>NC_080760.1:2604648-2904648 GCF_020826845.1 Diceros bicornis minor | reverse complement strand
AGCCAATAAAGACTTCAATACTAAGGGTAAAAGGATTCTGATATGAAATTCAGTGAAAAAAGGCAGAAAACAAAATATACACTGTGATCAAAATTCTATAAACAGACATTTGCATACAAATGAGGGAAGAGGGAAAAAAATGAAAAGAAAGATTTGTCCAGTATGTATTTCTGGGTAATTCCCCTTTATTTTAAAAAATGTTTCATATTGTCCTCATCATATTGATTGACTCGTGTCTACTTTTGCAAATATCATAAATCATTTCTAACATTTTATAATCCAATTTCAAATATCTGGAATAAAGCCTCCATCTTAAGGCTTTCATTGAATTTTTTGCCCAGACCACATTCTAGGCACTGTAGAGTGTCTCAGGATATCTCAAGCTAGGAAACAAAGGTCATCACTCTGGGGCCAAAAAATAACATCCCTACTTATCAGCAAAGGACCTTTACCAAACAGGCTGAAAATAATCTAGTCCAGATAGTTCCAAACAATGTGCCTTTCAAGACTCCATCTATGTTGTTGTTACGGTTTGCTTTATGTCATCAGATTCTTGAAAATCAGAGGGAGCTTCCTCAGCAAATCACAGCAGAAAAAGCCAAGGCGAGAGCCTCAATTTTCTCTTTTCGGCTCCTGTGAAATCCAAACTGAGAATCTCTGTTGAGTTCCATCTACCAAACTTTCGTCCCATCCTTAGCTTTAGAGGACAGCAGTGTGAATCCATGGCCACAGGCGGCAGGTGAAATCTGAAAAAAAGTTCCCATAAAGCATTCACTGATCTGGGACGTCCAGTTTTTCCAGCAATAAATGGCAGCTTGTTTACCCATTCCAAGAACACACACTATTAACACAGCAACCAACACTTATGGAATGTTTGCTACATGCTAAGTGCTTGAGATGCACTATCTCATTTCATCTTCACACTCACCCAAGGATCTAGTTATCAGATCCTCCCCATTCACCAAGACACAGTCTCGCAAAGCACTAAAGTTGAACATTACCTTAGTTTGAATCTTGGCAACACCAGAGGGTCTACAGCTGGTAGACCCTGACCAGTTGTGTGATCTGAAACAGACTGCTTGACCTCTCTGTGTCTGTTTCCCTCTATGTGAACTGGAGTTGAGAACAATATCTCTCTTATTGGGTTGTTGTCAGGACTAAATGAGTTAATAGAGCTAAAGCCCCTACAGTGAATAGTACTTGACTTAATGTGTAAGAGCGACGGCACGTACTCACTATCATTACTGGTGGTAGTAAGAGGAGTAGTCGATAGAGGAGAAAATCGAGGCTCCTAGAGATTAAGTAACTTGTCTAATACAGTCACGCGGCTAAGATGTGGAGGCTGTCTGATTCCAGAATGCACCCTCTTGACCCTGATACTGCACTGTGACATTCTCAAAGCCCTGCCATGAAGAAGCATTCATACCACAGCCACAGCGAAAGTGACACATTCACAGCCCAGTGACTCTGTTGGGTGTTTCACCCAAACGCGATGTGATGTTATCAATCCTCACTTTCACTGGCCACATGAGGAAACGGAGGATTTGGTAGGGCTGCAGCCAAGGGCAGCCTGGCTTTAGAATCGGCTCCTTTCCCATAAAACCCAGAGTGAGCACCTTCCCGGGTGGCCTGGGATAGTCCTAGCTTACACCTGATGTCCCAACGTTCACTCTCGAACAAACTGGACAACAAATTCTACAGTGACCCAAATGACGCCCCACTGTCCCTTGGCTGTTTACAGTTTATCACAGGCCTCTGTAGTCAATCTCAGAGACTATATATAAACCTAATCCTTAGGAAAAGCCAGCTGACCAATAACGAGCAAATGTGAAGAATTTTCTTGGCGGGGGTGCCGGCCATGTGGACTAGTTCCCAGTGAGTGAGTTCGGCGCGCTCTGCTAGGGTGGCCTGGGTTTGGTTCCAGGATGCAAACCTACACCACTTTTGGTGGCCAGGCAGGGGCTGCGACCCACATACAAAATAGAGGATGACTGGCACATGTGTTAGCTCAGGGTGACTCTTCCTCAGCAAAAGAAAGATTTTCTTTTTACTTGCAGCATGGCCTGAGGAAAGCTAGCTAAATATTTCCTTTAAATTTGACGTGTTGGTGACTTGTTTAATCAAGTCATCCCAAAGTGACATATCCCTCCTTTTTCCCTGTGATATTTTCTCTCCTCACATTCACAGGGAACATATACACATGCACCCCTGTGTGAGTCAAAAAGCTCAGTTCCCTGGCCTTTGGGAATGGCTTGGGTCCACAGAAACGACCCACTGGGGAGGCAGGAGCCAGCCCCCGACCACACGGCAGGAAACATAGAAAAGAAGCGAGTCCACAGAGGATGCCCAGCACCCTATGCTTTCTCTCATTGCTTGTGGTAGCTGTTGATTCAACACTCAACAAATACTTGGTGAGCACCTACTGTGTTATTAAATCTGCTAGTATGGGAAAAGGCTTCGAACAACACCTGACACAGAGTCAGCATTCGGTAATGTGTGTTATAATAATGTGCCAGCAGAGCACTTCCAACTATGGTGGAGTGAAGAAGTTAGTGAAGCTCTCACCAAAAAAGAACTGCAAAACTGGACAAAATTATTTAAAAAACACCACTTCACGGCCTGGGAAATCAATAAAACACAAAGAAACTGAGGAATTATTCACAGAAGACTGTGAGAACTACAGGTAAGAACAGCTGGAGACTTCAGACTTCCTGTCTTGTGTTGTTCCTTCTGCCCCAGCTCAGTTAGCACAGAAGTTTGAACAGGACAGGGCTGGCCATGAAAACCTTCAGCTTTGTTGCCAGAATGCACAGACCTTCATTGGATGCTGAAACTGGAGGGTGCAAACTCATGCCCATCAGCAAACTAGTAGGAAACAAACAAGTAAAATGCACAACTCGACGAGCCTGATTGCAATGGTGATTGGGGCAAGAGGAGAGGCAGACCAGCCAGAAATTTCATGGGAAAATGCTAGAAAAGAGAGAGCGACAGAAGCCTCTGCCCACATCCACGGCTTTCTGAGAAACTGCACGAATGGACAGATGAGACCTGAGCACCGGTGGAAAGTAAAGATGAGGAGACTGGAGAACAGGCTGAACTTTGATGTGGTTCCAACCTACAGACAATCAAAGGTAGAGAGTAGAAACCTTAGAAGCTCAAGTTGTTTGAGCACAACCTCTGCCCAAATCATTGGCTGACCACAAAGGGATGCAGACTGGGGGCAACCCTCAGGAAGTCAGGCTAAAAAAATAAGAGGAACCGAGCAAAGACATCAGTGGCCACGCACAGCCCAGGAGGCTGAGGCTATAGATCAAGTCCATAAAAATTAAAAAACAAAACAAAAGAAAAAATCCTCAGCATGAAAAATATCAGAATCCAAAATTGTTATAATATATCATGAAAAACTCCAGTTTTTAACAAAAAAAAAAAATACAAGAATTAAGAAAGAGTGACATATACCAGGGGGAAAAAAGCAGCCAACAGAAACTGACACGCAGTTGACCCAGATGTTAGATTTATCAAAGATATCAATGAACTGTTTTTCAAAGACTATTTTAAGACCATGTTAAAAAACCATATGAATACATGATGACAATGACTTGACAAATACGGACGCTGAATACAGAAAAACAAACACAAAAATCCTAAATAGAAATTTTAAAGTTGTAAAGCAAAATAACAAAATAAAGAATTCACTATATAGGCTCAACAGCAGATTTGAGATGGCAGAAGAATCAGTGAACTTGAAGAAATAGCAATAGAAAGTATTCATTCTGAAAAATAGAGAAAAAAAAGACTGAAAAAGAAAACGAATGGTGCTGCAGAGACCTGTGGCACAACATCAATTGTATTAACAGTCAGGAAATGGGAGTCTCAGAAGGGCAAGAGAGAAAGAAAGTAGAACAAAACACTTATAGAAAGAATGGCAGAAAACCCACCAAATTTTATGAAAAAACATAAATCTAAGATCAAAGATGCTCAACAAAACACAGTTAACCTGTTAAAAAACAAACTCTGGAAAGCACCCAAAGAAAATGGACTCATCAGGTACAAGGCAACAACAATCAGATTCACGGCTCACTTCTCATCAGAAACTACGGAGACCAGAAACGAATAGAATGACATATTCAAAGTCTGAAAGACAAAAACTGTCAACCAAGCATTAATTCTATATCCAGCAAAATTACACTTTAAAAAAAATTGAAGCTGGAATAAAGACATGACCAAACAAAGACTGACAGAATTCACTGAGAGCAGACGCGTCTGAACAAGAACTAAAGAAGTCCTTCAGGCTGACAGGAAATGACAGCAGATGGTCAGTAACAATCACAAGAAGAAATGAAGAACATCAGTCAAAGTAATTATAAAGGTAAATATAAAACACTGCACAAATATATTTTGTCTATCTTCATCACTTAAGAGATTTAAAGGACAATCGCACAAAATCATAATTATAAATTGCTTTGCTGGGCTTCAAATGTAGAAAGATGTGGTATAGATCACAACAACCACACAAACGAGAGAGGAGGAAATGGAGCAATGTTGAAACAAAGTTAGTTTCCTCAGGATTAGGTCACTATTAACCTGAAGTAGATTGTGATAAATTAGGACACATATTTTAATCCCAAGAGCAACTACTAAAAAAACAAACAAAATATAGTAAAACACCAAACAAAGGAATTTAAAAAGTCCGCTAGAAAAATAACTATTAACCACAAAAGAGGGCCTCAAAGGAAGAGCAGAGAGAAAAAAATGACATAAAGAAACAGAGCAAAATGGCAGATGTGATCCGACCACATCCGTAACTACATTCAAAGGACATGGATTGAGCAATGTCGGTGAAAATAGTGGAGCAACAAAAACACTGGGAAACTGTCAGAATCCACTTTTCAAAACTCTGACAAAGAACCAAAGACTTCAAGCAATCTGGGGGATGTTTACTCCAGGAAAGCAGCTGACTCTCAGTCAGAACAGCAAGCTTGGTCGCATTTTAATCTGACCTATTCCCATCCACCTCTCCTCAGCTCTGCAGGAGCCCTCAACACAAACAGCTCACAATTTCAGTGGAAATCAGCAATCTGGCAGCCATGGGGGGAGGCAGAAAAGGATTGGAACAACTGCAAAGCCCCACTCCCAGAGAACTCGCGTTTCATCTGTCTGGTAGTGCCCTGCAAGACCCCATTAACAAGGCTCTATTTTTCTGACCTGATGCAGATATCACCCAAAACAAACAGCCTTTCCTCCTGGAGTGTCTGTTGAAAACAATGAGAGGCTAATAACGAACATTAAAGCTGCCTGGGTGGTGCATAATAGTAGGAGCAAACAATATAGATTAACCCAGAAACTATCAACCAACTTGACCTGACATCTCTAGAACACTGCACCCAAACAACAGCAGAATACACATCCTTTTAGAACACACAGGGAACATTCTCCAGGATAGACCATATTCTAGGCGAAAAAAGAAAGTCTCAATACATTTAAAAGGACTGAAATTAAAGTATGTTCTCTAACCACAACAGAATGAAATTGGAAATCCACAAATAAAGAAATTAGGAAAACCATCAATATTTGGAAAGTAAACACTTCTAAATGACTCCAGGGTCAAAGAAGAAATTCCAAAGAAAACTGAAAACTACTTGAAGGTAAATGAAGACAGAAGAAATACAACATATCCGAATTTATGGGCTGTAGCTAAATAGTGCCTAGAGACAAAATTATAATTTTAGCTTTAAACTTTAGTTTAAAGCTTGTAATGTAGCTTTCAATACCTACATGACAAAAGAAAAAAGACCTCGACAATAGCCAAACCTTCCACCTTAAGAAACTAGAAAGAGCAAACTAAACCGAAAGCAAGCAAAGAAGGGAAATACTAAAAATACAACTAGAAATCAATCAAACAGAAAACAGAAAATCAATAGTGAAAATCAATTCAACAAAAATTTGGTTCTCTCGAAACATTAATAAAGTTGACAATTCTTTAGCTAGACTGACAAAGGACAAAAGAGAAAATACAAATTACCAAAATCGGGAACTAAAGAAAGAAGATTACTACCAACGTACAGAACTGTGGGAGATCAGAAGTGAATACTAGAAACAACTTTATGCCAACAAATTAGATAACTAACAAGAAAAAACACATTCCTAGGAAGACACAAATTACCCAAGCTGACTCAAGAAGAAATCGAAAATTTTAATGTGCCTATAACAAGCTTAAAAAAATTAAATTAGTAATAAAACAAGCTCTTCTTACCAAGGAAAGTCCAGACCCAGATAACTTACTTCACTGGTAAATTAACCCAACATTTACCTAAGGAATAACACCAATTCTTCACAAACTTTTCCAGAAACTCATTCTATGAGGCCAGGAATATCCTGATACCAAAACCAGTCAAAGACATCACAAGAAAAAAATCCTCAATAAGATGTTAGCATAACCAACCCAGTGGAAAAAGGATTATTGTCCAAGAACAAGAGGAATTTCTCCCAGGAATGCAAGCTGGTTTAACATCCAACAATCAACTAACGTAATATATCCTACTCACAGAATAAAGGACAAACATCACATGATCACCTCAACAGATATACAAAAAGCATTTGACAGAATCTAGTCCCTATTCAGGATTTTAAAAAAGAAAAGAAACTCCGCATAAGGTAGGACAAGAAGGGAACTTCCTCAACTTGAGGAAAGACATCTGTGAAAACCTTACAGCTCGCATCACCCGCAATGGTCAAAGACTGAATGCTGTCTCCCTAAGATCAGGAACAGAACACGGACAACACTTCAATTCAACACTGTACTGAAGGCTCTACCCAGTGCAATTAGGCAAGAGAAAGAAACAAAGCCATGCAAATTGGAAATGAAGACGTGAAACTGTCTTGATTCACAGACAACCAGACAACACCATCCTGTATGTAGAAAATCCTAAGGAATACACAACAACATATAAAACTAATATACAAGTTCAGCAAAGTCAAAAGATAGAAGGTCAATGTACAAAAACCAAAGGTATTTCTATATACTAGCAAGGAAAGCTCCAAGAATTACGTTGAGAATACAATTCTATTCAAAATACCATCAAAAAGGATAAAATGCTTAGGAATAACTGTAACAAAAGAAATGCAAGAGTTGTATACTGAAAACTACAAAACATACTTGAGAGAAATTAAAGACCTACTTAAATGAGAGATTCTACGTTCATGGATTGGAAGACAAAAGAATGTTAGAGGGCATTTGTGCCCAAATCAATCTACAAATTCAACATAATCCCTACCAAAATCCCAGCAAGTACTTCTGCAAAAACTGACAAGCTAATCCTAACATTTATGTGGAAAATCAAAAGACTCAGAATAGACAAAACAATTTTTAAAAACAAGAACAAGCTGGAGGACTTACATTTCCCAATTTCAAAATTTATTATAAAGCTACAGTAATCAAAAGAGCATAATTTTAGCATACGGTTAGACATATAGATCAACGGAACAGAACTGACAGTTCAGAAATAAACCCTGACTGTTTACAGGCAACTGACTTGGACAAAGGTGCCAAACAATTCAATAAGGAAAGGATAGTCTTTCAACTAATGATCCTAGGACAATGGGATATCCACATGGAAAAAGGCCCCTACCCCACACCATACACAAATACCAGGTCAAATGGCTGGCTCATAGACCTAAACAGAAGAACTAAAACTATGACGCTCCTACAAGAAAATATAGGAAAACTATCTTTGTGATCTTGGGTTAGGCAAAGACTTCTTACACATACCAAAAACACAATCCACAGCAGAAAAACTGATCAACTGAATTTCATTAAAATTTAAATATTTGTCTCTTCAAAGGACACTTAAGAAAATCAAAAGAAAAGCCGTGGGCTGGCAGAAAATATCCGCACATATCATGTATATGATAAAGGACCTCTATCCAGCACACATAAATAACTCTTACAACTCAATATTAAGGAAAAAACAACGCAACTTGTCATTCCTCTGGAGCTTCAATGCCCCGTTTCTCTTGATCTCCCCTTTTCAGTTCAAGATCACTTGTTACCCTTGACAGACAAGTCAGAAGCCACACTGGTCCAATCTTCTGCTTTTTCATCCCGCATCGAGATTCCCACAAGCATCCCCAACAAGAACCTATCCCAAGCACCTCGTTTTGCTCTTCTGACTGTTGGCTCCAAGAGAAGCTGCCGCAGGTCGCCCTCTGCTGCCATCTTTTCAAACCTGAGTCAAGGCAGACGCCTCCTGTGCAAACACCCTAGTGTGTGCGGACCTCCGCTCCTCCTCGCTCATCCCTGTACCTGCTCCAGTTAACGCTTCCTTTCCCTCTGGCCCACCGACTCCAGCCGGCCCGCAAGGTCCCAGAGCTTTTGCAGCCGTCTGTCCTAACATCAGAACTTCCGGGGCCAACCGCCCGAGTGCTGATCCCACTGTACCTCCCCCTACCAGCTGTGGGGTCTGGGGCCTGTCCTTTGACCTGTCTGAGCCTCCCTCTGCTCCCTGATATGTGGGGACAACCCCGACCCGCCGGGGAGGTGTGGCTCCCACGGGCCGCCACAACCCCGCCGTTTCCGCGCCTCCATCAAGGCAGGCAGCGCCCCTGTCGCCTCCCCCTCCTGTGCCTGTGGCCGCTCGAGGGGTGCCCTCCCGGAGTCTCACCCTCCAGCGTGGCAGCTTCTCAAGAGGCCGAGGGCACGGGGAGGAGCAGCGGCGGCAGTGGCCGGAACGCGCCGAGGGAGGGGCCGCCCGCTCCTTCCGCTCCAGCTCCAGGAGGGATGGCAGCGGCTCGACCCGGCGGCGCGGACGCGAGCTGGCGCGGGGCTCCGCCCGGAGCTGGGCAGCACGAAGGGGGGGCGCCCTGCGCCCCGAAAAGCTGCAGCCCCCCACGAGGATGCGGTCGGCGCCGGCCGCGCGCTCGCCAACCTACAGGCCCACAGGCGCGCCCCCGGCCTCCGCCGCCTCCTGCCGACTCGGTGAGCACACGGCCGCCGTTCAGAGCCCTCGCCCCGCCCCCGGGGCAGCCCAGCCGGCGCCCCAGCCGGGCCCTCGCCGCCGGCGCCATCGCCGCTTCACCCCTCCAGGCCACCCAGCAAGGCCAATTTGTGTGACCCTTGACCCCACGCCCTGGCGAATGCGCCCGCCTCCAGGTTTCCTATTGGCTGAAGGCAGAGGTGCTGAGGGACCCCAGTGGCGCATCCAGGGGGGCTGGGCTGGGCGGAGCCGGAGACCTGCGATCCTCAGGGTGGTGGATGGGGCCCAGGTCCTGGCCCTGCCACCTGGTGCGGGACCTTCCTCTGAGCTCCAGCTCCGCCTGAGCGCCGTCCCCTTCCCGCGGAGCACACGTTTCCCGAGCATCTGCCCGGCTCCTCAGGGCGCAGGGCGCTTTCCTGTCGCCAGGTCCTTTGCTTCTTGGCATCAGCCTGGGAAACGCTGGAGGGGTGGCGCCCTCCGCGCATCTCCAGGTAAGTCCTTCCCCTGCCCTGTGTAGTCCCTTTGCCACTGTCCGTTGTCATCTCTTCCCTGGCCTTGTCGTGGGCGTTCCCCACCCTCATCAGCTACTAGGCAACTCAGTCCCTGCTCCAGCCACAGTGAGCTAGAGGGTAGCTCTTCCTATTGGCATTCGCTGCCAAAACCCCTGCAGGCATTCCCCACTGTCTTCCACAGTGCATCCTCCTCCCCGGCTCACCTCACTCCTCAGCGCTTCATCCACTTGAGCAGAGGGCTCCACTTGTGCCTTCTGATCCCACCGCTGTTTCAGGCCTCCCTACTTTGCACGCACTGCCTCCAATGCCCTTCAGATGTCTGGCAAACTCCTAGTCATCTTCTAAGATCCAGCTCAAGCACCTCCTTTGAACTTCTGTGAAAGCAAGTACTTCAGTTCCTTCAGGTTGTCCTCACCAATGTTGTCCTCCTACAGGTTGGGAGGCGGCCAGGAACAAGGGGTGTCCTCCTGAATGAATGACCAGGAGTCTGGGGCCCTTGTTTCTAGTCCTGCTTCGGCTACTGACTAGTTGTCTCCCTTTTCTGGATCTCCTGTCTGAAATGAGGGGACGGGTTAAAACAAAAGTCAATACATGAAATGATATTTTTAAAATGAATGAGGTGTTTTGACTTTATGGCTTGTAGGATGTCTTGCAGCCGGTTATGATCCCTGGTGGGCATGCCCAAATACTAGCCCCAAATGCTGAGGGCCAACGCCCTCTGTCTTCCCTCCCTTGCTTCCTTCTCTCTCTTTCTCTTGATATTGCTTGATCCCTAGAAGTAATCCAGTTTTAATCTACTCCCAACACCAGTTCAGATTACCTTGTTGTCCTGGAATGTGCCTTGTATCCAGTCTGAAATGTGTTTTTACTGTTTCCTGGTGAAATGTGGTGGATGTTTTACTGTTCTGTGGGGCTGTTTTGCAGAGAGTGATCAGGGAAAACTGACTGATAAGATATGGTATCCAGGAGACTGCTCCTCGAAGGCCTCCACCTGCAGCAAACGTAATTAACCAAAGCTATGAAGTCAGTAGTCTGCTGGGCTATGAGATCTATCCTCTGTTTGCACTGAGGTCGTGCTTCCCTTGGACTGCTCTGAATCAGTGAGTGAGGCAGGGATAGTCACTCAGGCAGACCTGTTCCTGGGAGGCATGGACTCCTCTGCTGATCTGCTTGTGCTCAAGGACTCCCCAGTGGCATTCCTAAGCCTTCCTTAGACTATACAGCAGTGTAGGACACTTGGACCCATCCTTCCCTCTATCTCCCCCTCATTTAGAGTCAGACTTGCATCATGGCCTGATGGCTTTCCCACTTTGCCAGGCTCCCCCACCCCATTTTCTGTTACAGAAGCATTTCCCCTCATAAAATCCTTGCCCGTTTAATCCTGTCTTGGTGTCCACCTCTCAGAGGACATTTGAGCCAAGCCATGATAAATGAAGAGTGAGCCATTTACACATCCTGGGTAGAGGTTCTAGGCAGAGGCTACCTCAAGTACAGAGGCCCAGAGGTGAGAGACTTCTTGGGGGTGTGTGCTGCAAACCAGCCCAAATAACACCAGATACACCAAAATCGTCCTGCCCAACTTTAGGTTGCTTTTGGTAGAGAGGAGAGCCAGCAAAACTTTGCCTTGGTAATGGTTAGCTAAGGCCCACAACCTCATTACCAGGTTATAATGCAAGCGAGTCTCACGTGAAATGTTGTCACACAAGCAGACATTTACTTAAAAATATTCCTTAGGAATCAGGGAATGAAAGAACTCGTAAATCCTATTCTGTAAGCTCAGCAAAGTCTCAGCTCTCTGTCCTTTTAGATGAACCTACCAGCCACATGCTTGCAAGATTTTCTTTAGGCAAATAGCACATTCCAGAAACAGAATTTTTGTTTCCTTTTTCACAGCAGTTGGCATTAGGCTGGATAGAGCTGCTTGGAGATCAAACCTCAGGCAGACCTGTTCCTGTGAGGCATGGACCTGGTTCTGCAACCTCCTCTTTTCACTCAAAACTACATTGGAGATATTTTTGTAACAATTTGCTTGGACCTATGCCATTCTTTTTCACTGTTACATGTTAGTATGAGTAAACGACATCTCCTTTGACTGTTCTTCTTTTGGTGCACATTTGGGTTGTTTCCAGTTTTTGCTATTACAGTATTAAAACTCTTGTTTTAATTCTCACGTCAACAAATGTCCTTTTTCTAATCTATGGAATGCTACGTTTCTCACCTTTTGTGCTTCTCCTTGGTGCTTTAGCTCTTTAGAATGGCCCTCCAACGCTGAAGTGTTGTGTAGTGTTCCTAAGCACAAGGAGCCTGTGATGGGCCTTTCGTAGAAAATGCTGTGTTAGATGAGCTTCCTTCAGGCATGAGTTACAGATAGTGCTGTTGGCCGAGAGTTCAACTAATGAATCAACAATCTATATGAAATAAGGTGTCTTTCAAGAGACACACATAAGACAAGGTTGTGCATTGAGAGGTTCCCAAACATGTCACGACCAGAGGCTGCGGAAACCTCACCTTGTCCTTCCCCTGGGAGCACTGGTTCATTCTTGCTCATGCAGTGTCAGCAAAGAATTGACAGAACATAACTCTTCCAAATAAGGAGGGTCAATGATAACATAATGGAGATATTTTCAAACCTCTCTTTTAAAAACCATATCTACAAAGCAGGTAGCTTCTCAACTAACTGTTGAACTGTTGTCTTTACTTTGAAAGGACAGAGTTTTTAACAGTATCCACTAGGACGCATATCTTTGATGGCCACTTATAACAAAAACCTCAGCAAATTTGGGACGATTGTCTTTTTGCAAAAGACAATGTGTACAAAATACATATATTAACGTCAAGACGGTACTTACCTCTGTGGAGGAAAGAGAGAGGAAGGAGAATGATGTCTTCCACTGTGTAATATTTCTTAAAAAACGACATCAATAAGGTGTGCTCTGTTAAATCTCAGCAAAGAGTAATGGTTTCTGTTATCCTATTCTCCTTCTAAGTATATTTAAAATAAATATGTAACTGGAACTGAGATGAAATAACACTAATGTAATAGATCCTATTTGCTGGAGTGCTCCCACCATCTGATGGACAGCTCATGATGGGTTGGTGATGTCACTGACCCCATCTAAAGGTCAGGACACGTTGTTTACCAGCTGTGGCGCTAGAGAAGGCTCGGTCACCAGCAGCAGAGCCAGAGTTACCTCAACCTACAAAGTTAGAGCCACATGGCACCAGATCCTGCTCCAGCTGTGGACTAGTGAGAGCTCTGGTGCCAGCTCTAGAGCTCAGTTGCGGCCAGCTCCAGAACTAGAGCTCCTCCAGCTCCCACACTTGACCAGCTCCAGAGCAGCAGCCATTTCCATCACTGGCTCCCGCACCAAATCTGTCAACAATGCAGAGCTAGAGTCAGTCTCAGGACCGGAGCCAATTCTAGAAGCAGGTCAGGCACCATCGCCTGAGACAGTCCGAGCTCCAGCCCCAGATCAAGTCCAGCTCCTGGGCCAGTGGCACAGCCAGAGCTGGTGGTATCTCTAGCATCAGCCACAGCAGTGGCTCCAGCGCTAGAGCAGCTGCAGCACCACCCTCATCGTCAGCAACTAAGGCCCAGCCGGCTCCAGCTCCACCCTAGAGCTGTCCTTCACCTTGCCTGTGAGGGCAGGATGTCTTTTCCCTTTTCTATGTTTTATGATTTTTTATGTTTTATGTGTTCAAATTTAGATTCAATAAAGTGTAATGTTTTCATCACTTAAAGTTGTACAATTCAGGGCCGGCCATTAACTACATCTTCTATTCTGTGTACCGTCACCATTATCTAGTTCCAGATCATTGCTTCACCCCACCAGAACCCCTGTACCCATGAAGCAGCCATGCCCCCATATCCACTTCCCCACACCCTGAGAAGCACTGATCTGCTTCCTGTCTCTGTGCATTTCCCTGTCCCTGGTATGGCTGTCCTGAGCACAGCCAACCCTCCTTTGGCCCCACCCCCCCATGCTGAATACCCCTGAGGATGCCAATGTGTTCAATGCAATGAACCCGAAGCCTAGTATGACTTTGACCTGAAGAAGCCCACCGTCACCAAGGGGGTGAGGTCAGGCATGGAGCCAGCTCAACCCAGCCTCACATGAAGAGGAGGGACTCGATATTGCCAAGGGCACCTTCTCCTCAGTCCCTAGTGCTGTTCAGCCACAGGGCTTGGGTGGACGTGGATAAGGTGCCCACACCAAGCTCCCTCCAAATCTAGGATCTAACTGCCAGAGGCTCTGATGAGACTGCTCGTTCACGTCCAACCAACCTGTAGTGAGGCCCGACTCCTTGCCTGAGTCACAGCCCTGTGTGATCTGGTCCAGACACCGTGCCCAGAGTGTACCCCTCACCGCACCCCACCCTCCCTAGAGCCTTCCTCCCCAAGGACCCTGCCAAGCCCCTGCCCCCTTCAGAGCTCCTAGCCTGCAGTGCCCCTCCCCCGAGCCCCCATCCAGGATGGACTCACCTCTGTGCTGGGCTCACAGGCCACCTCCTCAGGCTCCTGTGCTAGCAGAGCCTGTAGGGTCAGATTGACCTGGGGTCAAACCCATAGCTGGGTCACCTCACAGCCCTGTGACAGACAAGGTAATGCGGTGTCTTCTCGGAGACTCAGTTTCCTCCATGAAAATTGGGGTCAGTGACTCTGACCTCAAGAGGGTGTGTTGGGATTCAAGCAGGGAGAAGAAGGTGCCCAAAGTGCTTGGACTCAGGAGGTCGCCTGGCTGGGGGAGCCCCAACACACGACAAGGCCTCGATGGTCAATGCTGGGCTCAAAGCTGGTGAAAAGCAAGGATATCTAGTCCCCTGTTCACGTCTGAACTTGGTCACTTAGAGCAGAGTGACCTTGAATGCTGGGACCACTGGTCATCTGTAAAATGGGGTGCAATCACTCAGCACCCAGGGGGCTCCCTAATAACAGTAAGGCAGTGCAGAACATGGCAGAGCACTGGTCGACTTGTCTGGGGACCAGGGACAAGGCCATCCGTGTCGGAGCCTCGGGGTCCTCCTTTGGAAGTGAGGTGGAGTCATTGGCCTGGCTGGGGTGAGGAGGCCTTGTGAGTCAACGGGACACGCCAGGGCCAGTGTAAGGAAAGCAGGGAGCAAGAGAGGCTTCTGAGGTCCCTCACGTCCCTCCTGGAGCCCACAGGTCCTGCTCCTTTGCACCCTCGGCCCTGGTGGAACAACTACCTTGAGGACCCCAAACAAAGAAAGGTGTGTGTTTTGCTTTCTGCTTTCCTGCTTAGGGCTGCAAGGCTAGGGCTGACCACCAGTGGTGTCCTGTGTCCATTCGTGCTCAATGGAGCAAGTGGAGCAGGGAAGGGACGCCCAGGGCTCGTTCTGGGTGTTCCCCTGACTAAAGCAACAGGCACCTTTCATTACTGGCATCCACGTTCACAATGGGAGCTGATCAGAGGCGGGAGGGGACTCTGAGATCCTCTCATGATTCTGTCAGCTACTGTGGCCCCAGCACTCACCCTGAGCACGGCCCGTGTTTGTCCTGAGGGCAGTGCTGAAAGCACCCACATGGTCCCTGTCCTCCAGGAGCTCACAGCCTGGAGGTAGAAGGGACAAAATCATGAACAAATCCATGCGAAAAAAAGAGCAGGTGATACAGGGCAATGAAGCAGGGTGCTGGAGGAGGGAGGGCCTGGAGCCCCTAGGTGGGTGTAAAGGGCCCCCCTGGGAACAATTGTGCCCTGAGCAGAAGGACAAGAGGAACCAGCCCTGCATCTGTCTGCAAACAGCGTGCTGGGGGGAAGCTCAAAGGCACAGAGACTTGGAGGCAGAAGAGAATTTGACAAGAGAGGAGGTGAGAAAAGAGCCAGTGTGGCTAGAGTGAGCTGAGGAGGAGAGAAGTGAGGGAGAGAGGATGGTAGGGCCAGACCCAGGCTTGGAAGGAGGTACTAGCTGTCTACGCTGGGTGACAGCATTAGCCTCACTTAGCACTTACGAGACCTATCATTGAGCATCTGACAGTGTCTGTACCAGGGTCCAGGCTCAGGTCAGCTGGGAGGCTCCCCATCAAGGTCTAGCAGGAGGCTGGGGCTGTGTTCTCAACTGAAGCTCGATAGAGGCAGGAGCCATCTCGGAGATCATTCACGAGTATCGGGGCAGTGGTAGGATTCAGTTTGGATGGGGGGTTTCAGGCCTTTTCTGTCTGTGGCCCTGGACCCTCTGCCAGTTCTTTGCATTAGGGGGTGCCATAGGGAAGAAAGCTCATAATATCTGATCTGGCTTCTCCTGAATAGTGGATCAGAGAGACAGAAAGAGAGAGAGAAAGAGAGACAGAGACACACAGAGATAGAAAGATGGGTAGGAGAGACAAAGAGAGGAGACTCAGACAGAGACAGGGAGACAGAGAGGAGAGACAAAGAGAAAGACAGAGAGACAGGGAGAGAGCAAGAGAGATAGAGACAGCCAGAGACACAGAGACAGGGAGACAGAGACAGAGAGAGAGACAGAGACAGAGAGATAGAATGAACACAGGAGAGACAGAACCAGGCAGAAGTCACAGACTTTTCATTAAGCCGACCGTGGAAGTGACCACCCATCACTCGGCCCTATTCTATTGGTTAGAAGCCAGCCGCAAAGTCCATTGTCATTGAGGAGCGGGGATTACATAGGATGTGTGCCTAGAAAGTGGGAACCCTGGGAGCCATTGTGGGGGCTGCCCACCACATACGCTGAGATGACAGCCACTCAGGCACTTGGACCTGAGTCTAAATATAATAGGAGGCCCTGGAGGGTTGCGAGCCCGAAGGAGATGATGTCTGAACGTCATTTCATTTCAACCCTCCGTAGGGACACTGGGAAACAGGCAAGAGGGGAAGTGCCTCTCCCAGACGCCCAGCAGACCCAAGCCTCTTTGCGTTGTATTCTCTGCTACAGCCAGCCCTTTCTGTAATCCTGGCACTGCCAAGTCTGTGCAGGAGCTACGTGTGGGAGCAGCCCACGGGATTCACAGATTCTGAAGGGATCTCTAGGTCTATACACCTGATGACATCCCTAGGAAGTAGATGCTAGAATGACCCCCACTACACAGAGAGGGACATGAACAGAGGAGAGACCCTGAGAGGGGAGGCAGTGAGAGACGCAGGGTTGTCCAGGGTGACATCACTGGCAAGAAGCAGGAGCGGGACTGAATTCAACTCTGTGTCCTCAAAGCTGGGGCCCCGGTTGCGTCCAGACCTCCCCAGAGGCTGTGGGGTGGACTGTGTTGGTGTGACTGTGTCTGGACAGGGTACGGAGATGGAGAGTGAGCAGTCAGCAACCCGGGGGGCCCTTAGGAAGGTCTTGTGTGAGGAGGAAGCTTAGGTAAGGGGATCCCAGGGAGTGACCTCACAGAGCCAAACAGAACTTGGAAACCCTGGTAACTAGGCACACACATCCTAAACACAGCCCCCAAGCGAGCTCACTTGTCTAGCACTTGTCTAGAAGGAGCAACATGTTTAGTTGCTGCTTCCCAATGACCAGGGGCCGGAGCCCCAGGAAAGCCCCCAAACACCCATGCAGATGCTGGTGCCCCTCTCACGGCCGACAGCTCTTGCCGTTTACCCGGAGGGACGGAAAGGTAACACCGGGAGGCCCAGGGAAGGCCATTCCAAACCAGGCTACCACTATGGTCCCATCTGGGCAGCCCTACATCACCTCCCCATGTGTACCTGGAAGGGCGGGTTCATGTGGGTAGACCACCGTGAGCAGGAGCAGTCGGTGAGGTTTTAGAAGCCTGGGGGGTGTCGGTCAGATTCAAAGCCCAGGTCAAGGCCGGCTGGGTGGGATGTGGAGTGAGGGGATGGCACCCTTCTGCCTGAGGTTTATCCCAAGCCCCTGAGGTGTAGGTCTTTCCTCAGGGGTGGAATACTGTGCAGACACAGGTGTGTGCCTGATCTGGGAGAATTAGGTCCAGAGGGCAGAAGCAGCAGCAAGGACAGCTGGGCAGGGCTCTGATGCCTCTGGGACAGAGCCAGTCACTGTCTTTGCAGAGCTCCAGACAGGAGACAGCGTGGAACTGGTGGAAGGGGATATTCCATCCATCTCCCCGATCGAGCGCCGGTGTCCCACAGGACTGAATCAGCAGCTACCGGGAGAGGGTCTGCAGTGACAGTGATAAAACCTTCAGAGCCACCAGATGACTCAGCTTCAATCCCGGGAGAAAAATTATATCCACCATGTCCTGCAGCAGACCAGGAGGCAGCTGAGGCCCCAGCGTCCATGCAGGGAGCGCCATCCCCTGCACAGGCTCCAGCAGGACACCAGGAGTCACCTGAGGCCTCAGCCTCTGTGCAGGGAGAGCCATCCCCCGCACAGTCTCCTGTAGGATACAGGGAGGCAGCTGAGGCACCAGGCTCTGTGCAGGGAGAGCCATCCCCTGCACAGGCTCCTGCAGGAGACAGGGAGGCTGCTGAGGCCCCTGCCTTTGTGCAGGGAGAGCCATCCCCTGAACAGGCTCCTGCAGGAGAAGAGGAGGCAGCTGAGGGCACAGCCTCTGTGCATGGAGAGCCATGCCCTGCACAGGTTCCTGCAGGAGAACGAGAGGCAGCTGAGGCCCCATACTCCGTGCAGGGAGAGCCATCCTCTGCAGAGGCCCCTGCAGGACACCAGGAGGCAGCTGAGGCCTCAGCCTCTGTGCAGGGAGAACCATCCCCTGCACAGGCTCCAGCAGATCAGGAGGCAGCTGAGGGCCCAGCCTCCGTGCAGGGAGAGCCGTCCCCTGCACAGGCACCTGCAGGAAACATTGATGCAGCTGAGGCCCCAGACTCTGTGCAGGGAGAGCCATCCCCTGCACAGGCTCCTGCAGGACACTGGGAGGCAGCTGAGGCCACAGCCTCCGTGCAGGGAGAGCCATCCCCTGCACAGGCGCCTGCAGGATACAGGGAGGCAGCTGAGGCCAATCTCTGCGCCCTGGGAGAGCTGGCTCGGGAACCTCCCTCATTAGCACCTCCAGTCCCACCTGTTCCACCTGCTCCCTTACCACAAATATCCTTCCCTACCCTGTTTATTGTATTTGTTTCCTTCCTGGTTCCTTTCATTGCTTTGTTTTTATTGTTTATATCTTGAATATTTAAAATAAATTTAACTTTCATCTTTTAACAATTTATTGTTTTTCATTTTAAATTGTACACCTCATGAGCATCAAGTACATTCACAATGCTGTGCATCCATCACCGTTGTCTGGGTTCAGAATATTTCATTCTCCAAAAGGAAACCCTGTTCTAAAAGCACTCACTCCTCATTTCTCCCTCAGGCCCTGGCAACCCCTAATCTGTTATCTGTCACGGTTTTTTTTATTTTTAATCTGTTCTGGATGTTTCCTATAAGTGAAATCATGCCGTAGGTGGACATTTGTATCTGCCCACTCATTTTCACAAGGCCTGATAGGTTTTCCTTTTCTGTTTTTATTTGAAATAGAATTTCTCTAATTTAATAGGAAAATCCCAGATGAGTCTAGATTTCATGTATCCAAGAAAGCCCTTTTGCTACATATGTGCACAATCTTGGGGTACAGACTGTTGTTCTAAGTGGAACACCAGAGCCAGAAGCCACACACGAAATGCGTTGCTCTACGTGCGGCAGAAACAAAAACAAGAAAAGAGTTGAAAGCTGGAAAGACAAACCATAAACCGGAATGTATTCCTCATAACACAAGGCCAGGGAAAGGTTACGCATCCTTGTGGTCTACAAAAACGGTCGAAAGTCAGAGTTTTAAAAAGAGATAAAGAGCAAACACATTCAACACCAACGAGAGGCGCTACACAGAGGCAGCACGTGTCAGAGATGCGCGAGCTCCCCGAGGAGGAGATGCGCACATGGAGACACTGTGGAGATGGCACTGGGCCCCATCAGACGGGCAAGGTTCCAGTGTGGTGATGACAAGCCCTGGTGACAATGTGAGGAAGCAGAGGCCCCAGTAGACCCCTAGTGACACGTATGAATGGACACTCCTCTCTGGAGACCAGCCTGCAGGACCCATCGTTGTCCCCAGGGGCACGCCTGTGCTGGCGGTGCTGATCCCAAGACTTCATCCCACAGAAATTCCTGCCCAACTTTTCAAAGATGTATTTTCCAGACTATTCATCACAGCACTGGTTGCAATAGCAAGCAATTGGAAGGAATGCTACTGTCCATGGCGAGGCGATGGGATCCATCCGTCCCATCTGTAAGACCACGTATACGTGATATCAGCCGGGAGACACGCATCTATGAAAATGAATCTGTGTGTGAGAGAGAGACAGAGACAGACAGACAGAAAGAGAGAGACAGAGCCAGAGAGATATGCACCAAATCTTCCATGGGGTTCACCACTGGGGATGGGAATTGCCACTCGCTTCTCTTCTCCTTTAGGGGCCTGCGTGATATTTCAACTTGATAGAATATGCCTCTATTCCTCTTATAATTCTAACAAGATTAAAATCACATGGTTAATGTTATCCATTTATCACTCATCTTTGGACTGACGTACATTATTTAGTTTTTCTTTGTAAAGGTTTTTATTACAAAGACAATGAACGTTTATTAGAATAAAAGAATGAATTCTAAGGGAATTAAGAATTAAGTGGAAACTGAGGAGTGCCCTTAATAGGCAGTGTTTACCGTTTCAGTCCTTTGTCTTTGTATGCACGTGTGTGTGCACGTGTGTGCATGTGCCCATTCAGCTATGTGCATCTGTATGCACATGGGTATGACTATGTGCAAATGTATGTGAGTGTGCACTTGCGGCTATCGTGTGGGAAGGACTTCAGGGAGTGTGCTCTTCTGGAACCTGATTTCCCCAGGGCTGGACCCTGGCCAGTCAATCCTCTTCCTCCTCTGCGTCGGCCTCAGAATTTCCTAAGAGCCTCTGCTGGGCAACACGGATCATTTCTGATTTTTCACTCCCGTCAGCGTGCTGAAAGGGACACCTGCATCCATAAATCTCTACTTCTTTAGGACCGATCCCTAGAGGTGGAGATTCTGGCTCATAATGTAAACATGATGTTAAGGTTTGGTCACAGTCTCTGACACCCAAGGTCTCCTTCTACCCTGTGATCTTATTTGGGAACAGGGAGTCCAGAGACCCTGAAGCAGAGACCTGAGGGAGGGAGGGAGAAGGAGGAGCAGCTAGGATGCAGGGGATGAAGGTTCCTGGGGTGACCTGCCCAGCTTCTGTCCCTACCACTCCCCTCACCCCTGGCCCCGCCCCTACCACACCTGACTTCGCTTTGGCCTTGCCCATGCCCCTCCTGCTCCCTAACACACCTGAGCTGAGCAGCCTGGCCTGCCATCCAGGACTGATGATGATGAGGGTCTGGACACTCCTGCCTGCTCCCTCTCCCTCCAAGCAGAGAGCCCTATCCTCAGTAGGGAAAGCACATCTAGGGCAGTGCAGTGAGTCACAGGGACCTCCTTGAACATGCCCCCTCCAGGGGGAGTTCTCAGTTGCAACAGCAGGACCCACTTGAGCTTGTGTGAGCAGAAGTGACTTTGACAAGACACAGTGGAGGTGTCATAGAAGGTGCCAGAAGGTCAGAGCACGGGGCTGGACGCTTTGGAGAAGGTCATTGTGCCCAAAGCACACCTCAGGGTCTTCCAGGAGTGATGGCTGCCTCAGGCACTGTGCCAGCCCCAGCCCACATATCCAGCACATTCAGCCTCTGCGATGGAGGGGCCCTGCTCAGTGGGGATGAGCGAGAGAGCCCTGGTGACCTCGGAGAGGCACTGCCATTGGAGCCTCGGTTTCCTCACCTGTGAAGTGGGGTGGCAGCCGACATTTCATGGTGGTGTCAGACAAGTTCGCTGAGGCTGCACCTGGAGTGCCCTGCACCTTCTCAGATCTCAACAGCTACTAGCTCTACTGAAGAGGAATCACGGGAGGAGAGATGGGGCTGGGTCCTGGATCCCCACCTGGCTGGCTGACTGCCGTGGGACGAGATGGGGTGGAGAAAGGCATTCCAGAGGAACAGCGGAGTCAGAGCGAGTAGGGCATGCCTGGGGGGAGATCAGAGTGGGCAGAGGCGAAGGGCCCCAAGGGGCTCTCAGTGGGGTGACATCAGCAGGAACAGCTCACGGTGATGAGCACTTACTGGGGCCTCTGTTCTCCTCTTGAGCTATCTCCTTGAATCCTCCCCACAACTCCTTGGGGGAGGAGCAATTATTGTCTTCATTTCACTGATGAGGAAACTGAGGCTCAAAGAGACTTGCCCCCTCTGTGCCCTGCAGAGTGGCAGAGCCGGGATTTGAACCCAGTGCCTCTTAGACCCCATGGGGCCTGCCTGAGAAGGGCTCCCCCATGCTGAGGGAGGGACCTCTTTTCCCTAAAGTTCTGACAACTTTTGGTCCTGATGCCCAGAGAGACCTCACTCTGTGGGGGGATAGGCTGGTCCTTGGTACTGGGAGAGCCCACAGCGCCCACGGCTGGCCATTCCCCGGCCACCATACCCAGCCCCAGGCAGACAGAGTGACCCTGTCCCTTTAGTTCAGTGATGGCTGGAGGCCAGAAGGGTGCAGGCCCCAGGGAGGCCAGGACCCCTAGGCCCGAGGAGGCCGCAGTGCAGGACAGTGGTTTGGAATGATCCAAAGTCAGAGAAACAGGGGTCCTAGTGCCTGCTCAGCCTCTTTCTAGCTGGTGATGCAGGTGAGGCTCTCAGCCTCAGTTTCCCCATCTGTACAATGAGGAAATGACTTGGCCTCCTGATGGGCTGTTGGGAGACTTCCCTGCGGAATGGCTTGAGTATCTCTAGCCTGGTGCCTGGAGCGTGTTAAGAGCCCCCTGCCAGGCTGTCACAGTGGTCTTCCAGGGCGCAGGGTCTGGGAAGTCCCTCCTCAGGTTCCCTTCCTGCTGCCCTGCTCCCGGGAACATTCAGCATTGTTTGAGGTGGATCTGAAGAAGAACCAGGACCACACTGTGTTGCAGGTGACGGAGGCTCAGTGCTGGAAGGAGAGCTGGACATGCTCCATGCCACCGTCTAGGCCTTGTGCTGTGACACCCTGTGAGCCCGCCACAGATAAAGCCTCCTCCTGTATGGATCCAGCTGCTGTGGTTTATTCACTTATTGCTTCATTCACCCAGTCATTCCTTCACTCATTCCCTCACTCACTCACTCCTGCACTCATGTACTCATTCATGCATTCGTTCATTGTTTCACTCTCTCATTCACCCAATAAGCTCTGGTCCCTGCCGTGGGCCGAGCACTGTAACTTCACCAGTATGACCCGACGTGGTCCCTGCCCACCTGGAGCTCACATCCACTGTATGACCTGAAAGAGGGCTGTCCCTCGGGATAGTAGTGGTGATGAGCACCATGAATCCACTTCTGAAAGTAGAGGCCACCCATGCAAAGAGAAGAACGGAGAAAACCCATGCTTGGCACTTCATCGACAAAAAAAATAATTAAAAGTTAAGAAAAATAAAGATATCCTATATTTAACAAAATGTGGGTTCTAATCACAAGTGTGCACTCATTCCTACAACCAAAGAGAAGTAATCCAGAGTGGACTGGGTATTTGTAACACATTTTTACGGCCAATAATAGCATTTCAGTAACATGTTCCAGGGCCTCACGATTTTCCTAAGGCCTCTGTGATCCTCTAACACTTAAATCTTTCTCCTTGGAAGCCTCTGTCCTTTCACCCTCCTTGTTAATGGCTCTTCCACTGCTCGGGGGCCTACCCTGCACGGCCACACTCGTCAGTGAATCTCCACGTTGTTGGGACAGGCTGCCCGCGTTCCTCCCTCAGCCTCACGAGCTCCTGTTGCTTTGGAAAGGTTGGTGTTTTCCTGGGTGATCACCTGGCATCCTTCTTTGCAGCGGTTTGCATCTTCCCATGCTGTGTCTCCTCCGAAGACTCCGGGAGGCAGGCCTTTTGTCCCCATCTTACAGGTGAGGAAGCTCAAGTCCAGAAGCCTGGACGACCTACTCCAAGTCACAGCCAGCGTGGAGCCTCGGCAGGGTTTGGGCCCCCAAAGCAGACAAGGTTGTATCGCAAGTGGTTTGTTTTCAGGTGATGGAGGAGGCCCGAGGGAGACCATGGGGGAAGGGAGCCTGGCGGAGGAGAGCCAGTGCGGGGCCTGACGAGGGAGCACTGAGGTGAGCATCCATCCTAGTCCTGTTGGGAGACGAGATCCCACCCGGACTGGCTCTGTCCCCGTGAGTGGAGGGTTTACCCCGGGTCATGAAGGCTTCTGTGCTACAGGCTGGCACAGGCTTGCAGGAGAGGAAGCTCCCGGTGCAGGAGAGAGCCCTCAGACAGAGAGTGGATGCAGGTGCTCCAGGGGGACACTGTGGGCCTGCTGGGGACTGGCTCCCAGGGACTGCAGGGACTCAAGTGGGCTGAGGGAACTGAAGGGCAGCAGCAGCAATGTCTGCAGCGGGGGTCTGCACACATGTCCCACACTTATGCCCCCAGAAAGGCTGCTCTGCATGGCATTTCTCCTCCCAGATGCGTAGTTGGCCCAAACCGCCCCTCCACTCCACACTCCCAATTCCTTTCCACTCGTCTCAGTTTACTAGAAATTCAGAATATTTTAGTTGGTGTTGGAGCCCAGAGACTTTTGTTTGTCCTGCCCATGTTCTAACATTGCTGGCTTTTTAAAGACCTCAGGGCTTTGACTCCAAAACAGCAAGATGATGAGGATCCCAGAGAGCTTTCTGGAAACAAGACTTTATGCTTTGCAATACTGCCATCCCACCAGCTCTTCTCAAAATCCCTCCGGGACACAGACTCACAATCTTGGGTCCTCAGATTGCTGAAAGGATGAGCCTTTAGAAAGTGATCGGGGTGGGGCGGCAGGACACACCAAATGGTTGAGTGAGGAATTCAGCCAATCCTCTTCCCGGAAAGCCATGATCACACTGGACGCGCTGTCAGAAAACAACTTCTGGGAAGAGACCAAAGACATACAACCAACTGAGGAGCATTTGAAGCTGAGGGAAGAACAGTGAGAGTCGTGGTGTTTTTGCCCAGGGCAGGTCCCGTCCCCACCCCCTCAGTGTGACGGCCCTGTGAGCGGCGCAAGCCTGAAGGGGGGTGGCTTCATTGTCAGAGGTTGCCCACTTGATGTCGCCATGGTTGCGCAAAGCCCGGCCCCTAAGCATTTCTGGAAACAGTAACCATCTCAGTGGCAAGCTGACGTGGAAGGTCAACTTTGCAGCCGCCTGAGGTTGGATCTAGAACAGAGCAGCGAATCAGCCAGGAAGGTGAGACGGACAGCCACACAATGAGACAGACACAGCGGCCTTGATGGGCTGCACATGACCCCAGGGGGTCTGAAATGCTGTGTGCTTGTGCAGGCCTGTGCCCAATCAGGTGAGACCAGGAAGATGGGCATTGTGGGGATGCTTAGAGACCTGCCACCAGCCTAGGCTCTGCCCCCAGGTGTTGCTGCCTCCCAGGAAGTCCAAGTTGACTGACGGGACAATGCCCAGCCCTGTCGAAGTTCCCTGTCCACTCTGGGGCTCCCATGGAGAGAGGCCTTCCCACCTGCAAGCTTCTCCCCAGGTCTTCTTCAGAGGCTGAAACGAGGTGCTCTCAGAGCAGAGAAGATGGTGAGCAGTGAGGAGAGGCTCCTGAGGAGTCGGCCCTCCTGGGGAAGGAAGCAAATGAACTGGGAGGGTGGAGTGGTCCCTGCTTGCTCTGGCCTCAGCCTCTTCAGTGTACATCTCCCTCCTGGAGGAGACAGGAGCCCAGGGAACCCGGGAGAGCACACCCGGGTCACGATGAGCAACACTCCCAAGGAGGAGGATCTGAGCTCAACGCAGGATCAGCCCAGGTAGGAAGGGAGCCTTTCGCAACCAGGACACTCGAGTCAAGGTCAGCGTGCCCCTGCAGGGATGACCTCCCTGCCTGTTCTACACGTCCCTGTGGACCACTGACTGCTTAGGCACTGGCTTCTGACCAACAGACCCAGCACAAGTGACAGGACGACCCTTCTCAGATTCCATCACCGAGGCTGTCATTCTCTCTCACTCGCTCTCTTGTGTTCCCTCTTCCCTCTTCCCTTGTTCCCCTCTCTCAGTCTGTCTAACCCCTGGACCTGGGGACATACATGGACGTCCTGAGCTCCCCTATGCAGAGGCCCACACAGAAGAAAACCAAGGGAGTGCCCTGGCCAACAGACAGAAAGGAGCCGGGCTCTCAGTGAAGCTGCTCCTGACCGAGCCCACAAGAGTAAGCTTGACAGCACATCTCACCCTGTTCCAGCCTCAGTGGAGGCCACAGCCCCAACCTGGAAGTCGTCATGAGCAGAGGCTCCAGCTCAGTTGTGCAGGATTCCTGGTCCACAGAGATGGAGAGAGAGAGAATATTTGCGGTTTAAAGATGCAGGGTGGGGAGCAGTGTTCTCAGAGAGGAGGAGACACCTCACACCATCTCCCAGTTCCTGGGTCTGGCCTGCCCTTCTCCCTCCTCTCCCCTCCAGGCTATCTGCAGCCACAGTGCCCACCTCTCTAACCTCCTCTGGCCAAACTCACTTCTGCCTGGGTGTCTCCACACCAGCAGTGCCTTCTCCCTGGCACGCTGATCACAGATGAGTGCAGCGCTGGGTCCTCCTGTCATTCTGGTCACAGCAAATGTCACCTCAGTCAGGCCTTTCAGACCCTCCTACCCAGTGAGACCCCAGCCCTCCCTGCAGGACACTCTTTATTTTCATTCCAGTTCATGCTCTTCTCTTTCACGTGTCTCTGATTTTGTGCTTTTGTCCATCTGCCTCCAGACTGAGCTCCTGGTGGGCAGGGACCACTGGGTAGATTTCAGTACCACCCTTGGGACCACCAGGGCTCCCGGCCCAGGGTGAGGGCTTGGCACATAGCTGCCGAATGAACAAATAGGGGCATCTTGGATCCCTCCTTCCTGCTTTTGCTCCACTCAGTCGGTGAAGAGGAACACTAGTAATAGGAAGTGCAAGTGGGTCCTGAGGCAGGCGGAGGGTCAGCATGACTTCTGCATGACTCCTCCTTTCTCCAATTGCTCCAACAAAGCTCAGTGGGCACCACTGACACAGGAGGCTGCCACCTGATGGCCAGCACAGGAACCGCAGCCTCGGGAAGGGACAGCACAGCACCAGGCAGGAATGTATTTCTTATGGAGAAATGCCTATCCAAATGCATTGCCCATTTTTCATTGTGCTATTTGTATTTTATTGTTGAGAGGGGAGAATGTATTATATATTCTCAATAGTAGACCCTTATCAGATATGTAAAGATCTGTAAACATATTCTCCCCTTCTGTGAGTCGTCTTTTCACTTTCTTGATCATGTCTTTCAAAGCACTCAAGTTTTAATTTGATGAAGTTGAATTGATCTGTTTTCCCTTTGGTTGCTTATGTGTTGGGTGCCATAATTACAAACACATTGCCTAATCCAGGGCCATGTTTTCTTCCAATCGAATTGTTGAAGTCTCCTGAAGCCGGCTGAAGGATAAGACTGGCCAGAAAGGACATCAGCAAGCAGTGTGCTCCAAAAGTGGGTGGCAGAAACACTCAGAAGAAGAAAACCTTTCCGTTTCTCTTGTTTTCTCTTTATCTTCTCTCCCTTCCTTTTCCTTTCCTTAGATGGTACAGAGCCTGTCCACCCCCCATGGTGGTTGTTTTTCTCCTCAGAGCCCCAGGACAGAGCTGTATCTCTTAGTTGTAGGTCAACCCATGGGGGTTCTTTGCCTGGAGTCCCACGGCAGTTTATTCACATCTCTTTCATTCAAATGATTTCAGTAGTGTAATTTATCTGTTTAGGCATATCTGTCTTCCTTGCAGACCCCCAACATTTCAAGACCTTTGGGCACATAGTAGATGCTTAAGTACTTGAGTGAATCCGTGAAGATCTTTTGTTGAATACGATCTAAATAAATACAATACCTACTCAGCACACGAATGCAGGCACTTGAGAGAGAGTTTGGTGTCTGCTGAAGCAGGCTGTGGACCAGCTTAGGGGCTCAGTGCCAAAGTGACCCAATAGATTTAGACAAAATGAACGAGATAATTAACTTCAATTTTACAATTCATGGAGAACAGGAGCAGGATATCTAGGTGTGAATCGGGACTTGATCATTCTTGTTGCATCTTTGGAAAATCCAGTCCTTTTTCTTTCTATGGAAACGTGACTGGCCAAGAGAGTGAACGGAGGACTGGCTTTTAGAAAGGCAATTTTGTCACAGGAAGTCCTGGAGGAAAATATATGGAAGGAGAGCTGCTAGAAACATGGCAGAGACGTTTTGTGTAGAAACCCTAAAATGTGGGTTTACATGCTGTCTGAAAGAGTTGTAACCCAACTTTTCTCCACTACAGATTTGAGCAGCTTTTAAATATCTAGGTATACAAAAGGATTAGAAAGGAAAATAGATCCAACTGAAAGGAATTTCGGATGGAACAATGAAATGATGCTGAAGTGAGCCAGCGCACTGAAAAGAGTTTCAGAAAGACCTGCAGTCTCTAAAGGCAGTGGGCAATGTATCCATCAGGTTTCAAGTAGAAAGGGAAATGGGAACAATTGTCTGTCATCTCATGTCCAGGAGATGACAAGCAACAGTCTCTCAGAGAAGAAAAAGATTTCTTTCCAACCGGTCGAACCAGCCACCTGGGCCAGGCCCCTTTCAAGTGGACGAGTTCCAGAGGAGAGAGCCCCGGGGCCTGCCGCCAAGTTTCCTGGGGCGTGTGCTGGGCCCCCTCAGAGGACCAGGCAGCCTGGCAGCCTGTGTGCCAGAGCTGAGATCTGGCGGCCTCCCACACCCGGTTCCCTGTCCTGCCCCGTCCTCCCGAGGGAGGCCGATGGTCCTGGCAGTGGCGAGTGGGGTGGGGCTGGCTGTGAAGCTTTCCTGGGATGCCCCGGGAGAGGGCGCCGGGGGATGGGCTGCCCCTGGCCAGGTCTGAGGCACTGACCCAGCTCAGGGCTGTCGGGGGCGGAGAGAGAAGCCCCTCCGCCTCTTCCCTGAAGCTTCTTATGGCTGGCCAAATCCTTCACAAGACAGGTTCGCTGGAGAAAATAATACCCAGCTTAAGAACACGTGTACAGGGGAGAAACCCGCGAAACTGAGTCTCTCAACACAATGGCAGAGATTCTCCTCCTATCTCCAGCTGCAGACAAAGGAGGATGTTGGGGGTGCGGTTTGGGCATGTGAGACTGGAGAAGACAATTGTCATGGAGAGGGACATGTAGACGATTGGATTGTCTGAACCGGTTCCCCTGCAGTGGGGTCAGGCCCGGAAGGGACAGCACGGAGGTGACCATGAAGGGGCCTCTCTGTGGTGTGGCTGGCCCCGGGGGGCCGCGCCTGGGGATGGGGATGGAGGGGGGAAGTGGGATGGCCTGTGAGTTGGCAGCAGTGGTGGATGCAGATACTCAGAGGTCAGGGATCTCTCACTCTTTCCCTGCCTGTCTGTCTGTCTGTCTCTCACTCTCTCTCTCTCTCTCTTTCTCTCTCGGGGACCTGAGGAGAAGAGGTGGGCGAGCCCTGCCCGCCTCGCCTACCTGCCTTCCTCTCCCCTGGCCCCTTCTTTCTCCGGCTGCTTTGAGTGCCCTGTGGGCTTGGGTTCAACCCCTGAGGCCAAGGGCGCATGCGCCACCCGCCACCGCCAGGGCCTAGGGCGGGCCTCGGGGGTCCTCAGTGAAGGCCCCGCCCGCCCGCCAGGCCAGGCCAGTCCCAGCTGAAGAAGGAACGCCAACGCCCTGCTGGACTTGGCTTCAGCTGTTGTCTCCCTCCCATCCCCCACTTGCAATCAGCTGGCCGGCCGCTTCCCTTCTTTGGAAGCGGTGGTCTGGACCTGGTGGCCAAAGGCCGACTGGGGTGCCAGGTCAAGGCTCTGCCTCGGCCAGCTGCTTTTGCCCGGGCCTCATTTCTTCCTGGAAAGGCAAAACCACGGCCTCACCCCACGCCCGCACTTGTCGACTCCAGCCAGGTGGAGGAAAGGCTCTGTGGAATCCGAAGGGCCGAGACAGGCTTATGGCCAAGCAGTGAGTGAGGCCCCAGCAGGCCGCCGGCTTGGGGAGCCGCTGCCACACGGGCAGGCCCTTCCGGCGACGGGTCCCAGCATCATCTCTGGAGTCGGGAGGGCCTGGCCTTCCTAGTGCCCAGGCCACGGCTCTGAGGAGAAATCCGCGTTGGAGGGCACGCGTGAGGCCCTCGGCCTGAGGGCGCTGGTGCCACGCCGGGGGCGACTGGAAGGCTGGCTGGGCTCGCCTGCTTTGTCCAAAGGAGGCTGGCCAACCAGCCCAACCGGCCACCTGGGCCAGGCCCCTTTCAAGTGGACAAGATCCGGGGGAAAGGGCCCTGGGGCCTGCCGCCAAGTCCCCTGGGGCGTGTGCTGGGCCCCCTCAGAGGAGGGAGCCACCTGGCAACCTGTGTGCCAGACCTTAGATCTGGCGGCCTGCCACACCCGGCTCCCTGCCCTGCCCACGCCTGCCTCCATCCACTCCACGGAGGACGATGGTGTTGGCAGTGCGAGCGGAGATAGTCGTTAGAGACTTCACTTGGAGTTGTAGTCCAAGAGCATCACAGAAGAGCACTGAGCTTGGGCTCGGCCATTTATCCGCTTTGTAACCTGGCTGAGTTTTCTAGCCTCTGTTCCCGGTCTCTTCATCTAGCAAATGGTGAAAAGAACAACACTGACTATGGCAGGATGTTTTCAGGGTCATGTGAGTTAAGATATGTTCAAGCACAGAGTTTACATTCAGGGTGCAGTCTTTGGCTCAGTAGAAGTCTTCGCTGCTGTTCTTATAATTATCATTATTTCATGTCCTTATCTTCCTCGTGAGTTCCCTGTCAAACCAACCATGATCCACGGTGTCAGCAGTTTGATTCCAGGTCCCTGCTTCAAGGCCTGCAGAGGGAACCTCGTGCTCATAACCTCCTGTTTTGATCCCAGTCTCTGGAGGGATGTCTTGACCTCTATCTTGTCTGCACTGAGGCACGGAATGGGGTCCCACACCCAACTCTGCGTCTCCTCCTCTTAGATATCTGATGCTTTGAAAAGACTGTTTACTGTTCACTCGGTGGACTATACTCCTTGACATGAACAACGCACGGGAGGGAGGAGGGAGGAAACACTGGTCCATGTAGGGCTCTGAGTTGACCATAACACAGAGTACAGTTGATCAAGGGCCAAGGTAGAGTTCCTTAACGCAGAGATCTGCCGAGATGAGGGTGTTCTGATGTGACACCACCTGACAATAAAGCAAACACGTAAAAGCATATGTAGTGGTCAAAGGGAAAGCACACAACTAAAAGAACTGATCCCATGAAATACACTATTCTATTGGTTTATGTATCAAACGAATGATAGGAAATAGCCAGGTGTAGAGATGGTAGAATGGATCAATGTCATAGAGAATTCTTTTAACAGTAGTTCAAGCCTTTTGTTTTACATCATTGATTGGGGTACTATTTTCATCTTTTCCTTTCCTAGTGTCTCCATCGTTCTCAACTTTTCCAAGAGCTATATTTACATTATCCTCTAAAATTTTAGGGAAATTTTAAAAAAGTTATGACACGTTTTAAGTTGTTGATGTTGTATATGGGAGGAGCACTAGATTGCAAGTGAATAAGCGATCATTAGAGTTGTAGTTTGGTAAAGGATGGTAGTTGGAATTGATACCAGGATGTTCTTAACCCAGTTTTTACTTCATTATTTGATGTAGATATCCAAATGCCAGAGCCGGTCATTTTTAATGTAATAACTTGTCTCATTTTAGAATATGTGTTCTTGGAGAGGGTGATGCAGGTAAGTAGAAAATAATTTAATGTAGTGACTTGTTTTTCTCCAATGGATCTCTTACAAACCCAACAGCCATATAGCATTCTTTTGTCCGAATGACCTGATGGCACTTTCTTAACTTTTCTTGCTGTGACTCTAGCAGTCTAGGGTCACACCACCTTCTCTCTCCTAGTCATGCTTTCAGTTGTAAGAGTGACAGTGTCAATAGTATAGTGAACAATTGGCACACACTCTACTCTTTTCTAATATATGTATACATATATATATCTCAACTGCAAACTTTGGTAACATAACTGTTAAGGTGTGAACTATCTGCAGTGCCCTTAACGACTGATGGTTACACATGATCGTGTACTGACATCATGGTTAAAACCCTTCTTTGCAACATGTGGCCCCTTTCAATTTTATTGTAAAGGAGAGGGTTCAATGACTTTTTTCTTTTGGAATAGAAAGACTTGCCTTTCCATCTTAGAAAATTGAGAACTGGTTTTTTGCCTTTTTTCTTTTTTTGTCTTCAGCTCCTCGTCCTACTGGTTACTAACTCACACGTCCAGTTACTTCAGATTTATGGTGCTACCCCCCTTTGCCTTTTTCATGGCTCTGACATTAATTTTTCCATAATCCCTTCTGTGAACGAGGTTTCTCTCCACGCTCATCTAGCGAGGAAGGCACCGATCCTCCTTTCGGTGAACTTGGAGACAGAGGCCAAGGTGAAGCCTCGGTGCCCCTCCACACCAGTGAGCTGCAGAAGGGCTGCAGAGTCCTGTGAATCTTTGGCTCCCCTCCTGGCTCCCTCCAGACTTGGCATTGTCTGCACGGAGGAGCCCGGCTAGGTACAATCGAATTGTTGAAGTCTCTAGAAGCCGGCTGAAGGAGAAGACTGGCCAGAAAGGACATCAGCAAGCAGTGTGCTCCGAAAGTGGGTGGCAGAAACACTCAGAAGAAGAAAACCTTTCCGTTTCTCTTGTGTTCTCTTTATCTTCTCTCCCTTCCTTTTCCTTTCCTTAGATGGTACAAAGCCTGTCCACCCCCCCCCCATGGTGGTTGTTTTTCTCCTCAGAGCCCCAGGACAGAGCTGTATCTCTTAGTTGTAGGTCAACCCATGGGGGTTCTTTTCCTGGAGTCCCACGGCAGTTTGTTCATATCGCTTTCGTTCACATTATTTCTGTCGTGTAATTTATCTGTTTAGACATATCTGTCTTCCTTGCAGACCCCCAACATTTCAAGACCATTTGGCGCCTAGTAGATAAGTAAGGACTTGAGTGAATCAGTGAAGATCTTTTGTTGGAAAAGATCTAAATACAATACCTACTCAGCGCCCGAATGCAAGCACTTGAGAGAGAGTTTGGTGTCTGCTGAAGCAGGCTGTGGACCAGTTTAGGGGCTCAGTGCCAATGTGACCCAATAGATTTAGACAAAATGAACGAGATAATTAACTTCAATTTTACAATTCATGGAGAACAGGAGCAGGATATCTAGGTGTGAATCGGGACTTGATCACTCTTGTTGCATCTTTGGAAAACCCAGTCCTTTTTCTTTCTATCGATATTTGACTCATCCCAAGCAGCTGCCTTATTGGTATTTATGGGAAAATCAAATTGAAAAGAAAACCCAGAAAAGTATAACGGGTAGCCTTAGGGAATGTCTTAATAAAATAAAAGAACAAATTCGGAGTTAGAACAAAGATTGAATGTCAAATTTACTGGAAATTCCCTGTCTCCTTCCTCCTACACTCCCTATATCCCCAACTCCCTGTCCCTGACTCCCCAGAACATCTTTTGGATTTCTGGGCCCCTGGCCCAAATCCTCCCCATCAAGACTTATCTCCTCAGCCACCTCCTCAACCAGTTCCCTTAGGTCCCAGAACTCCAACTTCTCCGACGTTCTTTCAGGTGCCTGTTTTAACTTCTTTCACTGTTGAAGACTTACAGGGGGCGCTTAGGCCTGACCTCCAAGCAAGGGGCATCCAGGTTATTTGTGTAAATGTTGAAAACCAGGAAATAAATTTAGTAGAAACACCCAGGAAGGGCAAGAAGGTTCGTTTTGCTGTGTCTTACAACTCCTCCTACTTTCCAGGGCTTTGTAATCAGGCTCTGTCAGCTTCAGACATTCCTATGCAGTATCCACTGAGGATGTATCCTGGACCTCCGCTGCAGAGAATTCATGTCCCCTGGACAGCAGCTGATCTTTTAAATTATAAAACTCTCCTGCTTCCATTGTCAGAAGACCCTACTAAATTTAGAGAAGAATTAGAAAGATTAGTGGCTATTCATAGCCCCACCCACCGAGACCTTGACTGGCTGCTAAGGGGCGTTCTTCCATCCCATGACTACACTGTAGTTATCAGACAGGCCAGACGGCCCCCTAGCAAAAACCCCCCTCATAGAGGAAATACATGGCCAGACCCTCTCCCAGACCCTCCTGCAGATAACCAGGAAGTGGCACAGCTACGGGCTGATATTCAAGGTTTAATAGGAGCGATTCTAGAGGCGTTTCCTCCTAAAGTTAATCGGTCAAAAATTGAATTATGCACTCAGAACGAGGGGGAACAACATAAAGCTTTTGTTGAACGGTTTATTCAGACTTTCCAAAGACACACTGCATTGAATCTGTAAGCTTTAGAGCATAAGAATCTCCTAATTTCTGCTTTAGTTGGAAATTTTCTTCCTGATATAAAGAAACAAATTCAAAACCGTGTAGTTGTTTGGGCAGGACAACCATTAAGTGTAATAATGGTGGCTGCTACACAATTCTTTGAAAATTGTCAGCAAGAAAACAAACAAACAAAAAGAATTAAAGACAACTCTTCTTGCTTTGCAAATTGAATCTTTTGAAAAGCAAAAATTCAACCCTGAAAGTAAACTAAAGCCTACTCAGAGGGCTCCCTATTTGCCTTCCGACAATTGTAGGTATTGCAAGAAACCAGGGCATTGGTAAAGGGCATGTGCCGCTCTTAAGAGAAGGGAAAGTTTTGTGGGAGATTGGGATTTGGCCACCCTGAAATCTATCTCTTTACCTTGGTTGTTTTTTCTAGGGACATTTGACCTCCCCCACTAACTGCCTAAAGAATTTGACATGGTGGCTCCTTCCTGGAACAGATCTATCATGATGGCTGTAAAGATAATGTAGGGTAAATGTTACAATAGGAAAGGCACCAACAAGCCCCTCTTATCAGAAGTTCTGTCTCTCTGGCCACATTCTCTGGATGACCCTGCGAAGAGTTGCCAGACAATCATTTATATTTATAAGGGAAATCTCCATGTGTAAAGGTATCTCCCTCTCTGTTTGGAGAAGAGAGGGGGATGAGCTCATTTCTAGTGACTTATCAATGTAGAAGATGAGGCCTTGAGCTACATAATAAACCTTACTCTTGTTTACTGTACTTTAGTGGTAATCTCCTGTAACTGACTCCCCCCACCCCCAAAATCCTCCTTTGTCATTGGCTGAAAATGATATTTAAGACGAGAATTTCTGCTATTGTGTTGAGAAACGCAGTGTCCCTGCTTTCTCCCATGTATACATGTGATTAAACTTGGTATTATTTTCTCCTGCTAACCTGTCTTGTTGATTATTTGGCCAGCCAGAAGAACCTTAAGGGAAAGGGCAGAGGGAGATTCTCTCTCTTCCCCCGGCAGTTTAAAAAATGTTCCCGCTTGACCCCAGCACCACCAAAAGGCTCATTTTTCTCCACCTGAGGGACATTTCTCCCTCAAATGATAGGGTCAGCTGATCCTTAGTTGCACTCCTGAGCCTACAGTTAAACTTAAAATAGAGGATCGGAAACTGGATTTCTTAATTGACACTGGTGCGACATTCTCTACTATCCATTCAAAGATTTATCTCTACCTGTTACCTCTGATTCTATCAAGCTGTTAGAGTCTCTGGACAGCCTATTTCACTGCCCATATCTAAGCCCACTCCAATATATTTAGGCCCCCTTAACACTCATCATGCTTTTTTAGTTTCTGACTGTTCACCAGCAAACCTTTTTGGCCGAGATTTGTTATGTAAATTCAATGTCACTATAAATTGTAATGAAAAAGATGTTTTTATCTCCTTGCCTTCTGACCAAGCCCCAAGTCTCCTACTTTCCATGATGGAAACTTGTCCTGATTTAAATCCTTCTGAGGAAGATGAGTCTTTAAAGAATGTCCCAACCAGTCTTTGGGCTACACATGCAAATGAGGTACGATTGTTGCTTAGTGCTGAGCCCGTGCATGTTACTTGGAAAAAAAATAAACCGTTTCCATCAGTAGCCCAATACCCGCTCTCCAGAGATGCCGAGCGAGGAATTCAACCCGTAATAGACTTCCTTTTGCAACAGGGTGTACTAGCTTTTACTTCCTTGCCCTGTAACACTCCAATCTTGCCAGTAAAAAAGGAAGGCAAATTTGACTCAGACGGGAACCAAATCTATAGATTTGTACAAGACCTCAGAGCCATAAACTCTTTTGTAATTCCTCGGCATCCTGTGGTCCCTAATCCAACTGTCATCCTGACCTCAATACCTGCTGATGCAGCCTGCTTTACAGTAGTTGACCTCTGCTCAGCTTTCTTTTCAATCCCATTACACCCTGACTCACAATTTCTTTTCACATTTACATTTAAAGGGAGACAATTAACATGGACTCGAATACCTCAGGGATATTGTGAGTCCCCCTCAATACTTTCCCAGGTCCTTAAAGCTGACTTGGATTCTGTAGTCTTTACTCAAAGCTCCACTCTTGTTCAATATGTTGATGACCTTTTACTCTGTAATCCAACTAAGCAGGGGGCTCTTACAGATTCTCTTATTCTCCTGAAAGCCCTAGCTGAACGAGGCCATAAAGCCTCCAGGTTTAAACTTCAGTGGGTGCAAATGACTGTTACCTACTTAGGGCATGAGATATCTCAAGGCATTCAAAAGCTAACCTCCAAAAGCCTTGAGTCAATTTTATCCATCCGTCTCCCCAAAACAAAGAAACAGCTACGTAAATTTCTAGGAGCTGCTGGTTACTGCTGCCAATGGATTCTTAATTTTGCAGCCCTTGCTAAACCTCTGTATTCTCTTCTCCCAGATATCACCCCAGAGCCTATTTCCTGGCCCTCAGAAGCATTAAACTCCTTTGAGGCCTTAAAAATAGCTTTGTCCATGCCTCTGGCTCTTGGCTTACCTAATTTTGACAAGCCTTTTCATCTATACTGTCATGAAAATAATGAAATTGCTATAGGCATTCTAGGGCAATCTTTTGCCTCTCAAATACATCCTATAGCATATTTCTCATGCCAACTAGACCCTGTGGCATCAGGCATGCCCCCATGCTTACGTGTGGTGGCTGCAGCTGCCACCCTGATTGATAAGGCCAGTACTCTTACATTAGGCTCTCCCATTCACCTCTATGTCCCACATTCTGTGTCAGCTATTTTGCAAGTTCATAGGACACAACACGTCTCTACACGGTGACAGACCACCTATGAACAGGCTCTTTTAACTAACCCTTCCATCATCTTACATCGTTGCAACACTTTAAATCCAGCTACTTTACTGCCCCTTCCTGATGATGGAGAGCCCCACTCCATTCCACATGATTGCCTTGCAACTATAGAAATGGTCTCAAAGCCATGAGAGGATCTCTCAGACATCCCTTTAGACAATCCAGACTTACTTCTGTTTTGTGACGGCTCCTGTAAACGAAATTCCCGGGGAACCATAATAACTGGTTATGCCATAGTTTCCCCACATGAAACTCTTGAAGCTTATTCTTGGCCCACCATAAGATCAGCCCAAGCTGCTGAACTCATAGCTCTTACTAGGGCCTGCACATTAGCAAAAGAAAAACTGCCACTATTTACACAGACTCCAAATAGGCTTTTGGAGTCTGCCATGTTGTTGGCACAATTTGGAAATCCCGTAGATTCTTAACCTCTGCAAGAACTCCTATTGCTAATGGACACTTAATTACAGCCTTATTACAAGCTATTCACTTTCCTTCAAAAATTGCCATTGTTCATTGTTCAGCCCATACTAAGGAGACTGATGTCATATCTTTAGGGAATGACAGGGCTGACAGAGCTGCTAAACATGCAGCTCACTATGGACCCCCTTATCCGTTTTCCACCCAATTTTTAAACCTGCCTTTATCCCTGACTGATGTTATTAACTATCAGACAAATGCCCCACAATCTGAAAAAGACAATTGGATACAAAAGGGTGCCAAACAGTTATCAGATGGATTATACATTGGACCAAATGGACTTCCAGTAGCTCCTTTTCATTTGACTTTTTGGCTTGCACTTATCTCCCACCAAATGGGACATATGTGCAAACGGGGGATAGCTAAAGAACTAAAAAACAATTGGTTTTGCCCTGGCATCCGTAAAATTTCTGACCAAATCACCTCCCAGTGCACAACTTGCAAATCTTACCAAGTTTCTGGGAGAAATCGGTGTGATCCAGGAAGTCCTCCCAGGCCTACGCTGCCTTTTGCAGCACTCCAAATGGATTTTATGGACGTGCCCTCAGCTTTAGGTTACTCTCACTGTTTGGTTATTGTCTGTATGTTTAGTAGATGGACCGAATGCTATCCGACCAGACATGCAGATGCCACAACAGTGGTAAAGAAATTAATAACTGAAGTTATTCCTCGCTTTGGCATTCCTTTATAGATTGAACCAGACCAAGGAACTCATTTTACAGCAGAGATAAACCACTTGCTTGCAAAAACTCTGGGGTATTCATTAAAATTTCATACCCCATATCACCCTCAGTCATCAGGGCAAGTGGAACATAAAACTCTAGATATAAAAAGAACTCTAGGAAAAGTCTGTCAAGAAACTGGACTTAAATGGCCAGAAGCTCTGCCCTTGGCCCTTATGAAGATTCAAAATACTCCAAACAAAAGGCATGGACTGACTCCTTTTGAAATAGTTTTTGGATGTCCGATGCCTACTGGCGTCTCTAAACCTTCAATTCCTGGATTAAATGAATATTATGGGAACTTAAGTGAACAATTTGATGCTATGACTAGTTATATACAAAAATTAACTAGTATACTTGAAGCATATCGTCAACAGGTAAAAGAGGCGTGGCCCCCACCTTCTGACAAGCCTTGCCATCCCTTTCGACCAGGAGACCGGGTGTACATCAAGGCCTTTAGAAGAAAACACGCACTGTAACCTCGCTGAGAAGGACTTTATGAAGTCTTACTGACGACCTGCACTGCCATCAAAATAAAAAAAAATATTCCTGGATCCATGCAAGCCACACCAAAATAGACCCAGAACGTCGCTCTCAAGACAGCTGAGAGATAATCCCCACAGGTGACCTTAAACTAAGGATTTCGAGGGCCAAAACCCAGACCCCAGAAGCAGCCGACAAGATCACGGATCAAGAAAACCTTCTTTGACCCATTTCCTCCACCTTGCTTTAAAACTCAGGATATATATACACACTCACACACACAAACTATTAGTGGATATATATATACGTATATATATATACAATGTATATATATATACATATATATATATATATTTTTTTTTTGTGAGGAGATCAGCCCTGTGCTAACATCCGCCAATCCTCCTCTTTTTTTGCTGAGGAAGACGGCCCTGGGCTAACATCTGTGCTCATCTTCCTCCACTTTATATGGGACGCCGCCACAGCATGGCTTGCCAAGCAGTGCGTCCGTGCGTGCCCGGGATCCGAACCAGCGAACCCCGGGCCGCCGCAGTGGAGCGCACGCACTTAACCGCTTGCGCCACCGGGCCGGCCCCTATATATTTTTTTTAATCATTTATTAGAGAGCTGACTGGAGAGTGCTGGTCTCTACCTGTCCCTCTTCCCCTCTCTAAGTCTCTGCTATGGGCTCTTTTCCGATCTGTGTCTTGCTTTTACTAACCCTCTCCTTTTCAACAGGTCAGGCGGGCATAGACCAAACACCCCCTTATGCCAGTTTACCAAGCCCTAGCCACGCTAACTAATCAATCTGACTGTTGGTTATGTCAACAGCTAGATAGTGCAAAAGAACCTGAACTAGTCTTTGTTCCTGCTGATATGAACACCTGGTGGACTAAGTACGGAAAATGGATGAATAACAGAGTATGATATCCGCAGCAAGGGAAACCTCACTCTGCTTCATCTCCTGGTGAGTCACTTGGGCCCCAGAAAGACTACTTAAAAGGTCAAAGACTGTCCCTTGCCCAAGTACAAGCAATAAGTGAAAGTTTTTCCCTCTGCATTGAAAGTAAACATGGCGCTGGACCTTTCCTGGGTGACATACCGAGACAATATTGCAGTCAAACTCTGTGGTTTGATTCCGCAGGTGGCATCTTCAGAACTCTCAAGGGAATTGTAAGTGACTCTATCACTACTCCCTCTGGCACAAACATTTGCCAAATCACCAAGTGCTCTGGATGGCTTACGAGCCACCCGTGTGCAACTTGGGGTATAGCAGCTATCCACATGGTTAAGCTGCCCAATGCCACAGACTATATATGGGTGGATCAAAGATCTGGACTCACCTGGTCAGGTGAAAAGACCAGGCTTTATAGCTGCCAAAATCAGACTGCAGGCCTCCTCTACCAGCTGTTCTGCAATCTGTTCTGTTCTCGCAGACTGACAGGAGCTCATGGGAAATGGAGATGTTTAGGTAGTAACAGTGCAAGTGGCACAGATCATGAAATAGTCCAGATCCTGGGAACTACAGACTCAATTCTAACCTTGTCTTTAAACTACACTGGTCTTTTCATTTTATGCGGCAACAAAGTGTATAAAGGATTCCCACCTAATTGGTCAGGACGATGCAGACTTGGATACCTGGCTCCTTCTGTCACCAAACACTCCACCTTAAATGCCAGCCAAATTACAAACTTGGGTTCGTTTGTTCATAAGATTGTGCCACATAAACGTGTCAGTCGAGAAATCGTGGAAAATCCACTTGTATATCACAACTCCAAGTTCTTTTCAGCCTTGAGAGTCCTATTCCCCAGCTTTGGAGATTATGAGTTGGAAAAGGCAATCTTAAATCTCTTTATGGTAATGGAGCAAGAGTTCAACACCACCATGCAAACCTTGAACATACTCCAGTCAGAGATTAACAGCCTAGCATCTGTGGTGCTCCAAAATTGACGTGCTCTGGATGTACACACTGCCCAGCAAGGAGGAGCATGTGCAATCATTGGAGAAAAATGTTGCTTTTATGTGAATCAAACAGGTCAAGTAATATCTAACTTAAATCTATTAAAAGAGAAGATTGACATTTTTCATCAGATAAACGAAGCTCACACATTTTATTGGACTGACTTATTTCCAGGACTGGGGGACTGGTTTAATGGAGTGTGGGGAAATGTGCTCCGATTTGTTCTTTTCTGTTTGTTCATCCTCATTCTAATCTGCTTTCTTTTCTCTCTTTGCAGACTTCTTATCACTCGGATACTAACACGATTTCTCTCTCCACAGTTACCAGCTCAGCTTTTAATATGTGAAACTTTTAGGGAAGTTTCAGAGGAGGGAACTGTTGGTGCTCAGGGCAAGCTACCCCAGGAAGCACCACTCTGGTATGCGGATTATTTCAAGCTGAAGACAATAAGGACTCAGAGAACTCAGGAAGAATATTTGAGTTTCCCCTCCCAAACTGCCTAATGAATTTAAAACAAAAGATCTGTTTCAGGAAGGAGTTATTATCATGACTGCTATAAAGATAATGTAGGATAGAGGTTACAATAGAAAAGGCACCAACAAGCCCATCTTATTGGAAGTTCTGTCTCTCTGGCCACAGGCTCTGGATGGCCCTGCGAGGAGTTACCAGACAATCATTTACAAGGGAAGTCTCCATTTGTAAAGGTATCTCCCTCTCTGTATTGGGAAGAGGGGGGACGACCTCATTTCTAGAGACTTATCAATGTAGAAGGTGAGGACTTAAAACCGCATAATAAATCTTACTCTTGTTTACAGTGTTTTAGTGATAATCTCCTGTAACTAACACTCCCACCCCCAACATCCTCCTTGTCTTTGGTTGGACATGGTATTTAAGACGAGAATCTGCTATTGTGTTGAGAAACGCAGTGTCCCTGCCTTCTCCCATGTATAAGTGTTGTTAAACTTGGTATTATTTTCTCCTGCTACCCTGTCTTGTTAATTATTTGGCCAGTCATAAGAACCTTAAGGAAAAGGGCAGAGGGAGATTCCCCCTCTTCCCCTGACAGTGGTGATGCAGGTGGGCTCTCAAGGTTACGCCTATATTGTGGAAGCAAGCAATCAAGTATTTAATGGAAGCATTTCTATGTAAAAGAGAGAAAAGCAAGGTTAATGGTTGGAGCAAGTTGTAAAGCAGTTTCTGAGTATAGGGGACAGCTAGTTAAGAAGAATTTTAGATGTCAGCATCAAAGCATCTTTTGCAGTTTAAAATGTCTCTGATGATGTCATCGGGTAATCTCTTAAGTTTATATCAAGTCCATGAGCTTCAGTTTGTAAGGCTTCAGGGAAAAGGGCAGGTTCAGTTTTCAGTGATTCCAAATGAAAATGATGGAAAAAATGAAAAACGTTAGTTTGGACACCTGTAGCCAGATATTTTAGGAGACTAGAAGAAATCAGGATCCAGTCCAGTCAACAGATATAAAACAAAAACCTTAACAGACAATTAACAAAACTAGGATCTAACATCCGCAAATGTACACTACAGTTTTTACTGAAATATAATTTTTCTTTCTAAGATCACCCTCATTTTTATCAAAGATAGACAAATTAAAACTAACTAGTTTGCAAAATAAGTCTAGTTCCAATAGTGTTGGCCCAATTATTTACATAAGTACAGCAAGAATAGCAATTGATCACATAGGCTCTTTTAAGTCTGCTTTGCTGGAACTTTTTATAAGGAATCTCAGATTGAACTTTAAAGGCCTCTCCAGGCCAGAAAAGCCAAGCCAAAGATTTTGTCATCAGACTTTGCCTGTAATACCTACAGATTTGGGTGAATTCCTCTGTTCCTAGGTTCCCCCAAAATATTTCGAGGTTCCTTGTGTTTGCCAGATAAGTGACATTCTTTACTTATCCTGGTAAGTGCTGCTTGGAACATAAGGTACCAGGCCAATATTTCCACGTGGCTTTATTCCATAAAGTCCAATCTTCATTCCTCAAAAGCTGTATGGTTATATCGCAAATATGATCTTCCAGTCACAGCCTTGGTAATATAACCAGTGTTTCCAATTATGTCCTGTTATAAGGAGAACAGATTCTTATTGAACTTATGCAAATAACTATATTGCCATGAAAACAACAATACTCACTTACTAAGAGTTTCCAAATTCGAGAGATCAGATCTAAGAAATAGAGAAATATTTCAATTTTACTTACAAAAATATCATTTACCAGATTGTTATAAGTCATAGCTAGCTCAGGAGAAAAGAGAAAAAGTTTTCCTTAACTCTGAAAAATCAAAACATTAAAAATTCAGCAATACTTCAAATGAAAAATCATAAAAATTATAATCATCCTTATCAGTTCATTCAGTCCTGTGTAATCCATTCTTGATCCCAATCTTTCTGTTAGCAGCTTCATGAAGTTATCAGTCTTTCCATCAGGTTTCTGTAATTTCTTACCAAGGTCAGTTTTATGATCAGAAAGTTTGTCAGAAACCTGTACTCCAGTGTAAATGCCAGAGTCCTTTCCATGAATTTTTCTGAAGTTGAAATATTTTGCAAAAGCATTAGAGCAAAGAAATAAGTCTGTAAACAACAAGACCTCAAAATGGCAATTGACAGAGAAATTTGATTAATTTTGTGACACACAACACTTTAAAATAATAATAACCAGAATTATGACTGATAATCAGGACAGATCAGAATTTCAGTAATGTTATACAATTTTAAAACACCTATGTCGATAACATTTGCCCACATAATAGCACCTAAGCAGACTTATCATCACTTGTCTGACAATGCTTTCCATGTAATTTAACATACGGAATAAGCCTAATAAGTTTAGTATCTTTCCCCTGAGAGGAAGAGAGCAAATTTCTTTAAGAAGTTGCAGGGCCCTTTGAAAATTCTCAAAGAAAAAAAGTAAAAAAAACACTTTATTTAAGATATGAATTTTGGGGAGCTTGTCAAAAATAGAAAACGTTAAAGCAAAGAGAGCATTAACAGTCCAAAAACCTTAATAGAGAAACCTCAGTCTTTTGAACACAGGAAATTATTTTAACAGTTTTTTTTTTCTGTCTTTTAGGTAGACTTACCCAAAGGTAAAGAAAAATCTTTTATAACCTCTTTATCAAGTTCAAGAAAATTATCCTTTTAAGAGAAATAAGACCAAATTATAATTTTGTACCAGCTTCCTTCTGATATTAAAATTCATTTACTTAATTAAATTCATTTCAATCTGAGCAAACTTGACCATACAAAAACTCCTTTTCCAGAATTCCTCTTCCACAAACCTATAACTTTCTTTTTACATTCAGAATTTGTCCCATGTCTTTCTTTTCCCTCCTACTACTTGAAGACAAATTTATCTTTCTTAATCAAATAAAATATTTCCATTCTTTGTTCATTCTTTATACATCTTATTTTCCTTGTACACAGACATATTTTTTCTTAATATTTAGTAGCTTCAATCACATATACTAATTAGAAATTTTAACTCTTAGAAACCCCAATTTGTAAGTAAAAACTAAGTAAACCATTATAAACTTTCTTTTACATTAGTATATTGTGGCTTGGAAAATTTATAAACACTTCATAACTTCTAGAAATATGTTACTTTATAGTACAATCTTTTAATAAAACACATGTTTACCAATAGACCCAAAACACCTTTTAGTTTTCCTGTAATGAAAAGCCCAAAGTAGACAATCGTGAGTTTAGCAATCAATGTCTAATATCTTATCTTATTTGGAAATGATGATACTCAGTGAATTTTTATCACAAAATTTAGCAAAACTCTAAAGTTTTAAGTCACCAAAAAGATTTTGGAAGATGTAACCACCATAACACATAATTATTATTTAAAGTTCACCCAACATTCATCTTTTTCACAACTATTTAGTTACTTGTTCCCAATAATTATTTAGATTGTCTATAAGACTTCATAAGACATTAGATAAAATTAGCCATCATTTAAATTACTATTTTTGTTAACCAGTTCTGTAATAGAAATAACATCAGTTTTTTGTACAAAAGTTCATGTAAATTTCATCACCTCTTATACCTTTAAACATAGTTATCATTAAGATTTTTATCAATAGGTGTTGGTCTTCTAATTTTAGACAAGGGAAGCATTCCCAGTCAGACATTTTAAAACATACACAGGCAAAGTTGATGTAACCTCTTTATATAAAATTAGCTCAAACATTCCAACCTTTATAATCTTATCAACACTTACACTTTTACATGTTCTCAATTCAATTGTAACCTGAGTCAAGCTCTTAAGGCTATTTAAATTTTTCCCTTCCTTTTTATGGCCCTTTTTTAGGTACCAATTAAACAATTGTGTGAGAGCTCTCAAAACATATTTTTTTCCCCCAATTTAGAAGTTTTCCCAATTCAAAGGATCTGTCGTCGGGCCATTGACGAGTAGGATCTTCATTTGTCTATTTATTCCAATAGTGACTCGATCCAATAAGCCTTTTTAAGGAAAGACCCGGTGGTAACTTTCCCATGCTTAGAATAAATCTTTACCATGGACGCAAGAGGCGTCCCTGGTGAGGGCGCAGATGATGTAGCCCCCATGATCCAAAGAATTCACTCCCAAAGATATTCAGAGAAAGTAAAGACCTTCGTTACACAGGCGGTAAGGATGGTGTAGTGAAAACGGTGTCTCCAGTCTCCTACAATAGTGTGGGACGCCTCCAGTCACAGAGCCGCTAATCTGTGACACCGGGCAGGCAATATTGGAATGGGATTTTTCCAGCACTAACAAGCAACTAAGGTTAAGACGACAAAAGCCCTTATGGACTAGGTCCTTTATGACAAACTCCCCTGAGAGCTTGGCACAGCCAGACAAAGAGACAGTTCAGAACCCCAGTCTATTCGACTGGCCACCAAGGGGCACCCCGGTAAATGCACCTTCCGTATGGTGGAGACCAAGGAGAATATTCTCACTGGTCACAAAGCCAAGTTTTCTCAGGACACAGAACAAGACAGAAGGAAAAACCTCATCCGGTTTTTTTCTTATGTGCACAATGACAGCTTTAGCCACGCCTTAGGTCTCTTTGAGTCAGAATAATACCTGGGGGGGGAGATGCCACGGGGTTGGGGACTGTGTGCTTTACAGAGTACCTCGTCATTGCATGGACATTTTCTTGCAGTTGGCGGGGGACCTCTGTCATCTACCCCGTTCCGTGACCCAACTTATCCTGTCACGGGAGTCTTCTGAAAGTGGCGAGTGCCCTAATGGCTCTTAACTGCTCGACCTGTGCCCACCAAATTTGCGACCTTTTTGGCTTCCAAGATGCCCTTGGCAATGGCCTTCACTTCATGTGCATATTAACCCACAGCAAAGTTTGTCTAAATAGACGCCAGTCTGGTGAGACCCGCAAACTCATCAGTCTGTGGGGCCGGCCCGGACATTAGGCTTATAGGGTCTATGCCTGCGTCCTACCCTATGGTATTTCCTTCTTATGACACACGATACAAAAGACAGAGACAAAAGAGAAAAACAGAGACAATCTCTGGGAGGAAAAGGGATCAAGATCAAAACCAAGAGTACTCTACCAAATTTACCAGTGTCACTAAAAGCACAAGAAACTAGTTTCCCAAATATTTGCTCCTGCTAATCTAAATTTTGAAAGAGAAAAAATTTCTCACCACCTCCTTCCACCGGACTCCACAGGTAGAGATTCCGGGAGGCTGACGTGGTAAGAATCTTACATTTTGCCGGCTATCGTCAGGGGGTCCCGTATTTCATCCCCTGCAGTAATCTAGGGAGAAGGCATTTCTTCCAGCCAGAGAACGTAACTTGCCATGCAGTGTAGCCCCACGTTGGGTGCAAAAACTGTTGAGGGAGTGAGAGAATCTCCCTTTTCCCTTTTCTTAAGGTTCTCATGGCTGGCCAAATAGTTAACAAGACAGGTTAGCAGGAGAAAATAATACCAAGTTTAATAACATGTATACATGGGAGAAACTCAGAAATGAGCAACTCGTCCCTCTGTCTAAGCTGCCCGATTAAGTGTTGTAGCTAAAGAGGAGGAAGGTCTTGGGGGTGGGTAGTGGTCTAGGACCACAGAGGGCAAGAAGACAACTCACATGGAGATAGAAATGCAAATGTTTGCCTGACAACTCTTCCCAGGGTCATCTATAGATAATGTGGTCAGTGAGAGATACAGTTTTTGATAAAAGGGGCTTGGTGCCTTTCCTATTGTAACCTCTATCCTACGTTATCTTTACAACCATCATGATAATAACTCCTTCCTGAAACAGATTTTTTGTTTTAAATTCTTTAGGCAGTTTGGGAGGGGAAATTCAAATATACTTCCTGAGTTCTCTGAGTCCTTATTGTCTTCAGCTGGAAACAATACACACACCAGGGTGGTGCCTAATGGGGTAGCTTGCCCTGAGCACCATTACCTCCATTTATAAGGATGCCCCCTTTATATAGATTCTGTACAAAATTGCAAAGATCACGTTTTCCTTTTTAAAATTTATTTGTTTTAACTTTTAATAGTGAGAACTTTAGTGTTGGGTAAACTGCTGCACAATTACTGGAAATGCTGAGAGTCTTTTTGAAAAGTGTAGAAGTCTAAAGATAATGAAAAGTACATTTCTCCAATGTCAAGTCCCTTGATGATCTGATAGGCGTCTGTCTAGTTGTACCCGGAAGAGATGGAAGATTGAACACCAGCACAGCACACAAGGAAACAGGCTGCCAACTTGAGGACTTCCCATGGACCACAGAGTGCCTAGCAGACTCTTGGAGATTAAATCTGGGCTTTGTCCATGGGTTGTCCCTGAGAGGAAGATTTTGCTTAAATGACCAGAGAATAGACAACGTATTTTGTTGATAATAATTCTTACCATGTAAATTTCTTTATAAATCTCTGAATAAAATAAAAAAATTTAATCCTCATAGAAATCAACTCTTACTGACAAGCCCCACAGCCTTCTCTAGAGAGCTCAACAGAAAATGTCTCCACTGACTGTGACTTGCTCTTCTCTGAAAGCCAGCCAGCACTTCACTGATAGCCCTGGATAAGGAAGGCCAGATACAATTCTTTGAAGATATTTAGCTGAATTCAGAACCAAAAATCCTACCTCCAGTTGGCTCCTCTGTGAGAATGGATGGCCGGCCTTGTTTCACAGCCTGAGCTGTTGAGGTTTCATATGAGATAAATTGCTCTGTTCTCCAGGGATGGAAAAATTGGACTGTGACATAGATTCAGGGCTTAGATTTTGCAGGTAAAGATAGGGTCATAGAGGGGAATAAAGATTTCAGCAAATTGGTTTGTTGTTCTCTACAATGGAAATAATTTAAGAAGCAGATAGTCTCTCACTCAAACTTCTCTTCCCTGTTCTCTATCGGTCATATCACTGTAAAAATTCTCTCTATGAAAATTTCAGTTTTTTTCTTTGTAGTGTCTTTATTATCATCTTTATGAATTCTTTGACTTCACCACCTTCTTGGCACCACAACGTTAGCCATTGAGATATTATTATAGATTCAGTTTTGCAACTTCATCCCTTTATCTCTATTTCCTCTGCCATTTCATAGTTTTAGTTCCTATTGTATCTTATGCTTGAAAACACTTGAAGCTTACAGTGTGTATCAGTTCCTTATTTTCTCAAATTTTTATTATCTAAGTGCCCTCAACTATCACTTTTTTTTAGAAAAGAAGTGAAATACATAACAGAACAGTACACTGTAATAAATTGACCACTTATAAAATTAAGTTCAACCTGAAATCCCTCCCCACTTAACAGAGACCATATTTTATAATTCACAATACTTTAGTGTGGGCAGGGTCAGTTTATCAAGGATTTTGGATGTTTTAAACCACGTGAGATATATACAGTGTAAGGTAAAATCGTTAATCTTGCAGAAGTTGTAGAATTTCCTGATGCTTAGGGAAATTGGTGGTGGAGAACCTGAATCATATGAAAAGTAGTTGATTAATTAGTACCTGAGTTTGTTAATTTGGTAAGGATGATGATGAGACATACATGTTGAAAAGATAACTTTGCATATCAGAGTATTGTCAGAGGCCACTGGGAAAATTCACAATATTCTCAAATACTACAAAAAATGACCATTTTTTTCATAAAAGATGTCATACATGACGGCATCATATACTTCTGTCAGAAAACTTGCAATGAAGAAAATTAACACTTGAGTCATTTTAATTCTAACAATTTGTTCATGCTTACTAGTAGGTTAAAAAACTGTTTAGAAATAAAGTGATAAGTGATGTACTTGCTTAATTTTTAAATTTTTTTAGTAAAAAACTTTTTCATATTTTTAAAAAATATTTATTTGTATTTATTTTATGCTGAATTTATTCCTGGGCCAAAGACTTTTTTTTTTAATTAACTAACACCAATTCTTTTCAAGCTCTTTCAAAAAGTTGAAGAGGAGAAAATACCTCTAAAGTCATCCTATGGGATTAGCACTACCTTGATATCAAAGCCAAAGACACTAAGAGAAAAGAAAACTATAGGTCAATATCTTTGATGAATATTGATATAAAAATCCTCCATAAAATAGTAATAAACTAAATTCATCAGCATATTAAAAGGATTATACAGCATTTTTAAGTGGGATTTATTCCTGGAATACAAGGATGTTTCAATATATGAAAATGATTTAATGTAATAAACTACATTAACAGAATGAAGGAAGAAAACACATGATCATCTCAATGGATGCAGAAAAAGCATTTAACAAAACTCAACATGTTTTCATGCTAAAATCACTAAAAAAACACTCAGAGTAAAAGGAAACTACTTCAACATAATAAAAGCCATATATAGAAATCCACAGAGAACACCATATTCAAGGGTGAAAGACTGAAAGCTTTTTCTCTAAGATCAGGAACAAGACAAGAAGGCCCATTTTCACCACTTCTATTCAACATGGTATTAGAAGTTCCAGCCAAAGCAATTAGGCAAGAAAAAGAAAGAAATAGCATCCAAATTTGAAAAGAAGAAGTAATATTATATTTGTTTACAAAGAGTATCTTATATGTTGAAACCCCTAAAACTTCCACCAAAAATTTGTTAGAACTAGTAAATTCTGCAGAGTAGTGGGACACAAAATCAACATGCAAAAACTAGTTGTTCTTCTATACATTAATAATAAGTAATCTGAAAAAGAAATTTAAAAACTTTACATTTTTATTTACAATAGCAACAAAAGAGTAAAATACTTAAGAATCAACTTACTCAAAGAGGTAAAAATTCCAATGATGGTTTTGCAAAAATAGAAAAATCTATCCTAAAATTCATATGGACTCTCAAGGGACACTGAATAGCCAAAACAATCTAGAAATAGAAGAACAAAGTTAGAGAACTCACACTTCCTGATTTCAAAACTTACTATAAAGTAATCAAAACAGTGTGGTACTGGCATAAATACACACACTATACTAATGAAATAGCACAGAGAGCCCAGAAATAAAACTTTGCATATATGGTCCAATGATTTTTGACAAAGGTACAAAGATCATTCATTGGAGAAAAGATCAATTTTTCAACAAATGTTGTTGGGAAAACTGGATACCCACATGCAAAAGAATGAGGTTGGACCCTTACTTTACACTATATACAAAAATTAACTCAAAATGGATCAAAGATATAAATGTTAGAGTTGAAGCTATAAAATCCTTAGAAGAAAACACATGGTAAAACCTGTATGTCATTGGGTCCAAATGCCATTGCAAAAATGATTTCTTTAATATGACATCAAAGACATAAGTAACAAAAAAATAACAAATTGGACTTCATCAAAACGAAAAAGTTTTCTGTATCACAAGATACTATCAACAGAGTAAAAAGGCAAACCATGGAATGGTTGAAAATATTTGCAAATCACAAATCTGATAGGGGATTAATATCTAGAATAAATAAAGAACTTCTACAACTCAACAATAAAAAAAACCTCAATTTAAAAATGCACAAAATACTTGAATAGACATTTCTCCAAGGAAAATATAAAATGAACAGGAAACACAAGAAAAGATGCTCAACATCACTAAGTATCAAGAAAATGTGAAATAAAAGCACAATGAGCTACCTTTTCACACCCATTAGGAGAGTTACTATCACAAAATCAGAACATAACAAGTGTTGGCAAGGATGTTGAGTAATTGGAACCCTTGTGCTCTGAGTGTGAGAATATAAAACTGTGGAAAACAGTATGGCAGTTCCTTCAAAAATTGAAAATAACATTACTATATGATCTAGAATTTCCACTTATGGGTTCTGAAATAATAAAAAACATATTTATCGGCCTCTGCATCCAGTTCTTGGCACAGAGCTCCTAAAACCTTTGTAATTTCCCCAGTGATAAGAACACTAAGAGAATCTTTTGTTCTATTGAGGCAATTCTGGGTGGGCTCCTGGATGGCTCCTGGATGGGGGTTGGTCACCAGAAAGACCAAGCCCTGATTAGAAGCTTCGAATTTTTAGCCCTACCTCTTATCCTCCAGAGAAAGGAGAGGGGCTGGAAACTGAGTTAATAATTGATCATGCCTATGTGAGAGAGCCTCCATAAAAATCCCAATAGAAGGCGGTTCAGAGAGCTTCCAGGTTGGCAATGACAAGGACTGCTTGGAGAGTGGTGCACCTGGAGATGGCATGAAAGCTTTGTGTACTATCTCCATAGCTTTCCCTATGCACCACTTCCAACAGGCTCTTCTTGAATTATATCCTTTTATAATAAACTGGTGATCTAGTAAATGTTTCTCTGAGTTTTGTGAGCCACTTTAGCAAATTAATCAAACCCAAGGAGGAGGTTGTGGGAACCTCTGGTTTATAGCCAGTAAGTCAGAAGTACAGGTAACAACCTGGGCTTGTAACTGGCATCTGAAGTAAAGGTGAGGTTGGATGGGTGCGCAGAATTATAGGACGGAGCCATCAACCTGTAGAATCTGATGTATCTCTGGGTTGTCAGCATCAAATTGAGTTGAATTATCTGGCAACCAGCTGGCATTACAAGAATTGCTTCTTGGAGGTGTAGGGGACCCTGTTATATGTGAAAAAGTGAATCTGAGAACACCATTTATGGGTATACACCCAAAAGAACTGAACGCAGAGGTATAAAGACATATATGTACACCCATGTTCTTAACAGCATTATTTAAAATAGCTGGAAGCTGGAATCAAGCCAGGTGTCCATCAGTGGATGAGCTGCCAAAAAAATGTGGTGTATACACATAGTGGAATACTATTCACCCTTAAAAAGGAAGGAATTCTGACACATGTTATGACATGGGTGAACCATGAGGAATTTATGCTAAGTGAAATAAAGCCAGTCACAAAAAGAAAAATACTGTATGATTCCACTCATATAAGGTAATTAGAGTAGTCAAATTTATAGGAATAGAAAGGAGAATGGTGGTTCCTAGGGGCAAGAGGGAGGGATAACAGGGAGTTGTTGCTTAATGGGCACAAAGTTTCAGTGCAAGGTGAAAATAGTTCTGTGGATGGTTGGAGGTTATGGCTACACAATTATGTGAGAGTATTGAATGTCGCTGAACTGTACACTTAAAAACGGTTACAATTTTATGTTCTGCATATTTTATAACCATTAAAAAATTACTTATTTTCAACAAATGAACAAACACTAGCTACATGCAATAGCATGGATGAATATCACAACCATAATGCTGCATAAAAGAAATTATATTCAAAAGGCTATATATTTTATAATTCCATTTATATAAAATCCAAGAAAGAAACAAAACCGAGGTCTGGCTTCTAGTAATGGTGGAGTAGCCTGTTGAACTAACACTCTCACAGATAACAATGATAAAATCTGCACAAAATATTATATATATTTATACAGACTCGTGTGGCTATATGTAATACACATAAAATAAATGTGTACTTGTGTGTATGTATAAATCACTTCCAAAAGCAAGCAGAACTGAGAGGGAATCTTCCTTTAAATGATGGGAATTGCACCAGGAGATATTTGCAAGCTTGAATCTTTTGCCTCAAAGCATTCCAAAATCTGTACATGGCCTAGACAGGGGAAAAACTACAGTCTTACTTGTAATGTTAGAGGATGTATTTTTGGGCTGGCAGAGTAGCTGGAAAGTTAGGGGAGAAATTCTGGAAGGGAGGGAGACACAAAGAGGAAAATCGCAAAATATATATGTAAGTCTCTCCCCCACACACACCAAATTGGCAGATCTTTGAACAACACACATACAGGGTAGGCCCCAGAAGGCCTAGTGTAAAAACAGCAGTTGGAAGATGAAAGAACTGACTGAGGATTTCAGCTATGCCCACTGTAAAGGAGATAGGATTGGAATTTCAGTCCAGCCAAGTTGATTCCCTGCTAGAAAAGTAACAACACTCTTCAAAGTAATACAACAGAATCCGGAGCCTCTATACCTATCTTTCATGATTTCCAGTACACAATTTAAAAGAATCATGAGATTTGAAGAAACAGGAAAATGTAATCCATATGTGACCAAAAGCAGGCAGTAGAAACTCTCTCCAATGTGTTGCAATTAGCAGTCAAGAATACGAAAGCAGCTATTATAAAGATGATCATGGTGGTAAAGAAAAATATTCCCATAATGAATGAACAGATGTGGGAACTCAGCAGAGAAGTGGAAATTACACAAAAGAACCAAATAGGAAGATGAAATAAAATAAATACATTTGAGTTTACAAGTAGATGAGAAACAGTAGAAAAAACATGGAGATACAGCAATAGAAATTTTCCAGTCTGAAGAAAAGAATGTAAAAATTTTGAAGAAAAACGAAGAGAGCCTTATGACCTGTGAGATGATTGAGTCCCCAGCAGAGAGGAGAAAGACAGAAAAATTAAAGGAGGCAGAAAGGCAAATCAATAAGTAATAGCATAAAACTTCCAAAATTTCTTGGAAAATCTAAAATTTTAGATCCAAGAAAGTCAGCAAACTCACAAAATAAAATATAAATTAAAAGCATACTTAGGTACATGATAGTCAAGCTACTAAAATCCAAAGATAAAAAGAAAATCTTGAAAGCAGTCAGGGAAATACATATATACAGGGGAAGACATTACATACAGGGAGAAATAAGGTGAATGATGGATAATATATTATCAAAAACAAAAGAGACAACTCAACAACAAAATGACATCTTTCAAGTGCAGAAAGAAAACCCAAAAGTCAACACAAGATTCTATATTTAGCAGAACTCACTTTCAAAAATGAAGCAGAAGCCACAACAAGATGCTGCACGCCTATTAGGTGCCTGAAATAAAAAATAAAATTGCAAATACCACATGAGGAGGTGGGTCAGGAGTAGGAGCAATTAGAACTGGGAATGCAACATGATAGTTGCATTCAGAAAACAGTTGAGCAGGTTCTTATAAAGCTAAACATATACTTATTATATGACTCAGATATCCCACTCCTAGGTATTTACTGAAGAAAATTGAAAACTAATGTTTAAACAAAAATCTTTGTGGGAATCTTTATAGCCATTTTATTCATAATTGCCAAAAGCTGGAAATAAGCTAAATGTCCTTCATCAGGTGAATGGAGAAAGAAACTGTGTTGCATTGGTACATTATAATACTACTTGGCAAGAAAAAGGATAAACTCTTTTTTTGTGTGTGTGTGAGAAAGATAAGCCCTGAGCTAACATCCATTGCCAATCCTCCTCCTTTTTTCCCCCCAAAGCCCCAATAGATAGATGTATGTCATAATTGCACACCCTTCTAGTTGCTGTATGTGGGACACTGCCTCAGCATGGCCAGAGAAGCGATGCGTCAGTGCGTGCCCTGGATCCGAACCTGGGCTGCCAGTAGGGGAGCGCATGCACTCAACCGCTAGGCCACGGGGCCAGCCCCAGGATAAACTCTTGATTCACACAACAACATGGATGAATCTTGGATGCATTTCTCTAAGTAAAGGAAGTCAGATTCAAAAGGCTGTATAGTATATGATTCCATTTATATGACTTTCTAGAAAAGGCAGAATTACAGGGATGGAAAATGATCAGTGGTTGCCAAGGGATGGAGTAGGGGAAGAGGTTGAATACAAAGGGATAGCATGAGAGAACTTTGGGGGTGAAAAACACAGCTCTGTATGGTACTGTGGGTATGGATGCATGACCGTAAAGTCAAAACCCATAGAACTGTACACCACAAAGAGTGAATTTTACTCTGCAAATTTTAAAAATCAATCAGGATGCTGGGGAACTCAGATGGAATGCAGTGACAAATGAATCTCACTGTATTACAAGCATGTGACCTAACCATACAGAAGGGGTGGAGATGAAAGGTCCTGACCTAAGTTACTTTGGAAGATAGTGATTTGACGGGATACTGTAGAACTAAAGTACTGGACACAAACACTGTACTCTAGGTGGTAAATTTGTTTTTCATAAGGGTATGGATTAGCAATTCTGAAACTAGTTGACACAGTAAATATATTGTAGCTAACTGGAGTTAAGTTTCTCACTGTTGGTGAAAGAAGTTACAAATAAACAAAAGGAGAATGCTAAAATAAACTCTGTGGTGCTGGATTGGAGTTCGAAGTATCAGTATGAATCCATGTCTCTTTTAATATATCTATCCAAATAGATAGATAGACTGATATATAGATGGATAGATCGATAGACAGATTTGTCTACCTGAGTTTATATTCATACATACATTTCCAAGCTCTGCTGAGAGGGTCCAGAAGCAGTGACACTCTAGTATTAATGAGCACACCTAGCTCCCAGATCTTGTTTTTTAAATATCATTCTCCAATAAAATAAAGCAGATTTTCTTGGAGAAATGGCTAATTCTAGGGCTGGAGATGAAAAATACAAGATGAGCCTGGATCATCTTGTAGTGCCAGAAAGTAGGAAAGTGCTTTCAAAAAAAAAGCACACAGAAAATGATGGGACATGTCAAAAGGAATCAATCTGAAAGACTTTCCAATGACTCAAGCTGGAAAACTCTGAGCAACAAAATAAATAATGGTAGCATTGGATAATTACTCAGAGAATAAAATAAATATCCACGAGGCTATACTGATATAAAAAAGATTAAACAAGAAAGGAAGGGAAGGAAGAAAGAAAAAAGGGGAAAAAAAAGAATGAGAGAATGAGAGAAAGAAAGGAAGAAGGAAGGGGGGGAGAAATCTTGCTCACAGAATTCCAAATAATAAAAGCGCTAGATAGCATGAAATAGAAAATTGCCACTTTAACACTACAGTAATAATTATTGTTGGAAAGAATGACTGATGAACGCAAAAACTGTGGATGAAACTTAAAGAAGAAACAGTACATTTGCAGAGTCTCAAAGCATTTCCTTTCCAAACACTTATTTCTCTTATTTCTTTTTATGATTTTATTTATTTATTTATTTTTCCCCCAAAGCCCCAGTAGATAGTTGTATGTCATAGCTGCATATCCTTCTAGTTGCTGTATGTGGGACACGGCCTCAGCATGGCTGGAGAAGTGGTGCATCGGTGTGCGCCAGGGATCCGAACCCAGGCCGCGAGCAGCGGAGCGCATGCACTTAACCGCTAAGCCACGGGGCCGGCCCCTCTTATTTCTTTAAAATACCTATGACTATTTAAAGCAAAAATTATAACACTGTATTGTGGGATTTATAACATAAGTAGATATGAAATTTATGACAGCAATAGCACAAAGGACAGACAGAGGTAAATGGAACTGTTCTGTAGCAAGGATTCCATATTTTACATTGATTAAACTGGTGCACTATTAAGTCTAGGTAGGATGTGATATCTTAAAGGTGCATATTGTAATCTGGACCACCCAGTAAGAATACAAAGGTGGGTCACTTAAATGTTAATAAAAGAATTAAACAGCATGCCAAAAAACGTTTTTACAAGACTGTTCGCAGGAGATGACCTGCACGTCCCCAGGAGGAAGATGAGTGCACTTTGGGACCTCCACAGAGCAGAACGCCCTCAGCTGTGCCGAGGAGCAAATGCTGACACACACATGCTGAGAGAGACTCATCAACCTCGTGCTGAGGGAGGCAAGCTGGACAGAAAACAACACACATGGGATGATTTCAGCCAAGATGAACCTATGCTGAATAAACCAGAACAGGGGTTGCATCGGGGCAAGGAAAAAATAGCCTGGGAAGGAACAGGAAGGAGTTTTCTGGGGGTGATGGAAATATCCTATTCTTAAAGGGATGAAAGTTATATGGGCATGTTTATTTGCCAAAACTGTACGGTTGAGATTTGTGCCTTTCAGTGTGCATACATCTTACTCACCACACATGCACAAAGGCTTAAAAGAATAATAAAGTGAGGTGGGAATGGGATGGAGTGTGGATGAAACAAAAATAGCAGATGATTAGTAGTTGTTGAAACTGGGTGACGGGCCTACTGTGCTATTTTGTTTATTTTGTATATTGTTTAAATTGTTCTGTAATAAAACACTTGTATAAGAAGACAAACTTGACATACAGTGTTCGCTGGTAAGATATCAGTTACCTTTGGGGAGGAAATAGGGAGAAAGGGATTGTCGGGGCCTGAGTAAAGCTGGTGTTAGTTCTTGGTCACACAAGTGTGTTCACTTTTTAATAATTCTTTGTGATTTACGTGGATGACTTCTGCATATATTTCTGTACGCATGTTATATGTCAATAGTCATTTTAAATCCTGCATATTTGCACAAAGATACTAACTCAATATCTCAGAATAACAGCTGTGTTTTGTTTTGAAGTGGAACACATTCACTCATGACACCATTAGATGGATTTTAATACTCCCAAGTATCTATTAATGCCCTCATCCTTGCATGGACGCCTGGGTATTTCCATTTTTGCCTCAGTTTTGTAAGCGGCATGGATTTGAGATTTCATGATGTCATCTTTCTCCAGCAAGGTCCACCCCCACCACGATGCTCACCAAGGCCTCGAGACCTAGCACAGTGCCGTGTTCACAGCATGCACTCAAGACCTGTGGGACTGGGTTGGAAGGAACAAAATGAGGAGCACACGGTGTTCGTAACTTAAGTCTAGGTGTCATATTGTGACTTAGGAAATTGGTATAGTTTTTCGATAGATTTGCTATGCCTTCTAGATTTTCCTATTTAAAACAATGGGAAATAGGGTCTCAGAGTTCTTTCTCCGAGAAAGTCTGACATTTCAGGCACAGATTACTGACAATTATTAATGGCATATGACTTTCCCACCTCATCTTAGTGTTAAGTTTTTAATTCCTTACCTTGGAAATGACCTAACTTTGCTTCTTCCAAATCTTGTAGTAATACTGGTGCCCCAGAAAGTCAGGCCACGGATATTCTGCTGTTGTGCGTTCTCCCTGGAAAGAAGTGGAGCTGTGCATCCACCAGTCTAAGAAGCGTGTGGTGCTGTAGTATTTGGAGTCAATCAGAAAAGCTAAATGGAAAAACGACTTCAGAGAGTTATCACCATAACCCTCCACAGCACCAAATTATTTTGCTTAATTATTTTGTGATTCTGCGGGTATATTTAAACAGGAATATTAAAACTAGTTCCCAAGGAGCCAGCCCTATACTAGAGCAGAAATTGCATATTACCTTCCTGCACAAACTTGCCTAACACTGTGGGAAGGACCAATGGGAAGTTTCGGTGTTGTTGCCTATGTTAACGAGGCCAAGAGGTCCACACTCGGATAAGAAAGTCCAGTGAACCAGCCTATGTGCAGCGTGGAAATAGGGGCATGCATGTGTTCCCCTGAAGTGGCTTAGGGGTCACTTACCAGTGCACCTGAGTTTCCTGTCTGTATAATGCAGGTATTGGGGCTGTCCAATGTGATGTTTTCTCCTTTTTATGACATGGCTCAGGGCAGTCCTTCTAAGACTCCTGACCAAGGTATGGGCCCTTCAGGCAGATTGGGTCCAAAGGGAGGATCTCTGCAGCGACCCTGACCACGGGTTCCAGAGGGAGGATCATGGCAGCTTGGAGAGATAGGGGGGATGGTAGGACAGGTGGCATTGAAAAGGCAAATTCCAGGATCCCAGGCACCCGATATTTCCATTTTAGATATTGAATTTACATTTCAAATACTGGCCAGGGGGCTTCCACCAGGGCTGCAGGCAACCTCAGCAATAGCCAGGCTGGTGAGCCCCACCCCTACCTGAGTCCCGGCCTCAAGGGATGCAGCCCAACCACACTGCGCATACTCTGGGGGGGTGGGCAGGTCATGGAGATTGGGCGTGGTATACAGAACAGGTGGGGAAGAGGGTGGGATGGAGAAGCAGAGGGGTGGGGCCCAGGGGCCGAAGGACAAGGCAAGAGTTGGGGCCACGAGCTGTGCATGCTGGGAGCTTTTCTCTCTTAACCGCTCCCAGCTGGCAACCTGTAGGGCTGCAGGACTAGAACGCCCAGGATGCTCTGGGCACAGGGCGGTGCCTGGCCCTGGGGGGAGGAGCAGGGCGGTGTGAGCTTGGCCGAGGGCCAAACCATTGACTCAGGACTCAGGTCCTGCACCCGCTCCATGTGGACTGATTCCCAGAGGGATGTGACGAGACGAAAGGTACCAGGGAGTTAGGAGGGTGTGGCGGCTGCATGGGAAGCCGCGGGCCTGCAGCGTGCAACTGCTTTTGTCCAAAATTGAAGCCCAAACTGGCGCCTCTTCCCCACCGCCTCCCTTCTTTGCTTGATTCCTCCTCCCCCCTGTGTACCTGTGGGTCCTTCCACAGCCTCCTACCTAATCCAGGGCCAGGTGTTTCTCTAAACTGCTTATGGGAACTGGTTAGACATTCCAGAAACTTTCCACTTTGCCTGCTGCCCTCTGCCTTCTCCAGCCAAAGTGCCATCATTTCATCAGCTTTTGGGAGAAATTCACCTTTGTGGTCCCTCTTGGATGCACAACTTTGGAGTTTTGCAAAGTGGTAACATTGGCTGTTGCTTGCCTTTTTCACAGATGTGGAAGTTAAAGCATCCGTGAGGTTAATCATTGGTTTCCCCAGGATCTGCTAAGGGCAGAGGAGAACAACACAATTCCCAGGCAAGTATCTAGTAGGACGTTTTCACTAACCTATTCCAGTGCAGAGGCCTCCAAAACAGCATCGTTAGGATGAGAATAGCTTAAGCATTTTGCCCTTCAGATTGATCACCTAATCTCAGCTCAGGCCTGAGTGGCCAGTCTCTCAGGGACATAAGTGATGACTCTGATCCCTCAGGAAGAGACCGGTGGTCCGGCTTTGGGAGAGGCATGTTCATGGTAGACAACACCTGGGCAGCATTTGAAACCCGTCAGCTTTAACATCTCTGCTTTGGATTCCGGCAAGGTTCCAGGATAAACATGCCCAGGGATAGTCAGATGTAACGTATTCTTTAAAAATTGATTACAGCAGTGAAAGGAACAGAGCATAAAATATCCTGATTATTTGCAAAAGATGAAATGCAAGCAAGACCTTCTTGTTAATTTTTTAATGCTCATTCTCTTGGCTGTATTGTACGCTTGAATGCATAAAAAAAAATTTGAATTGAAAAGTTATCTTTTCCTGAGATTGGTAAATTAACTTAAAAGTCTTATTGAAACCTGTGGAGGAATGGTTAGCAGCTTTCACGATTTATGTCCTCCCTAAAACTTTGGGTGTTGATCTCCATGAAAAAAAGTCCTTGTTTATATTACACATCCCAATAGGTTACATTTCCAATTCCTGAATGTGGGGTATTATCAAAACAACTGAATAAGCTGGTCATGGAAACTGGACCCTGTCACTATGTGAAGAATTTGCCTCGCTATGAATTAATGACATGAATTCTTTAACATTTTTTTAAAGAACGGACGAGAAACTCTGCAGTATCTCTGAATGTGGCAAGACAGGGAATTCTCGTTGGACCACATCCTCGGGTCCTTCTCTCGTGTTCAATAGACCCGGGTGATAGTCCGTGTTGTCAGGTGCAACGCCGCTCCCCCAGCCCCCAGTGTTCCATCCTACTCTGGCCTGTGACCTCTTCAGGGGGTTCTGATGACACTCCTCCACAAGGGTTGGAAGGAGACATTGTAACATGAGGATATTCATCATCTTGAAACAAGGATTAATGGAGAGGAATGTCTCGGGGTCTGTGTGCCCCGATGCAACTGCTGTTGGGTTGTGGCTGCAGTGACCACTGTGCTCCCAGCAGTCCCCACAATGGCTCTCTCAGACGTTTGATCTCCTGGTGCAACCACAGAAGCTGTTGACAGAGCTGAGCGCTCGTGGTTCAGTGTCTTCCGTCAGATTTTGTGGCTCTGACCCTCCTATGCTCGCCCCCTTCCCATTCCTATCTGCTGAGTTGATTGCTTTGTAGTTGTTTCCTAGGAGCCACTGTGTGTAACTGGATTTCACAGTGTCTTTAGGGACCCACCCTCACTACACGAGTCACTGTACAACAGCGACTTATCCTGGTGTAGCCCGTGTTCATCGTCTCCAGTGGAGCTGTGAAGAACCCTGCTTTCTCGGAGCTCCTCTCATTCTCATGCTGCTGGGGCTGCTTACGAAGTTGAGCATCCCGTCTTTGGTCTCATTAACATTATTCTTTTCATCGATTATTTTGAAGTCGGATATGACTTTGTTAATAATGTGACACTGGCTGTCACAGGAACTTTTATGTATCTTCCCCAACAGCTCTGTGAAGTAGACCTGTGATCCACACATTACAGGGGGGACACTGAAGCTCAGAGAGATGGAGTAGCTTCCTTCACTTCACAGTTTCTTGGTACATTTTGTGTCTCCACCTGGAGCTCCGCCTCTCAGGTGTGTGCACTTAGCTGGTGTTCCACTTTATGCCTCTCTGCCAGCCTCCCCAAAGGCACACGCTCCATCCTGAGTCCATTGTCTGCTTGATGGCAGTCACCCTGCACAAACAGGCTCCGTGCAGGGAGTGGACTAGCGGGCATGGTCCTCCGGCTTACCCTGGGCAGGTTCTAGGTTCATGGCGAGAGCTGAAGCAGTGGAAGATACTGACCGTCACTCACCTGGAAGGTATCTTATGGAGAAATACTCCACTGACTTTTTGCAGGTGTCATGTCTTCTTTGTCTTCATTGCTCCTCTGGGCTTTCTCCTACAGTCCATGCTGTGCAGTAACATAGAGAACAGAGACTGGTGAACATCATACTGTTGCCCTGCACCAAAGGGTCACATCACTCATTTCTCTAACTATGAAACAAGTACACACTGTAAAAAAAGTCAAATTGCACTGATCTATGTAGAGTAAAGTGAAACATTCCCCTTTCATCCCCTTCCCTGAAAACTCACTCTCCTACTCAGAAGAAACTATTGTTAAGAGGTTGTGACTTATTCTTCTGGAAATTTCCTATGAATTTGTAAATACACAAAGTTTTTTTTTAAACATAAATTACATAACTACATCGTTTTTCAATTTGTTGTTTCCCAAGCCATATATTATAGACCTCTCTCCTTATCAGTGCACATCATTTTAACTTACCTTTTTAGAAGTTTTAGAGGTATTCCAAAGAATAGGCATACCATGATCTGTTTATATCTTCTTTGATAGCAAAGGGATTACATCCAGTTTCACTATTATACATAATGCTGCTATAAGATCCTTGTGTGGAATTTATTACACTGCTTTCAACTGCTCGATTTGCTTTGTTTCCTTTTAGTCAGAGACTATGATATATTTGTAACAATTTTGTGGTAATTATTTTATAGGGAAATTAATTTTATCACTGAATAACGACATGTATGGGGAAGCTGCACTTCAAGGTCATCCATCTCAGTATTCTGGAGAAAAATCATGAAACTTAGAAGGTATTATGGTTGCTCCATCACATTCTAACAAGTCATGTTAACAATTTAAAGTTGAATCTTTGAATAGCCTCTACTCTTTCTGTTCAAATGAAGGATGACGTTTTCTTGTCTTGAAAACTTCTGACTCCAGGGGCTCTCAGTTGTGCTTCAGAGAGTGTAAGATATTGGTGTTGTATTTATTTCTCTTCACCTATAGGCTGCATCTTCTAAAGATCATAGAATTGAACATGGTCCAATCGATATATATGATTTGGTTCAAAAATTCAAAGTAATGAACCCAAGATAGGAATCTATAACTTTGGTTCTTAATAAAGAATTTCCTTTGATATCCTTAAGTCCCTGTCATTACTTGTAAAACCTCACCTATGGGTGAAGAGATGTGGTTCTGCTGGCAATGTCTGGCTTGAACATCCATAGTTGATCCTGCCACATCTGTAGGTAGATTAGACTTGACCTCTTGATGACCTCTGCCCTTGGTCTTTGAGCTGGGAAAAATAAGAATTTAAAAAAGTTGCAGTTATTAGCACTCAATACTAGAAACGCCCATTAAAGAGTGTGTTTGGTTTGGTAAACCAAAGGGAGTATAAGCAGAACAAAGTCTTTAATATCTATAAAATTTCAAAAAATTCTAATTTTTAAAAATATAACTCTAGTTTTGCCACACTGCAAACTGTGTATATATGAATGAAGTATCCCTCTGTCCATTTCTTCAGTTGTTTCCATTGATTTGATGGATTTATCTTCTAACCCGGATTCCAAATGTGAAAGAACATCTTGGTCCTTCAAAGAAAAGAAACCATTGAAATATAATTTTCTTTTAGCTCGGCATCCCACAGGTTTGAGGAATAAATGATCATGTAATGATACAATGATTTTGAAACCTAATTGTTAATTAGGGGGGTGTAAGAGATGATTGAATGGTGGTTCATCCCTATGGTCAGGGGTATTGTACACATGGACGTGTAAACACGATTCAGGAAGCTGCTTCAGCTCCGTGACATCCCTAAGAACCACAGTGCAGGAGGATCTAGGTACACAGCCGTCTGCCTCGATCTCCTGGGTTACATGTATATCCAGGGGTCTTGACAGTGGCTTCAGAGCAGCTAACTTTTATCTATTTCTCCCTTTCCTTATCTCCAGTTTATCTCAAACAGTCCTGACTACCATATTTTAAAGTAAGAACAATTGTAGTTATCTACATGAGTTTCTTGTTCATTATTGCAGAGTAATAATCAAGGATACCGTTAAATATCATTTAATTGACCTTATTAAATTTGTTTTACCTTATAATTGATTAGAACACTGCGTTTAGTTCGGCGTTTGATATTCACCAAGCGTGTTAATCTGCTTACAACTGCTATGTGCCTCATTCCTCTTAGAAGTGTATCTTTGGCCCATCACAAGATTTTAATGGCTCAAATCATCATAAATTAAGATAATGTACTGTCTTTTGGATGATAGGGAGGCATATGGGTCCATTTTGGAAATATGCCCATCTGTCTTTGCTCCCCATGGGAAGTTTCTGGTCACTAGGTCTCCAGGTGGCTTGCACAAGCCCTAGGTCTGTAATAGCTTGGTGCCTCTCCTTCTAATTGGGGTAGAAATAAAGGAGATTAGAGAGACTTATTAAAGTTTTGGTTGCATGAAGTCTTCTATGAAGACCATCCATGCATATTGTTCTGGATAGCTCTCTGTTCCTAAGACTACTAGTTATTTTAAGGGCTTGTCGGGAACTGTGAAAGGTCTGATATTTTACCTTACCTGCAAGCTAATAAGTTAGCCTACAATGGTTTAGCAGATGCTGACAAAAGACACAAGACCCATGGGTCAGAGACAAAGGACTCAATGACACAGCAATAGCAGTGGCCAGAGTATCATCATCTGCACCGGCTCACTAAATCTCACTTCCTACAGGGTGATACACAGTGGGCCAGGTGACATGCAGAGGGTTGCAAGATCTCAGAGCCTAAGGAACTCAAATCTTTGATAAGGGGCAGGATGTCTGCTAACCTTTGTCCTGGAGGGTGTTATTTTTATTATACTGGGCAGTAAGCAAGCCTGCCCTTTGTTCTAGAGTAGGCCACTATTTCTATCTCCCAAGGCTGACAGCTCTACACACATCCTTGAAAAGATAACCTGGTCTTACTGATTTTCAAAGATAAGCTTGAATGAGACTTGATCATCATTCAGTTCTTCTGTTTCCTTTATTGAGATTGTGCAAACATGCTCTTTTCTCTGTAAAGTTCACTAACTTTATTCATACATAAGGGATGCTGTTGGTTTTATTTATTAAGTTGAAATTGTCTTATTAGAGCAAATGATGAAACTGTTATGGGTTGGATCTGAAAGTATGATTTCCAGGAAAAATGTGAAAGAAGATTAGTGCGCACAGAACTTTGCCACAAAGAGCTGATAGCAACTTAAATGATTTTAATTTGAATACTGTTTTATACAACTTTCTTCCATTTACTTCATCCTCTCTGCTTCCTTTAACTCTCATATGGGAATGGGGCACTTTCAGGGATTCACTGAACTCATTTACAATATTCAAATGGTTTTGTCTGTTGTGGTTTTTTTTATTGAGGTAAAGTTGACATACAACATTATCTCAGTTTCATGGGTACAACGTAATGATTCAATGTTTGAGTATATATTGAAATGATCACCACAATAAGTCCAGTTAACATTCGTCTATACATAGTTACAAATATTTTTCTCTTGTTATGAGGACATGGCATATTTCAAGGTGCAGAAGAATCAACGATGGTGTCATATTTTTCTATATACAGCTTGATGAATTTGGACATAAGTATACACCCTTGAGACTGTCATCACCATCAAGACCACAAACAAATTCATCACCTTCCAAAGTTTTCTCTCACCTCCTTTATTACTATCATTCTGTGGTAAGAACTCTTAGTATCTACTCAAGTAGTAAATGTGATGTATGCAATAGAGTTTTGTTAGCTGAAGGCACTACGCAATATCCTACATCTCCAGAACTTATTTATCTTGATAACTGAAACTTTGTATCCTTTGATAATCAGCTCCCCATTTCCCCATCCCTCCAGCCCCTGGCAACCACCATTCTAGCCTCTGCTTGTATGAGTTTGACAATTTTACATTCCACATATAAGTATTTGCCTTTCTCTGTCTGTCTTATTTCACTTAGCATAATATCTTCTAGGTCCCTCATGTTGTCAAAAATGGCAGGAATTCCTTCTTTTTTCAAGGTTGACGAATATTCCATTTCTTTATCCATTCATCCATCAATGACGTTTAGGTTACTTCCATATCTTCACTATTGTGAATTAGCTGCAATGAACATTAGAGTACAGATATCTCTTTGAGACCCTGATTTCAATTCCTGTGGGTATACACCAGAAGTGGGATTGCTGGATCATATGCTAGTTTTCTTTTTTGCAGGAACCTCCATACTGTTTTCCATAATGGCTGTACTAGTTTATATTCCCACAAGGTTTCCTTTTCTCCACATCTTCACCAATATTTGTCATCTTTAGTTTTTTTGATTATCGCCATCTTAACAAGTGTGAAGTGATACCTCATTGTGGTTTTGATTTGCATTCCCTGATGATTAACGATGCCAAACACCTTTTCATACACCTGTTGGCCACTTGTATATCTTCATTGGAAAAAGTCTATTATGATCTCTTGCCCACATTTTAAATTGACTTGTCTTTTTGTTATTGAGCCAACAGAAAAAAAGGAGAACAAAATTTCCAGGCGTTATGGGTGCTTCCCAGTTGATGCAGACGGTTTTGTGTTTACAGTGGTACCAAAAGGTCATGTTTCGTGCTTTTTCTTCAGCTTGTTATAAGACCAGCAGTAGCTGCGGCATGGCAGATAATCGGGATCTTCTGGGTTTGGAGGTTTACAAAATAAATGAGTGGTAAGGAATTTTTTATATTTCCAAGGAAATTATTGTGATCGTAGTCCACGGAATCCAGGATTAGATAGGTGTAGGAGGAAATTAAGGTGAGGATTGGTGATCTGGCATTACTTCTGATCTTGAGGGACAGGTATCTACTGTATGAGTGTTTGAATAAAAATATTAGGGAACAGGAATTTGTGGTGGGTGAATATGTTTTCTGAATTATTTACTTTTGAACATAACCACTAGGATTATGTGAACATCTGGGAGATTGGAGGAAGTCGTTAACAGGAGGTGGTTGATAATATCACTATTGATTTAACCTCTATGAACAACAAGTGGTCAATGGATTAAGCAAATGAGTAGACAGAAAACACAGAAATGGTAAGATTTGGGTTTTAGTAAGGACTGGGGACTGACTGTCCTGAGTGGGAGTGCCAGGACTTGTGCGGTTGAGAGTGACAAGGACAAGAAGAGAATAGAATCACACTCAAACAAGGAGGGGGTGTTAACAGGATGGAGGAGGAGAAATGATCTGGAGTAGCCTTGAATTTTGACCTTGAGCTTTCTGTTCTTGATGCAAATCTGCCTGATGACATCCCAGGACACAGGTCAGATCTATCCCCAGAGGATAGAGAGGGGGTGGAAGTAAAAACAGCCAGGATAATTGTCCTAAAAAGGCAGGCTTCTTTTATCATTTGACCCACTTTCATGATTGGTTTTTGTAGGATAAGAGGAAAAGAAGGATGATAAGAAGGATGACAGTCACGTCTTCGCAGAGGAAGCAGCATAACTGTGAAAACCAGTCCAAACCATAGCCTGGTTTAAGCATCTCCATGCCTTTGAGGATGTCCAGTGACATATTCAAGAGGACGATGACTAGAATGCCATCACATGCTGGCAATGATGGGTCTCTGGGAGGATTCCTTGGACCAGCCCCACCAAGTCTGCTGGGCCGAGAGACCGCAAGGACTCCAGGCCTGCAGTAGTGCAGGACAACTCGTAAGTCCTTTCAATCTGGCCAAAGCATTGCAAAAACTTGCACCTAGTCACACAGGTGAATCCCTGCCAGGTGTGCTCGCAGGTGGTCTGCATTCCAGGTCCCTTGAGCACTCCTGCTGGCCTTCAGATTTGGCAGAGATGATTCCAGGAGCTGCTATGGGCATTCCACAGCTCGACTGCCAACAATTTCTGACGACTGAAGAAGGTATCAGGAAGGAGGAAAGGGCAGTGAAGAGCACAGGAGCGATACTGGTGATAGCACTGATGGCGGACAGACTTGCTAGTGAGGCAGAGAAAGTGAGGGGCCAAGAAGGCCATCCTGACAGCAGATGAAATGGAGCAGGTACCTCAGTGAGGTCTCATGGCTGCGTCCCTAATGTTTCCTTGCTTTGAGCTCTTGAACTTTTAAAATATACCAATACTTTTCTTGTATTAAACTCTGCTGCGTGACATAGAAAATATAGATAGAGGTTTCTTTCTGAGGTGAGAGGTTGAGTTGCAGGTGAGGAGAGAAAGATCTTCCTTTTTCATGCTGTTTTCTCATTTTCCTTTACTATGTACAATATTTATTTGTATTTTAAAGTCAGCAGCCAGTTATCAACGTCACGGGATGATTCAGCTTTTCCCATCACAGTCACAGTAAAACCTACATAAAGTGGATTATTCTTTTTGTGTAATATTCCAATAGACTCCAAAATATTATTTCAAATCACTTTTGTGTCTATGTTCTCAAATTAGATATTTACTTCTAGGTCTCCATTTTTCTGTTCTCTGTTGCATGCCAATTCAGAGTTGCATCTAAGGAAATACCAGATTTCCCACAGTTTTTTAGATCCATATGTGTTGGAAATGTGATTCATGGAAATGGACATGGCAGTTGGGGGATCGTGCTATTACCGAAAGAGAACTTTTCAGCATCAGTAATGCTGAAAGAAACCACTGCTTGTTGGGATTTAGTTGTCTATTTGAGGGATCAAGCTTTCACTGTTGGCACTTCTCTTTCTCTTTGGAGGGAAAGTACGGCCTTCCCAGTATTTCCATTACCAAATCACTTTCCTGGGTGGCTGTGCCATGTCAGGAAGGTCTTGAGATGACGGGAACCAGGGTTCATCCTCAAATTCTGGCTGTTCTGACAAGGCTTCCCTGGCAGAGTGCAGCCTGTGTGTCTGGGTGACACTTGCAGCCATCAGAAAGGAGGGGATACCTCACAAGTGCCAAGCGATTCATCTGTCCCTTGTCTTACAGGGTGTTCCCAAGTGATGAGGTTCAAAATGCCACTTGGTAACCATTTGAAATCTCCTAGTCATGGGGTGGGTTCTCTGTGTGAGCTCAGAGCAGTGTCTGTTCAGCACCAGATGGGAAGCATTTCAGTATTTTAATTGATAAGGCTGTGTTCATGCACGTCCATGGACCATCAGTTCAGTGGCATTCCCTGCTGGAGCCCCCCACACCCCTGTCATACCTCATCTTTCAAAGCTCCAAACAGTCTTCACACCCAGGAGGTTGTGGTAATGTAACCACAGCACAGGATTGGGGAAAAAAACACAACCACCCAGGGGTGACACATTTTAAGGGCTTGGGCCCAATTGCCCCATTTGGACAAGTTGGTAACACCAACACTTAGTATGTAAACTGGAGGATTGTCCAAGATCACGGACCTAAGAACGACACGGGCTCAGATGTCACCTTGGACAGCAAGGGCCAGTGTAGAGTCACTCACTGGCCAGGATTATGGTCCCTTATACTGTCAAAGTAGAGCTCACCGGGGATCCTCTGGCCAAGCCAGAGAGGAGGCTTGGGACCTTCTAGGGAATTTCTGCCCTAAAGGGAATTGCTTAAGGAAGGCAGGGGTGCTGAAAATCCTAGTTCACAGGGAGCAGTCATGTTTATGGAACGAGGCCCAGCAGTAGCCTTAAAAGCTGCATCACAAATCTTTCCGCCTGGATACAAAACAAGCAGGAAAAGGAATTCAGAGTCTTGGACAAGGATCACAGCAGGATTCAAATCCAGGTCAGGGGTGAACAGGGAGCCCCTAGAGGGGCCTCAGGAGCTAGATCCTTCCTGTCTTTAGTCCATTTGCAAATGAGCTTCCTTGGGCCTTGTCCTCTCCAAGTGCACGTTTTGATCTTTTTACATTGTTTTCCCCACTTAGAGCTGATGCAATTCCAGAGATTGAACTAGAAAACTACAAGTTCCTAAAATTTAGTCAAAAGAAATCTCAACAAGAGAAGCAGAAAATGTTCCCTGTTCCTCAAGAATGTAGAAAGGCAGCCCCTGCCTGTGGCACGACATGGTCCTGGGTAGTGCTGTTTTAAAGACACCCACATTTCAGTGGTTGTTGCTCTGCCTGTGAAAGTACCTTCAACATTTAAATCCCAAGAGAACGGGCGGGGGGCCATGTCTGCTCCCGGAGGAGTTGAATGATACTGAAATGAACTGGTCTTCGGAATTAGGGGGATTTGGGGGTGTCCCCACTAGCCAGGGAAGGGGCTGGCCCTTCTCCCTTCTCCCACATACAATAAGCTGATGACCCGGAAGAGTTCGTGATTCAAGGAGAAATGTGAGATTCAGTGTCTCACTTACATGCCTACAGAAAGCGAGAGAACCACACCACAACTCCCAGACTGTAAAGGGAACAGGACTTTAATATAATATTCAAATATGGCATTTATTGTTTACAACAAATAACTACTGCCCCTCCACAATGTGTGACAGGATCTCTGGACTGGCCAACAGGGAGAGTCCACCCCTGCCCTCACCCAACTCCTGCCCGGCCTCACCTATCACTCTCGTTGAGCAGCTCCATGTCCTGGAACCAGGCCCCAAATCACTCCTCGGTCTCTAGGTTGTAATTCTTTGTGGCCACCTGGAGCAGCAGGATCTCCCTCATGACTGGGTATTCCTGGGACCAGAGGGAATGAGAGGCTGAAGTTAGGGCCTGGGTGAGGGATGCTGCATGGGCCTTGTCGGGTGTCAGGGGTGGGGCAGGGACCAGTCCTGGGAACTGTCCTTCCCTCCAGTTCCTACCAGGTTTTACCTGTTCTCAGAATGGGAATAAGCAGCGCCTCCTCCAGGATTTTCTCCTTGATGCCATCCTCCCCTCAACCCACCTGCCAACTGGATGGGTCTCCCACTTCTCTGTTATCAAACTCGTCCACTCAATGTAAGATACAGGGGGTGGAGCCAGGGACTGTTCTGTCCAGAGGGTCTCTGAATTCCTCCTCCTTCCCCTCCCCTGAAGGGGGTGCGGCAGCTGTTCACTTCAGTCCTCTTGTCAGGTTGATCTCATTCTCCTGGAAGGCAGACAGCCAGAGTCCATCAGACAGAGCCCCCTAGCCTGACTAGCCCCCTATGCCCACCCCTTCTCATGTTGCACTACTGCCAGGTCCCCAGAGGGGGCCGGGCATGCAGAGAAAACAGGACTTGGACCTAGGCCTGGCTCTGGGATCCAGAGAAGGGGTACATGGGGGAGAGGCTAAGGGACGTGGCAGCACAACCCTCTCTGATGACAGACTTGGAGTCTGAGGCCTCAGGCAGAGGGGACTGCTCAGCCACTTATGTGCTGCCTGACTTGGAGGGGCCCGAATCCTCTCTCCCTCCACGGGCAGCATGGGAGGGAGAGGCTGAGTCCAGCTCAGATAAAACCTCACGCAGCTGTGCCATCAGGCAGCTCTGAGCTTCCCCAGCCTGGGGAACCGGAATGGGTGTCTCAGGTGGAACCTCTGTTCACTCATCCCTAAGATGTGCCTGATGCCCCAGCTCCCAGAGGCAGCTGTGAGGCTCTCAGGAGAGATGTACCAAGTGCTGAGAGCTCAGAGCTCAGTTCAGGGGCTCCCACATCCCAATGCTCAGGATCCTGGGCCTCAATGCTTGGTCCTCAGGTGCACCCACCTCGAGATTATCACCCATCAGCATGTGCAGCATCAGCAGGTGACCAAGGACAGTGCCAATATAGGGGATGACACTCTGTGACATCAGAGTGTGGGTGGGATGAGTCCTTGCTCTCAAGTCGGCCCCCTGCAGACCCTCCCCTGAAAAGTCCTCACCCTCAGCCTCCTGGCCCACCCCAGGGTTCCCACGGGGAGCAGCCTAGGACCCTTAGCAGCCTCCCCTCAATTCCTCCTCCCTTCACACCCCAAGAACATCACACTCCTCCTCCTCACCTCCCAGGGGAGGCTTCTGGCAAATCACAGGGTATGCGGTCCCTGGTCCTCCCCACAACAACCATCCTGCACCAGATCTCCCAGGCCCTCCTCCTGGTCACTTCTACTGGGGGATTCAGGCACTGTGGCAGCAAGAGGAAGGACCGTCCTCTCTTGATTTGAGGCCTCCAGCTGGGAGGGCAGAGCCCCTCCCCCACAGGCACACTCACCTGCTGCTGCTGCTGCTTCTCCTGCACTCTATTGGGGCTGATCTGCGGGGGGGTAAACGTGGAGGGCCCCTCCTGCCAGGGTCGAGGAGAGTGTCAACGGGCCATACTCCCCTCACCCCATTTCTCTCCAGCACCACTGGCCTCCGAACCTGGACATCTGACTCGAGTCAACTGGTACCAATGCCAATACATCCTCCAAGATGTTGTGATTCTAGAACAAGCCCAGCTCCAACTTTCACTCTGGGTGTGAGCTTGGGCTTTCTGTCTGGCCTCCCTGAGCCTGTTTTCTCATATGGAAGGTGTGAGAACTCCAGCTACCTCACAAGTACTCCTGATGACTCAGTGTCACATGACTGTCATCATTGTGCTCGCCCTCACCCCTCCAGGTGGAGCAGGCAGAAAGCTCCCACAGTCCTGTCCACCCTCTTAACTCATCACCACCCTGTGAGGCCTGCACCACACAATCACCATCCCTCCCTTCCCTGATGAGGAGACAGAGACCCAAACAGGGGCAGTGAGTTGCTCAGGGGCCCAAAGAGGAGAGGCCGCTTGCCCCTCCCAGCCAGATGCCCTGTTCCCACATCCTCACCTAACCCGCAGCCCCACCACTGACAACAGTCCTGTCCTCTGAGCTCTCACAGCTTGGTCCTGGGCCGAGCAGTGGAGAGGACGGGGTGTCTTGGGCGTCTGGTTGCATGGCTCCTGCCTGCCCCAGTCTCGTGGAGTGTCTGGCCCCCAGGCTTGGCCAGAGGCCATGCCAAAGCCTTCTCCTCACCAAGGAACCCCTCAGGACATTCCCCTGCCCTGAACTCTTTCTTTATCCACTCAGGAACTGAACCCCCAATGTGCCACCTCTGATCCACAGGGAAGGTGGTGACAGGATGCTTTGCTTCCTCATTTACGTGAAGCTCCTAACGTCCTTTCAGCAGGATCCACTAAGAATCCATGAGTTACCTAGATGCTTCTCATAAGCCCCTGGGGGCATATGTCATTGCCAACCAGGCACTCAGATGAGACTCTTGTGGTTGACTCGAGTGACTGCTCTAAGGGTCCGGGGGTGGTCCCCGAAAGCACACACATCTGTCTCTGGTCCAGCCGTTCAGGCCCAAGGATGAGCAGCCTGTTTGTCCACCTGGACCATGGGAATCCTCTGCCATGCATGTCCCTGGGACAGGCAGGGTGTCCTCCCCTTGGAGACGTGGTGAAGACAGAAGGAGCAGCAGGGGCCTGGCTTCCTGAGGACAGGTTTAGGCTGAGGGCTAAACCCACCGCAACAGCTTGGAAGAAGCTACATCCAGCAGGATGGACGTGCATGGAAGCCAGAGACCTGCTGATGGCACCAGCTCAGCAACTCCTCCTGGAACAGCCCAACCAACACCACTGTGTCCCATGACCAGGGCCTCCTGCCCAAAAATGGCACCCTGCTGCCCATGAGCTGAACAGATCCCTCTGCTTGTTAACCTGGACAAGATAGACTGTAATGTTTCAGAGAAAGTTCAAGTGAGAAACTATCAAAACCACAGCCTGCCCAGTAACCCTGCCCCTCTCCCCCTTCCTCTTTTTCCAGACCCGCAGCCTCCACTCTATCTTGGTCATCAGTTCTCTGCTCAAGGACTCATCTTGGCTATAGAGCTCCTTAAGTTTTTCAGAGCTTTACCTTAGGGGAGGGGAAAGAGGGAAGGATAAATTTAGGGATAATGTGAGGGGTCTGAGTGCAAATCCCTTTTCTTTGACAACCCAAGAGATTCAACCTGCCTGGAGGAGTGTTCTCACTGGGCTCCTCTGAGCACTAAGGTCTCATGGGACTGGGAGGGGGCTCTCCTGTTAGTCACTGGGGTCTCCACTCTCCAGCTCTACAGAGCAGCTCTGTTTTGAACACTATGAATTTCAACTGACCATAGAGTTCTGTTGCTATAAACACTTGGAAATCTCCAATGTGGCTCAACCCAATAGCTGACATTTAGGGAAACCGAGTCCTGAAGCAGAACTGGTTCACTAAGGACACCAGGAGACTTAGAGACCAACTACCCACTCCCAGGCCCTGTCCCCATCATTTGCTGCCTCCCAGGAGTTCCCGGCTGACTGAGGCACCAATGGCAGACATACAGGAGATCCCCCATCCATCCTGGTCCTCCTATGCAGAGAGGCCTACCCACAGGGAAACTTACCCCCATGTGTTCTTCAGGTGGCTTGTGGAGGTTTTCTGCAGAGCAGAGATGAAAGTGCGGGACGAGGAGAAGTTCTTCCAGATCTCACACTCCTGGGGAAGGGAAGAGAATGAGGTGTGAGGTTGGGCACTGGAGCCCCGCTTGCTCTAGCTTCAGTCCCCTTCTATTTACATCTCCCCTCCTGGATGAGACAGATTCTCAGGGAGCCCCAGAAGGACATTTAGGATTCAGAAAGTAACACTCACAAGGAGGAGGAGTTTAGCTCAACCCAGGGAAGGAGCCAGGTAGGAAGTGAGCATCCTCCCACTGGGACCTGGAGTCAAGGTCAGCGGGGCCTCTGGCAGGAAGGGCCTAGGGACTTGCAGGAGCTTAGACCACACACTTCAATCCTGGGAGCTGATAAAGGTGGAGAGGCAGTTCCCAAGTCTCCAGAGAGGGGCTCCACTGGGCCTCCCACGGTACACCTGGGCCACCTGGACCCAGTGCTCTACCACCCTCGCCCTGTACTGGGCTGTCATGCTCACGTCACCGAGGCAGGTGGTGATGACGAGGCTGGCCACCCTTCTGAACTGGTCGATGGTGGCCTGGATGGTGGGTGTCTAGTGCTCACTGCCAGGCTTATTCTTCTTGTGCCAGGTGGATCCCAGGCACTGAGAGGGCACCACCTTCCAGAAGAGCTCCTGGGGGACAGGGGAAGTGTCATCCAGCCCTGCCACAGGCCACCTCTGTGTCCACAGCCACTAAAGTCCCACACAGTTTTCACAGTTTACAGCTAGAGCTCAGGAAGCTCAGGATGTGGCCTGAGCCTTGTGAGAGTCCCTGGGTTTTCTTCTCTGTCCACCGAGGGTACCCAACACAGGATGACCCAGGGCCCAATCACGGTAGGGAAGGGAGAGGGGTATTTGCACCCAGCCCGTCCTGGCTAACTCCAAGCTCCAGATGATGGCTCAACTCTGCTCATCCCAAGGGGGCATCTGCCACCACCCTGATCTCCACTCTGGTCCCACTCTCCATTCTGATGCACATTCCCCCGTGGCAGCTACAACCACTGGCCTTGTCTGTCTCCCTTGTAGTGAAGCACACATCAGGTGTCAAGTCCTGAGGCTGTTGAGCCTCCTGAGGAGACGGCTGGGCCACCGTAGACCTGGCTGCACACACTGAGCTCCCCTCCACCACTGATGGGCCAGGCCCTGCCCAGCTTTCCATCTCTTCTACCTCATGGAGCCAGCACAGGCACTCTGTGGAGCAGGTCCTGTTAGTGTCCACCTCTACGGTCTGCATGTGGACAGCAAAGGCTTGAGGGTTCCGGGAGTTGCCCAGGTCATATGGTTGGTAAGGGGTGGAGCTGGGATTTGGGCCCAGATCATGGGAGTCTGGATCAGAACTGGGGCAACGATGGCAGAGGGAAGGCCTGTTCCACCCCGCCCTGAGAGCCCAGCTGCTCACTGCATCCATCACGGTCAACTGCTCTACCACCTGCTTAGGAGAGAAGGCCGTGAGGTTGGGCTTCTTCTCATGCTCCTTAACAGCCACAGGTGGAGACGGACTTCCCACTAGAAATGATGATCCAGGTGACTCCAGCTCAGCAGCTCCCACTCCTGCTGGAGCCAATGTTGGCCCTTGCTTTAGCTCCAACGCTGCTGATGGAGGTGACTCTGGCTCCAACGCTAGAAGGGGTGTTGTCAACAGAGCTGGATCCAGCTCTACCTCCACCACTGCCCACTGCTCTGCTTCTGCCACTGACTGGAGCTCTGCAGCTGGCGCTACAGTGGGATAAAGAGAAAGATTCACCCACATAGCTGACTTTCCATGTGTGCTTCTGAACAAAGGAAAAATCCCACTTCCCTTCCAGGAATATCCAGCCTGCAGTCCCCCTTACCCTCTGCCTCTGCCTCAGTGGCCTCCAGAAGCTCACACCGGGCAAGGGTAAGAGGGTCATGGCAGCTCAGCTCCGAAACAGGCAAGGTTACCTGCATGTACATCCCCTTTAGCTTGAAAAAGGGACAGCCCCAGTCTGGTCACTCCCTAGTTCTGGTCCAACCTGGTCATCTCAAGGTCCTGAGTGTGGAGACCCTCTGTTCCTGTTCTCATCTCAGAGCAGCACTGGATGGTGTTTGTGGCCTCAGGCACCTTCCCCTTGCCTAGTGAGTTGGTGAAATTGAAACCATTGGGCAGCTCCTCGATGACCTTCTTACTGGAGATCTGCAAAGACTGCTCCGGAGCTGGGCCTGAAGGAATCAGGGGCTGCCTGCACACTGCCACTGGGGTCATCCCCCAAGAGAAAGTCTGCTCCTCAGTTCAGGCACAGAGGGACATCCCTGCAAAGAACTATGGTCAGGCAGGAAAAGAGATGAAACCTCTATGGCTCAGTAACATAAGAGTAGAGGAGCTCACCTTCTCATGCTGCCAGCCATGACCTGGGCTATGAACATGATAGGCCCACCACACTTCCGACACCTAACAAGCAGCTCCTGCCCAGGAATGGCCTGCCCCTCATACCCTGCCTTCTCCCCTCCACACAAAAACACAGACACACACACACACAAGATGAGGGACAAGGGGTGTGGGGCTGATCAGGTGGGATCACAGTTGTGACCTGGCCTGCACTAGCCTTTCCTGGGCTGCCCCATGTTACCCTTCACTGCCTCCTGCCAGACACCCAGAGGCGTCGGGGATGAGGGCTGAGCCAACGTCAGCAACGACCAAAAAGTTTCTCTTTCTGGGTTTTTTTGTGCCTAGATCCTCCAAAAGTTGGGATACAACAACACAATATTTTTTCCTGTTGACTGTCTCCAGTCAAGTGAGCTGGATGGGGGGCTGTGGGTGCCTGGTTACCAGAGTTCTAAGATCTTTTGAGGTCTATGACCAAGGAAGTGAGGTCTTTTTTCAAGACTCCTTTACCTAGGCCCCTTCCCTCAATCAGACTTGTCCAGAGCTGCCCCCTGTGCCCTGGCTGCTAACCCTCCTCCCCCATGTCATCTCCTGAGCTGTACACAAGGAGCCTACACAGCCCTAGCCACAGCTCCCTGGAACCCTAAGTCGGGTCCTAGCTTTGAGGAGACAGAGATGAATGCAGACCTCCTTTTTCTTACCAGTTCTTCATCCTGAGAAAGTCCCTGTACCTCTCAGGTCCTCCCCAGTCTCTAAACCTGCACCATGGGGATCAGGCTAGAATCTACTTCCTAGAGATGTCGCCCAGTGTATATGACATAATATCTATTACCTCTGTGGGCTGGTGTCACATGAACCTAAGGCACAAACTTAGAGATGGAAGAATAACAAGAAGGGGTGACAGGAGCACAGACCACCACTCAAAACAGGCCTGGATGAGTGACGTCAGCATGACGTTGTAAGGAGCTGGGCTCCTCTGTGCAGGCAATGCCAACTCCGGAGGGAGCCAGGAGGGGCGCCAAAGATTCACAGGACTCTGCAGCCCTTCTGCAGCTCACTAGTGTGGAGGGGCACCAAGGCTTCACCTTGGCCTCTGTCTCCAAGTTCACATAAAGGAGGGTCGGTTTCTTCCAAGAGTTTTATAGTTAATAGTCAAAGATTAATAATGTAATAAAGGCACAACCACTTGAGTATTCGTTTATATTGAAACTTATTAAAATATCAAGCAGGGAGGATTAAAAGAAAGACCAAAAGTATATTCTTAGTTACTGCTATTTCTTTAAATGAATCATTCTGGATAAAAAGTACTTTATTATATTTTTTTCAAGTCCCAATAATCAAGCTGAATATATCAACCAAATACCACGAAGAAGAGACTGTTGCCACGTTAAAGCAGCACAAAGTAAGACTAAGCTTTTCCCACTTTCTGTAGGGCTCTCCAACAAACAATGCTGCTTACTTTTTAATCCTCGGACAATCTATTGAAACAAAAACAATAAAAAAAATCAGTAAACAATTTACTTCATTAGGGTCTGTCTCCATCACAAGTACAAACACAACAAGAAGTAAGGTTGTACTTGAGGGAACATAGCAATAGCAGAAGGGAGAATTAGTATTTAGTTCAATCTAGACCTTATTCCTTTATCTTTCTCCCTAAAATTATGTTGGACTTAAAAGCATATAAGCATAAAAGAAATGAACAAAGCAATTTGTGCCTTAATGATGCAAGCACCGTCATTTCTTTAAAACTAGAGTACACTAATATCTTGGATGAAAACTTAATGGAGGATACTGCTAGGGGGAGTGTAAATCGCTACAACCACTTTGGACAGATATTAACAATTTCTAGTAAAGTTGAAGATACCCAACACCAGGAAGTCCAGTCCTATGTATATATCCAAAAGCTTTCCCACAGGAACATAAGGAAACATGCATAAGAAAGTTCATAGCAGCATTGTTTAGAATTGCAAAAGAATGTAAACAACTTAAATGTCTGTCAAAAGGAAAATGGATAAAAAAATTCTGGTATATTCATACAATGGAATACTACACAGCAATTAAAATAGATGAACAATCAATAAGGCTACTTCTTAAAAATAATGTTAAGCAACTAAAAACACTTCTGAACAAATATGGGTACAGTATCATATCATTGTACAAAGTTTAAAAACAGGTAAAGTAATGCTCTATATTGTTTACGGATACATACATATGTAACAAAAGTATAACAACACGTCTAGGAAAGAAAAAGAATAAATTCAGCATACTAGTAATGTTACTTGCAAAGAAGGTATAAAGTAAATATGGCAAAATATTAAGATTGAACAACTCTGGAAAGTTGGCTTACCCATTGGTCTATTAATTTTCTATATGATTGAAACATCTCAAAAAATATGGTGAGAAATATAGTATTCTGTGTAAAAGACAGTAAATACTTTGTAGAAGGTAGTAATTCCGTAAAGTAAATAGAAGTGCCAAATGAGCTGAGAATAGTTTTCAGAATACTCTCCTTTGCCTCCTAACCATATACAGTTCATAGCGATTAGGATTATTTTTTGAAAGGTTACATGTTCTTCCATGAACCCAGCAAATATTTTCAATCCATTTACTATCTGAGAAAATGAATGTAGTCACAGATTCAGTATACGTTATGAATTATCGGCATCTTTATCTTAATGAAGACTTAACTGCTGAAAAATACTTGCAGAATTCATTATAGCAAGCTATGATGGACAAGCTTTACAAGGAAAGTTCATCTTCACCCCACCAACTGTACATTCAGACCATATTGAAGAGTCATGCTTTCCTGTTTACTTAGATTCCTAACTGCAGCAGAAATGAAAATCAAGACTGAAACAATGCCATTCAAAGAAAACCAGATACCCAACTAGACTAGGACAGAAGTCTAGAAATAAAAAGGGGATTCCTAAATGTATCAACAAAACAAATGCAAGTAAAAGAATTTCCTAGTCTTAACCATCACAGTGGTTGAGAACATGTCTCGGAATCTGACAAATCCGGATTTGTATCCCTACTCTGCCAAAGCTGTGGACCAGGAGGTAGAAGTACGAGTTCTAGATCAGGTTCCCACAACTCAGATGTGTTTCCTTGATCATGTCTTCACTTCTCTAGACTAAGATCCTCATCTGTAATAATCCCTAATTGAAAAACTGTTGTAAGGGAGAAAATGCCTTGGCACACAGTAGGTGCTTGATAATTCTGATTTAAAGGTCAGAAGGGTATAATGAAAAGAAGATGGGCTTTGGAGTAAAGCAAGCCTAAGTGTGAGTCCCACTGTGTGAATCACTGAACCTCAGTCTGTTTCTTCATCTGTGCAATGGAGATAAGATTATCTACCCGATAGAGTTTTGACGAAAATTAGCCAGGCATTGAGTTAAGAATTAAGTAAGTTAATGGATAGAACGTGCCTAAACTCCAGTATTTGACACAGAGGAGGTGATCTACATTAATCCCCACCTCTTCTAAACCACCTATGCTTAATCTAGGATCCAGAGACAGAAGTCAGAGACTGTGCTCTCTTGCTATTGCATGCAGAAGTCTTGGTACATGACTGTGTTTCTCTGAAGAGAAAGTCCGTGGATTTCTCATTCCCAGAACTATATCTTAATAAAATAACTGAAAACAGAGGGGAGACTGATATGCACTGTTATCAACTGAGGACTTCCTTGCAATAGTGGAAAAAAACGGCAAATTCGACCTGGGGATAGAGGGATGGTTAAAAGAGTAATTCAACAGCTTATGAAGCCAATTATACCCTGACCCCTAGCCTATGTGTTCCAAAACAAGCTAAGAACCACTATTCTGAGGCATTTCCCAGTTCTACTATTCTGTGATTCTATCTGTGCAACTCTTGAGTAGAGATTTGGTGGACTCTAACCCCTTCACCCCAGCCAATAACGCAACGCCAGCTAGTTCCTCAGATACAGCCTAGAAATCCATCCCACCTGCATTCACCACAACCCCCCAGGGGATAAAGGACGAGCCCCGATCCGCCTCCCGCCATCGTCCCCGCTGCCACGAGTCAGCGGAGGTTCAAGGGGGCCCGGGGCCTCTCCTCGGGGTTCAGGACAGGATCCCTCTGGCCTCCGCGTGTTCAGAACCCCGAGGCCCGTGGACGCGGTCACCCCGACTGCCCGCATGGCGGCCAGGCGAGAGCAGAAGGCTCTCTTCGGGCAGGCTGCGCGCCACCCCAGGAGAGACAGGCTGGCCTGTTCTGAGGAAAACCGAGGCAGCGCTGCCTGGGCTCCGAGTCCCGAGAGAAAATGAAATGGTATCTGCGAGCACACACTGCGGAGCCTGGCAGAGAGGAGAAGCCCCAAACCTCTCGCCTCCTCACCCTGGCCGAGTGCGGACTCCCGGCGCCTCACCCGCTCCCTCCTCCGCTCTCTCCAGACCGCGCGCAAGCGCTCTTGCGGACGAATTCCTGCCTCCCGCCCCCTCGACTCCCAGCACCCAATCACCCGCCAGAGCAGAAACCAAGAAACCAGTCCCGGCGTGAGGTTAGGGGGCCCCCCGAGAGAAGCCTCCGCAATAAATCCAACGCAAAGTATTTCGTGGCCCGGAGGCGAACGCTTGAACAGCGAAGGATGGGAGCAGAGCGCAGCGTTTAAAGGAAAAGTCTTCTCCATTTTGAGATTTTGAAACCGGCGACTTAACCCATGTATCCGTTTCCTTGAAAACTCGCAGTCTCATTCTTCAGGTCTGTAGACCAAGCGAAAGGAAAGCCTTGCCGAGTTCTTCCCAGAGCGCCCGTCAGTGCCGCTCAGCTCACGTTTCCGAACTTCACGTCGGCCCGGGTGTCGCACAGACGGAGGCGGGAACTGCCAGAAGCCTGAGCCCGGCCAGGCGACAAGGCTGGTTGACGAGTGGCCGCAGACCCTCAGGATGTTCCAGGCTTCCCCGGATAGCGACTTCAACCAGAGCAACGCTGTAGAGCGCTCCCGCCCCGGTCACTTCTGCTCCATCAAGGCTCATCCGTCTTCCGTCCCTCCTAAAACCGGGTTGTTATTCTTTGCCACGAAGTACACTTCAGTTTCCTCAAAGGTAGGGAGTTAATCGTGATCTCTCCAAAGTGTGATTTTGTCAATTTCTGAATAGCCTAAGCTTGGCTCCGACACTAGTGTCTCAAAAAAGTAAAACGTGAGACAGTTTCTCAAGTTTGAGCAACTAGTTTGGGGAGAGGTTTGCTGTAGGGGGAGCAGCGGGAGGAGAGTGGATTTGTTTGCTTCCCTTTCAGTTTTACTGCATCTTCCCCAATTGCAAAATGTACAGTGCTAAAAATAAATTCTACCTTTTAATTTAGTAATCTCAGGCTCAAAAATTCATCCTAAAAGAGTAATCCAAAAGAAAGAAAAAGTAAAAATACCTAAATTGATAACATTGCCTATTGTAATCCTGAAAAAAGTCATCAACCTCCCGGTCTAGTAATAGCACCCTATACGGTTATGATACATCAGTTTGATCATTAGGAAGCCAATAAAATAATTATCAAAAGTAAACAACTTGCAAAAAAAATTTCATATAAATTTAAATGAAAGAAAGCAGACTCCCTACTGGGTATTATGAATTCCATTATGTGAAAATATATATGCATAAGCAAAGATGGAGGGAAAGTATAAAAAATGTAACTTACTGTTAAAACAGTGGAATGAAGGATAATTTATCAATACTTAAAAATATCTTCAAATTTTTATTCTGCTTTTACAATTTTTTTAAATATCAAATCCTTTAAGTAACTGCTCCAGGGAAACTACTACGATTTTCGATTTTCCTCCACTCAATTCCTAAGGCTCCCAACCGACTCTAGCCTTGTATGGCCATTTGACGTGTGTGGCGTTAACAGAAGTGGATACACGTAGGCTCTGGAGCCAGACAGTCCTGGATTCCAGTCCCTTGAACTGTTCCTTTCAGGTGAACAGTAGTGAAAGAAAACATAAAAAAACTACAAGTTCATTTGATAAAGAATATGCATGTTTATAAACCAATATTCAAAATAGCTGCACACATCTGTTTTCACTTGAATAAAAAAATCACATTGTGACAAATTTTGTAACCTTAACTTAAAATACATGAATATTAACATTTACTAATATAGTTACACATTTTGTTTACATCATCAACGGATGTGATGAAAAACAGCATGTTGTTATTTAAACACAGCAGGTTTTGATCAGCCTTTGAAAACTGATCCAAGAATGTGCGCTGCATCTAGTTAGAAACCATTTATTTCAACCTTTTTTGAACTCCTAGAGGTTTCCTACTCACATAAAATATTCCAAAGCCTCAGTTTAAAATAAAACAAAACAAAAGAACACAGGACCACTGTATTTAATCTTAGAAGACTACAAAACAGCCTTGTTTAAAAATATGAAAATTCTTACAGTATTTTTTAAGTGTATGCTTTTATTTTTCACATCGAACTTACTTGATTGAACATTAAGCATCTGATATCTCAGGGAAGGCCAGCCCAGTATCCTGGTTTTCAGAGCTGAACAGGTGTTTCTGATGCAATCTATGGACCAGCAGAGACCCATTTGACTAAAGAAATAATTAATCAAGTGTTCTCTAAACATTGCTGCATAATGGAATCAACTGGGGAATCTTAAAAAAAGAAAATACTAGTGCTTGACTCCCAACCGCAGACATTCTGATTTAATTGGCATGGGTTACAATTGGGGAACAAGTTTTAACAGCTGTCCAGGTGATTTTAATGTGCAGCAAAATTTGGAGCCACCACAATGATGCAAGACACACAGTGATTTAAATCACAATTAGCCACAAATGACAGATGCCTATAGAGGAGAACTCACTTTTAAGGAAGTTTCTCAAGTTGGAAATACTTTATAGTTTCTCTCTGTTTCTTAAGATCAAATTTATGCTTTTTCTGAAAGTTATAATGACTCTTTAATTAGTAGTCTTCAGAGGGGATTTATATTGTTAAACACTCAACAATTTTTTTCAACCATTAAGTTTAGGTTACTGTATATAATCACTGCTATACACTTATCTATTACGTGTAACAATACACTGAAATTACCTTCTAGGCATCAACAGTATTAAGAACCATCCATAGTTTATTGACTGTTTGAAGCATTCTCCACAGAACCCCTGAATTCAATAGCTGGTTCATATTGGATGTTAATACTTCTGCCTATGGTATAAGTTCACTGGCAGAGAGTAGAGTCAAGCGTTCTAGAATCTGTATCGTTTCCATATGTCTTACTGGGACAGCTGAAAATGCTAAAGGGGAAACTTAGCAGTCATAATCTAAATTCTATACAGCTTACCAAAGAAGAAGTAACATTTCTCTATCAGACTACAGGCCAAACAAATCAAGAAAACAACGTTGCTCTAAACGTAAAACTTTCAATCCTAGCCATAGTTTTGGCCATACTTAAAATAAGGACCTTAAGAAAAATTAATTTAGGTGTAGTTATTTCACAAAGAACAAAACATATCTCATTTAAGAAATCACATTAGTGACCCAAAGACAAGGTTCATTTCTTTGGTGATTCAGAAAGATTTTAAAAATTGATTGAAATATGAAAATATACACAAGTATTGCCTTTGGTAGTCACATTCATTTGAAAGATTGGAATTTGTTGATACCTATAAGGGTGGCCCCCTTTATAGGTTATAAGCACTCAGCAGATTGCTGTTATTCAATAATATCAATCCTGTGCTCTTCAATAGAACAGACACTAACCACATCTGGCTGTTGAGCACTTGAAATGTAGCTAGTCCAAAATGAGACGTGCAGTAAGTATAAAATATACACTGGATTCCTAAGACTTAGTATGGAACAACAGTAAAATATCTCATTAATCGTTGTTTATATCGAGCACCTGATGAAATAATATATTAGATATATTGGGTTAAATGAAATAATTATTAAAATTAATTTTGCCTTTGTTTTTACTTTAATGTGGCTATAGAAAGTTTCAAATTATATGTTAAAATTATATGTGTGTCTTGCGTCTTATTTCTATTTGACAGTGGTGATCTAGAACACTATCCAGTAACCGCAAGTCCGTTGCTCTATTCCGTGGCACTTATTTCTGACTTCTTTCTATCGACCTTTCACACAACCTGTTCAGTGATATAACGTAGGACCTATGAGGTAACAGATACAAGCGTATCAGAAATAAATGGTTAAAACTCCTTAAACTCAAAGAGAATTATTAAAATTATATTCACGAAAACATTATTAATATCCCCAGGGAAATTCTGCATGATTTTAAGATTTCAATGAGCCTAACATCTCTTTGCACTACTAAAGGGGAAAAAGGAGTATCAATCTACTATACCTTCTTGGAGTTGTTTAAGAGAGTGGTTTTTGGCATTATTAGTCAGGAGCATTTCCCTTAACAGGGCGTCAGTCCCTGTGATTTTTTCTTCACAGATCCAATCTTTCACAATGCATAAATGCGAGTAGTTAGTTACAAGGAGACATAGTAAAGCAGAATGCGACCCTTAAAAATTTACAGAAAGTCAACTGGATTCTTCATTCTTAAACACAAAACTCATCTCTCTCCTCTCTCCCCCTCCCTTCTCCCTTTCACTCTCAGCAATCCAAAGGAAGTTGCACTTTTTGTGCATGCATACTACAGTTTGAGAACTTCTGTTAGGTAGTTCAGCCAGGGAATCTGCTTAGATAAAGATCCCCAAGTGATCTGATACAGGGAAGTTGGAAACTACTACTTTTATCAAAAGTTCTCAAGCTTTCTTCCACTCTATCCCAACATAAAAGTCTTTCATCAGGAAAAGTTGTTTGACATAGCCATAGTTCAAGAGTTGAGAGGGGGAGGAAAGAAAAAGAGGAGAAAAGAATGTCCATTTGGGGGAGATCATATATGATTTTAAAAAGGCCTCACTCAGAAATTCTGATGACTAGTGGTGTAGTGATTTGCATGCTCTGCTGCAGTGGCCCCAGGTTTGCAGGTTCGGATCTCGGGCACAGATCCACACACCACTCATCAAGCCATGCTGTGGCAGCATTCCACATACAAAATAGAGGAAGATGGGCACAGATGTTAGCTCAGGGCCAATTTTCCTCAACCAAAAAGAAAGAGAGGAAGGTTGGCAAAGGATGTTAGCTCATGGCCGATCTTCCTCACCCAAAAAATTAAAAAAAAGAAATTCTGATAGGCTTCTATAGGAGAACATGTCCTCTCCTCCAACTCAGTTGACAATCATTGCTATACATGGGTAAAATTCAAGTTGCTCACTTTAAATACCTAAAAGTTCTCAGGCACTTTAGGTATATTTTCTCATTTCACCCTAACATTCCTACAAGGTAAGCAATATTGTCTCCATTCTACTGTAAGGAAACAGGCTGAAAGACATTTATTAATATCCCAAAGTCACACAGCTAAGTATGTCAGCCAGTCGAAGCAGTACTGGTGATACCTACAGGAGGATGCATTTGTCTTCCTTCAAGAAGGGTTAAGGAAGCTCCAAAGGAATGGGAAAGCTTCCTTTTTGTAAATCTAATGCTTGTTTCTAACCTTTTGCTTATACCATGGTTTGACTATTCGTGACTATTATTGTGTAATATCAATAATGAGAAAGTAAATGATGATATTGTAAAAATGCCTATTTAGATATATGAGATACCACTATGCTAAGTGCTTGGCACATAAATACTTAATAAATATTTTTGTTACTATACTACTAGTATCGTTATCAGAGTTGTAAGTGTAGTAGTAATAATATTAGTAGCAACAATGGTACTTTAGATACAATCATCAACTTCTCATGCAACTTAAATCAAATGTTACCAGTGCTTAGTCCCAGTAGGGATGGTATCTGCTTCCTTTCTCATAGAAACTGCTTAAAATTGATGTTTCTGTTTGAAAAGACACTGTAACAATCAAAATTGGTATAATTTTAAAGTTCAAAAGTCTCAATGCACAAGTATGTGTACAGTGAAGACTATCCCAGGGCCGGCACCGCAGCATAGTGGTTAAGTGCGTGCGCTGCGCTGCTGGCGGCCTGGGTTCGGATCCCGGATGTACACTGAGGCACCACTTCTCAGGCCGTGCTGTGGCAGCGTCCCACATAAAGTGGAGGAAGATGGGCATGGATGTTAACTCAGGGCCAGTCTTCCTCAGCAAAAAGAGGAGGATTGGCATGGATGTTAGCTCACAGCTGATCATCCTCACAAAAAAACAAAACAAAACAAAACAAATTTCCAAAAACAGTCATACAAGTGACTGCTTACAATAGTACAAATCAATCTACATTTCATAATCTCTTCAATAAAACAGTTACCAAATGCTGCCAAATACAACATAATTTCTTTGGAATAAGATTATGCAAAGATATGAGTAAATAAATGAAGACACCTGGCTGAAGATGACCAAAGAAGCTTCATGTTCCTCCTTGAAACCAACCATAACACAGAAAGAAAAAGAAAATTCCAACTTCCAGGAAACAAACCAAAAAAACCACACTCAAACGTTATTAAAAAGAAGAAAATATTATTAAAAAATTAAATTTCAAAAATATCACTATTTCTATGACAGTTTTACACTAAAACTATTATAGTAATTCTATGCTGTGGAATATTATAGAGCAATTAGAAACAATAAGGTAGATCCACATGTACTGACATGAAAAGATTTCCAAGAAATATATTAAATCTCCAGACCAAAAGGAAAATGACAAGCACCCAGAAATCAACCCTGAAAGCACAGAAGTGTATAACCTTAATGACAGAGAATTCAAAATAGCTATCATAAAAAAGCTCAATGAAATATAAGAAAACAGACAATTCAATGAAATCAGGAATTTTTTCACAAAAGAGATTGAAACAATAAAGAAAAATCCATCAGAAATCTTAGAGCAGTTAGCCTTCGCTAAGTGATTTCAGAGATTTGATCAGTTTTAGAACAAGTAGAAGGGATCTTCCTAATGCACACCCCCTCTTTTCCCAGAGTGTGTGTGGCATGAGGGTGGAGGCTGCACGTGCAAGCCGGTCATGGCAAATATCACTTCAGCACTGGTTTCTGGGCAGAACTGCAAGATTTAGGGTGGAGTTATTTCCTTCTTTCCTCCTTCTGGGGTGCCTCCCTCTCCCCACAGTCCCCCAGGTGGGCTCAAGCACCCAGGATGGCAGCTATGATGATGGGTGACCCGAGTTCACTTTTGGTTGGAGAGGCCTACAAAAGGCCAGCAGCAGCCTTTTGTAGGCCACATTTCACATGTGGTGCCTCAGAGAGTCTTTGGAGCCGCAGCAGCACAGAACATCTGATTTCGCTTGTTTTAGTCTCAGAGAAACTGATACATGTTGTTTTGCATGTAGTAGCATCAAAGGGAATTTGTCCTGCAGTTCTGAGTGTGCCCTGCCCTGCCTGGCTCTCGACTCTTCATTTTTCTTGCCACATCTGCGTCTGTGGGTGCCATCCACCTGTCTTTCTCAGCACCTGAAGCTCAATGAGAAGCGCACACTGGCCTTGCCTCCCTGGAGTCTTCAAGGGCGCCCTGCTCTATGATCACGTACTTTGGGGCATTAGCTCTAAGCAGCCTGTCCATGGTGGCTATCTGGCTGGTGGCTCACCCTGCCTGGATGCCAACCTGGTTTCCACCCTTCTCCTTGAGCGAGTAGTGGACACCCACCCCAGCCTGCAGAGACTCCTGCCTGGGCTCTGCCAGTGAGCCTGGGGACCACCACTGTGAGTTTTGCAGGAGGAAGAGAGGAAGAAGTCCAAGCTCATACCCAACTATGTCTGGCCGTTAGTCCCTTCCAACCTCTTCAGATACTTAACCTGGTCATTTACTGGGAAAGTAACAGGTTTAAAACATGATTCCAGTCCAATGCCCACACCAGGGAGCAGAAGAACAGAGTCTGTCCCCATTAGTCCTGTTACCAGAGAGGCAGGAGCTGGGCAGGGAGCAGGACAGAAGGAAAGACCAGTGCTGCTGCAGCTGCTGTACTTGTCCCTCACCCACGCGTACCAGGTTTCCAAATGAGCCTGTGGGGCCAACACAGGCCACAGAGGAAAGGCTAGAGAGAAGCAAAATCCTTCTTGACTCTTCTTTTGGGTGTCCACTGGGCTCAGTGGAGGTCCAAATGCTTACCCCATTTCTAAGGAAGTGCTTTTGTGTGTCTTCAGACCTCCCCCCAGCTGATGGTCTCTGTCCTCAAGCCCCGGACAGAGGTGATGGTGCTCTGAGCTGACAGCTTGTGACAGCCCTTCAGGCCTGGCCTCTGAGGTCCACTCTCATCATAGGCAGAGTCCCCCTGAAGACAGCTCAGCCTGGGCCTCCTCCCAGCATTCACGCCTGGTGCTTGGGAAGCATGCACAGCCTCACACAGCTCGCTGTGGCCCTGAGGACCTGGGAGTTGGCCAGTCTCTGCCTTTAGAGCCTTGGGACAGGTGTCGGGTACCAGTCTCTGTGAACTTTGAGCCCCAGGGATGCTCCACATGCCTCAGCTCAACCTCACCCAGGGAAGACAGAGGCATAATGCAGAGACACTGACAACTCACTCAAAAAACAATCTCTCTTTTGGACTTCTGAACCCATAGGCAATGTGGGACCCCACAGCAGAGGAATCTCTCCTGGAAGAAGGAAACACACTACTATGGTCTGGTAGCTTGACAACACAAGAGTTATCTGGAGGGGAGAAAAACGTGGAAAGATCAGATGAGAGTGACTAAAAGTTGGTGTCTAATGCACAGCTCATACACGTTTACAAAATTAACATGTCAGAACAAAAATAAGCCTTTGTTCTTACAGCTCCTCACCTCCTTCTGAGATTTACTTGCTGCTGTGGGATCCAGGTGACCATCCAGAGCCCAAACGCAGCCCTGCAGGCTGTAGACATCAGACTGGAAAACCCTGCACCCTGGCATGGGAGGGCCACCGGGGGAATATTTGAGCCCCTGGAGCCATTTAAAATTTAGGAGAAACCAGCCATGAAGACTTGGACACCATCCTCAAGGGCAGTTCCTTGCCTTGGTCTGTGTGGATGCACGGTGAAGGAGGGTGCTCCTAGGCCCCAGTGGGTGTCAGAGTCCCTGGCCCACACCAGGTGTTGTCCAGCCTGTCCCCAACACCTCCACTCGGCCTGATGGAAGAGGAGACCAGCAACCAGTAGGGTGCTTACCTGCTCCCCAAACCTGCTGGTCCAAGTTGCACTGCAGGGATTCCAAAAGAACAGAGGATGTTTTGGGGGGGAAAATAACATCTTCCATCTGTCATTCATTGCTCCTGACTAGACACATTTCATCTTTACAACTGAGACCAAATGGACGGTGAAGGAGTCCTGAGAGGAGAGGGGATGTTGGAGATGCATGACAGCTATTGCTGGGTTAGCCGGTGTGAGAAACACCAGGGCACACTTCCTGTGACCCCATTCACTCCCATTCAGCTCTGGGCTCTCTGAAGTCCCAGGGAGCAGGGGCCAAGGCTGGGGCCTTAGGAGTCAGACGGGTCCGACCAGCTATGTGACCATGGGCCCAGTGCCTCCTGGATAGGGGGACTCAGGGAGACATAGTATGTGCCGATGCTCACTTATTATTATTCTGATTGCTGTTGTCTTTCCCCACCCCAGACGAGACGCTGGGCTGGATTCAGTGCACCTGCATCTATGGAGTGTCTGCCTGTGGCAGGTGCCAGAGGGGCAATGATGAAAAGGATGCTAAGGAATACTTTAGACCCATCGCAGGCATCACTCAAGAGGCGTGGAAAAGTAGAGGGTGGAGTTCTCAGGAATGGATTGAGTCTTTACAATATTTGTCCCCAAATGTCCTTAAATAAGACAGACTTTTGGTGCTAACGTGCCGCATTATTAAAACAATATGACAAAATAACCCTGTAGGAATTGTGTTCACGGGTTTCCATATCTGAGGGTCTCATCTTTGCAGGGCCTTGATCGAGTGCCAGGCCTGAGAAATACCAGACTTGCTGCCAGTGGCTGAGGACCCAGATGCCAAGATGTGGGGCTCTGAGCCTACTGGCTGGGCAGGACACACTGCTAGCACGTGCTGTCTATGGGCATCCGATCCTTTCTTGACCTACTTGGTGTCAACGCCCATACTCTCTATTTTTGGGGTGGGACTTTTTCTAGCAGCGACAACTTGGCCCTCAGCTTCAAAAAGTATGAACCAAAGCATATGCTTGCCTTTTGAAATGCTGGGGCCGAGGGCTCTGTGGCCGCCCCATTTGGCCGCACTCTTCATTCCCATACTGGAACATTCACGCTATGTCTGCAAGAACAAGTTACTCCCTACACATGCAATACAGCAAAGCCTTTTTTCCAGGCACACACATGACATCCAGAGAGCTCATCATGGAGACACTGGGACCCCAAGGGGTTTGACCATGTAGAGTTCATCTTTCCTGCAGACACAACATTTCTATTTCTCCCTTTCTACCCTGGCGCCTTTTTTTGGTTTCTTACTCAGTTGGGTCCTTTGGGAAGTGGGTGCTGAGCTGTGTAGGAGAGCGAGAGGGGTGTGGGGGCTGATGCCTGATATGAAGGAGAAGGAAGCCCAAAGAGGCAGGAGACCCTCCCAGGAGCCTCACTGGCCCAGCAGGGAGGTGGGAGCCATGGTTGCCCCTGGAGGAGCCTGCAGATTGGAAAGCCCAGCCCAGCGCCCTCCTCCCCAAATCTCCCCATGTGCTCCATCCTGGGGCACTGCCACTGGTGGCTTTCAGCTAGCTGCTGGTCTTGCAGCTCAGTGGAGAGCTCTCTTGTGAAGAGGCTCTGAGCGGTGCTCTGTGAGGACAACACAGCCCATCTGCCGTGTCGTGTGTGCAGGTAAATGCCCCTGCTCACCTTTGGGGAGCAGATTCTCCGGGTCCAGGAAATGTCCCTCCTGAGGGGACACTCAGAAGAGGGAGGTCAGTGGTCAAACCACAGCCCCGACCTGCTGCAGCTGGTCCTGGGGCCAATCTGACTGTCATTGCCTCCCCTCAGCTGTCCCTTCTCAATGCTACTCACCCTGAGACCCCCTCATCTCAGTCGTTCCCCGGGTGGGTGATGCCAGACTTCCTTCTGCTCACACGCTGGTCAAGAGGGCAGTGCATGTCCACTCATGATCACTATGCCTAGGAGCAACTGGTCTGCACATAAGAGCTGCCTGCCCACTGAAGTCTAGTTACGAAAGTGTTGGGAAGAACCATCTGGAGCAGGAGTCACGCTGGTCTCCTCCCAGAGGAACTCAGTTTGAGTCTGCCCAGCACTTCAAAGGCCCTGCCATCCAACTCAGCAGAAGGAAATGACCCACAGCCAAGAAGCTGGCCCTGTGGGGGCTCACTGACCTCAACCGTAACCTTGCTGGGGTCAGCCTTGAGAGGTCCCAGCCATAGGTGGGGGTTGCAAAGGCCACTAGGCCAGCTAAGGTGACTGATCACTGCACTTTTGCTCCACATCAAGTTCAGAAACTCCACTCAACTCCTCCACTGCCCCTTCTGAGAGGCACAGCCCCCGGCCACACCTCCTCCATCCACTGTCTTAATCCAGAATACTTTCATCATCCTATAAAGCTTCCTCATGCCTATTAGCGGTCACTTCTCACTCCTCCCTCCCTTCCCCACCCCCTGACAAACACTAATCTACTCCCTATCTCTATGGATTTGCTGACTTGGGACATTTCTTATAAACGGAATCCTACAATATGAAAATACCTAGCATGATGTTGTCAAGGTTCATCCATGTTATAAGTGTGTGTCAGAACTTCATTCCTCTTTATAGCTAAATGATATTCCATTGCATGGAGAGACCACCTTTGGTTATCCATTCTTCCGTTGGTGGACAGTTGGGTTGTTCCCACCCTTTGGCTATTGTGAATAATGCTGCAATGAACATGCTCATTCATGGACTTGTCTGAGTCCCTGTCGCAATTCTTTGGATCACTCAAGTTTTGTAGGCTCTCAATGCACCTTCCAGGAGTTTTCTATTTCCCTTCACAAGCTGTACGTTTCATTGTCCTACTGTCTGGCAGACCCAGTCCAAGGACACTGGAAAGCTAGTTTTGCCATCGATCTCAAAGTGCAAGGGTCACAGGGGTGAATTTTTTCTTTATGAGCATCTGGACCAATGAGGGTAATTGACTACAAATACCAGAGGAAACTCTAGCTAATTTAAGCAGAAATATACTACAAGGAGATGATCCTGTAGTTCACAGAATTCACAAATGTCTGGACAATCGGCCTGGAGAATGTGCAGGAAGCAGGGGGCCATGGGACACCCCAGCCCCACCCTAGGAAGAGCCCAGTCAGTAGGCGACCCTAGGCCTTCAGACATGGGGCTGAGGCCACAGGTATCACTCATTGGGATCTGCGCTGTGTTAACACAGCTCCCTGACAACACCTTGATTTCAGACACCTGGTCTCAGAACCGTGAGAGAATGTTTCTGTTACTTTAAACCACCAACATTGTGGTGATTTGTTACAAGAGTCCTAAGAAACTTACACACACACACACACACTCACACAGGCCAATCTCATGCCCAGGGGTAGTGCTCTCCACCTCAGGCTGAATCACAACCCATTGAAACGCCCACTTGAAGACTGGAGAACAACTTCTGCCTGTGGTCCTGCAGGGGCTGGGCCAGGTATCTTCACATAGACACACCTCCTGTACCTTTTCTGTGCAGACCACCCCTGCCTCCTTGTCTACTGGACAACAGGACACCTTCTTGACTCAGCTGAAGTGGTGCTGCTCAAATCACCAATTTCAACAGACCAGTGTTGTTTTTCTAATTCATGCAGGTTCCCTCTGGAGGCTCTGGGGAGGATCCATTTTCTCACGTTTTCCAACCTCTAGAGGTCACTGCATCCCTTAGCTCCTGGGTTCTTCCTTCAACTTCAAGGCCGGCAGTGTCCAGCAGAGTCCTCCTCACATCACATCACTCTGACTCTGCCTCCGTCCTCACGTCTTCTCTCCTCTGACCTTCCTGCCTCCCTCTTCCACTTGTAAGAAATATGATTACTCCGGGCCCACCTGGACAATCGAGGATGTCTCCCATCTCAAGGTGAGCTGACCAGCCCCTTAATCCATGAGCACTTTCATGTCTCTTTGCCTTGAAACCTAACATATTCAGAGGTTCTGGCCCTTGACTGGATGGGAAGGGCATTGCATGTAGTGTTGTTAGAGAATCAGTGAGGATCCGTCTCTCTGACATGAACAATTCCAAGGGCCTCTGGGTGGGGCAGTGAACACAGAATGCAAATATACCTTCCTGCCTACAGCAGCCATTGATGGAGTCATTGGTGTGTGAGGAGCCATGAAAGGGGAACACAACAGGGTGGCTGACCCTCCTCAGAAGCAGCTGGAAGAAGTCTCAAAAAAGAGAGCCCTGAGCTTTGTGGTTCCCATATGCGTGATGCACCCCAGCAGGGGTGCAGCATGGTTGGGGCTAGAGGGTTCACAGAAGGTTATGGGGCCTGGTAAAGTTGGATTCACCCACCCCTTGGAGCAAGAACTTGGTAGCAGTGGGAATGTTCTGGAGCCTTCCCCCTGCCATGCACTGGCACACACACATACACATGCACTCACACACAGACACATATGCAGCACAATATGCACACACAGAGACACATACACAACTCTGCATATGCACACACTCAAAAAACACACATGCACACATGCGTCTACGCACATACACATGGATATGTGTGGGCACAAAAGACATATATGCACGTGTACACATGCTGCATACAAATAGAAAGAAACATATGCACAGAGAGACATGTGTACACAGGCATACCCACATGCACACAAACACACAAATGCACCCACACATGCACAGGAGCAAGATGATGCAATTTGCATTTGGTAGAAAGTTCTGGGAGCAGAATGGAGTAGGAACGAGGGGCAGGGAAAGCAGAGACCACTCAGGGTGTGTCAGTCAGTGCAGTCACCCCAGTACTCACAAGTCTGGAACGGGGGAAGAGCAGCAGTAATAGAGGGAGGAGGTGGATTAGGGGCGTGTGTGGGGCCAGCAGACCTGGTGGTATGGGTAGCAGACATGAAGGTCAATGTGGTCTCCCAGGGTCACTGGGGGCACTGATGGGAGTACAGAACACAGGAGCCAGGGTACATTTGAGGGAAAGGAGATCAATTCAGCCTGCAAGGGGTGAGGGGGCTGCAATGGGAGCCATGGGCATCCTGGTGGGGGCATTTAGAGCAGGCTGGACACTTTGCTTGTAGTTCAAGAGGTCTGGTAGGAAAGGGCGGGGTGGCGACATCAGCTCCAAGGCTGGAGCTGGAGCCTGGACTAGGACCAGCTCTCTCAGGGGAGCTTGGAGTGACCAGGGCTGGTCCAGGATCCCTGGGGCTAGGGCAGCAAAGACCATGGGAGTAGGGGGTACATACGAGGAAGCCATTGCTTTATCTTGCTAGCTCTTAATGCAGAGGTGTACTGCTTCCCATTCTGATAACATTCTCCCTTCCAGATAAGCTTTCTCAGAAGAAATCAAACCCAAGAGTAATGATGGCTAATTATGCAAAATTAAGAACATAAATTCACAGGATCCCCCCCAAAAATGATTTAATCACCACCTACAAGTCAAAATGAGGGGCCTTTATGAAGATGAGGGAGGAGCAGGATCCTGTCTCCAGGTCAGCCCAGGGCCAGACAGGTGAGCAGGGAGGAGGTGTAGGGTCCCCCACCCAGCCCTGCAGCTGTCCCTTGTGACTGCTGGACTGAGTCTGCTCTTCGTGCTGTGAGCTGAGGGACCCAGTTTATTCCTACCCACACTGTGGAGGTCATTTGAGAGTCTCTGGGAGGGCTGGGCAGTGGGCACGTGTGTGTCCCAGGTCAGCCACCTGCACTGGGTTAGGGTCTCAGTCCTGTTGTTCAGAACCCCAGGTGGACTTGGGCCAGAATTTGCTCTCTTGTGTCTTTGATGGTGTCTCCCAGGCAGAGCGGGACATCTTCTTGCCCAGCAGGGGAAAGGGGAACTCAGTGAGGCCTTGGACAGATTTCCATCCACAATGGGTCCCTGCTAACCCCTTACTCCTGGTGAAGTTATAGGCAAGTCAGGTAGCTTTTCCAAGACATAGTTTCCTCAGAGGCTAAAGTCATGATTTGGAAGAAACTTTACATATTATAAGCCCATCTATAAATGTGAGGACTGTTGTCCCTATTATGTGTTTATATTTTGCAAGACTACTGCGCTGGGGTTGCCATTAAAAATCAAACACATTGTTACAAAACGTGTTGTCAACTTCAAAAATCCATGGTGCTGTTGGAACAATATTTGAGGTCTGCAAATATCTAAGTGCCACCCAGTCCCTAGTCACTACCCTCCCACAGGGACCATCACAGCCTCACCTCTTTGTGAGCCCTCTGTGCCTCTTGTTGGTACTTATGTGACCTGGACATCCCTGACACTCAGGCCTGGGCTCCAGGCATCCCCAACTGTACAGTACAAGGTTCCTGCCCCCTGTCTGCCCATTTGCCTCCCTATGCCCACTGTCCCTCTCTCGGAGCTGGTCAACATGCCGGCCTCAGTCTTGTCCACCCGGGCCTGAGGACCCAAGTTCCCCTCTCTTTGCCTTTTCCTTCTTAAATGCCCATGTCTAGGTCCTCCCTCTCCCCTACCCCTGAAAAGACTGGTCTCATTCAGTTCTGAGAGTTGTCCTTAGCCTCTCAAGGAAAGTGATTCCCAGCAGACCCAGGAGTGAGGTGGGAGCTGGTGCTGGGAAACCAGATCCTGGTGGTTGGTCACACCCAAAACCTGGGGAATATCATGCAATGTGTGCTCATCATCAGAATGAAACTGTACTTGATTTCAGGGGAAACGGTTTGGCAATAGTAATGGTTAGAGGACCTGAGGCCTTCAACGGTGTCAGGACAAAGGAAGGTCTGGACACATAATCATTATAATTTTCATCCCATGTTCCTCAATTAAATGAATGGTCGGATGGATGCTGGATGGATGGATGATGAATGGTTGGATGAAAGGGTAGTTGATGCAAGGATAGTGAGTGGATGGGTGAATGGATGGATGGAGGGGTGGGTGGATGTGTGGTTTACCGTTGGATGGATGAATGAGGGATAGATGAATGGATGAATGAATGGTGGATGGATGGATCATGGGTGGATGCATGATGGATGGATGGATAGATGGATCGATGGATACCTATGAGGCCAGGATTACTAAAGCACACATGGACACTTCTAAGGTAATGGGGTCTAGATCCACTTGACCATCACTGTGAGCTCCATGCACATTTGCTCCATCCTCTCCTCTTGCTTGCTCACACCTTCCTTGATCTGGATTGGGGGCATGTTCAGTTCTGAGAGGGATCCAATTTCTTTTGGAGTTCTCCTCTCAAAGGGCCCATTAACTGCCCCTCCTCTTCAGGATCTTAGGGCCATGGCAGCTCCTATGGAAATCTTACAGGACGTTTCCTATTAGTGTCAGCTTCCTATGCTGATCAGATGGGAGGGTGAACCCAAGTGTGGGGACACATGGCTGTTTGTCTCCCACAGCTCCCTCAACCATTTGATCTCTCTTTCTCTATTTCATCCAACTTCACAGTCCATATTCCTTGAGCTATGCACATCTGCTCCGATATTAGTCATTTTAGAGACATCTGGGCTCAGTTCTATCAGCTTTTTGCATTTTTCTCCCTAAAGCTCTTATTACAGACATCCTTTTATTCCAGCTTTGAGGAAAATGGTATAGAAAGCCCTGGGCTAGAGCAGTAACCTCGAGGAAAAGTGGTATCAGCCCTGCTGCCCTTCAGCTTCACAATGAACTTCAAGGTCATTTGGTTTTCAAGATGCTCATCATGTGGGTGTACTTCCCTCCTCTCCTACTTCCAAGCTCCCCAATCCTGAGCCTGGGGTCCTGGAAACAGACCTCACCCCCCACCTGTGCTCTGGAGCCAGGCCGCAGCCTGCCAAGTTGATCCAACATCCTCTACATTATTAATGTGCTGGTTTTTCTAGCAGACTCAACACAATAAAGATGGTGGTGATGGTAACGAACGTAACCGTGAGTCACCATTGTGTACTGAGAACTAATTCTGGGGTGGTTCTCTGAAAAATGCTTTACCCACCTTACCTCATTCACATCTTGCAAAAGCCCTGTGCTGCGGGTGCTTGAGGAAGGGGAGTCTTTGTACTTCTCATGTGAGCTAGAAATTCGATAGATTGATAGGTATTGGTGATCTCTGAGCCTGGAATATAAGCTTCGGACTGGCTTCTGTTGAGACAAGGAACAGAGGTCTCTTGTCTACAGGACAGGTGGGCAAATGGGCAAGGGGAAGACAGTACCACTGTCATCCTGCTATAGCCGGTGCGGCCCAGGTAGGCTCACCTGTCGGCTCAGCACTGTAAGTGGGATGGGCGGGGGCGATGGGCGGGATATTCCCCACAGTAGGCTGACAGCCTCTTCAGGATCCTGTTGGGCGCTGTCAGCAAGATGAGCTTTATAAGTCCTTAGAATAGGCTTGAGGGGGCAATTCTGAAATCTGTTAATGAGAGGCCAAAATTCCCATCCTTCAGGGACAAGAGGAATTAGTCAGGAGGTTGAATGTTCCGTAGATCATTCTCTCCGCCCACCACACTTGCTGGGTGTTGTTTTATAACATCCTGGTCTCTGGAGACACAAAGAGAAATCAGATGGAGTCTTCAGCCCAACCTTCACCGTCTCCTTGAGCAGCAGGTGGACAAGCTTGTCCCAAGAGGAATGACAGTCCTGCCACCTGCAGCCCGCAGCCTCATCATGCTTGAGATGCGAGGACTTCACCAAGGAGTGTGTTCCTGGCTGAGATTGGGGGAGGAGGAGTTTGCAAGATTCATTGGACAATCTCCTGACCGTTCATTCTATGTGGCCACATTGGTACTTCCTGGGGACATTGGTGGGGGAGGTCATGGGGGTCCGTGAGCTCAGAAGATCATGGTAGTGGAGGCTGATGAGAGGTGATGGAAGGGGCTACAGGATTGACCCTATCCTTTAATTTTGTTTGAGTAAAGATGGTTCAGAACCCCAGGCCAGGCAGGGGCTGGGCCGAATGGATAGGCTAGTGGCGCTTCCCTGGGTTGGGGGAGGCGGGATGGGCGTTGAGTGAAGAATGAGGAGGGTGCCTTTTGGTTTCAACAGTCGGGGCTCACCCCCTGGAGACCTTGGGATGCTTCCATCACCAGAACAGGGCTCCAAGGTGGCTTCTGTTGTCCAGGAAGCCCAGTGGATTGAAAGTACTTAAAGTGCCCTTTGTGGAATCATCACCTCGAAATTCAAAACCTGTAAGTGGCCACTGGCTCAGCTGCATGGAGGGCCTGGGCTTCCAGGGGGCAGCATTTCTGCAGGAATGTGCCAGGTGACCACCTAGACTGTGAATTTGGATGAGGACTCATGTGATAGAGCCCCCCTCGCCTGTCCCTTGAAAACCTCAGATCATCACCTCGGGAGACAGTTTTCCCTCTACTGCTCAGAGCCATCAGTTATTCCGGCTGGTCCCCACACGCAGCTCGTGTTCTTTCCACACCATATCCACGAACTGACTTTCTCCAGTTTCCCAGAGCCCAGACACACTCTGCTGGGCACCCCTCCACCTGTGAGCCTTTCTCACTGAAACTGGCCCCATCCCCAGGGACAGGACACCTGTGCTTCCTCTACCTCACAGAGTCATCACCCTCAGGGGACATGACACCATGCTGATACAGTTCCATCATCTTCTCTTATTCCATCCAGAGACCCAGTAAAGAAGTTTGGGGTTCAGGTCAGCTGCTCCTAAGCTCCCTGCAACATATGGGAATACTTGTCCAAACAAGCCTCAGGAAGCCTTGGCTGATGACAGTGATCTGAGGCCAGCAGAGAGACCTGGGGTGGACAGCATCCCTGCCAGCCACCGGACACGTCTACTCTGTACTGCTGGGGATCTGAGCTTGCATCACTCCTGACCTCGCAGCTCCCTGCACTGGGGCCTCCCCCACTCTGTTCTCCCGCCTTCAGGCATTAAGACCCTCCCCAACTGCATGAACCCCAACAAGTCCAAATGGCCCTAACCCATGTTGCTTCCAGGGTGGAGACCCATCATCAACACCTAGTTCATCCTGGAGAGGGACCATGGCATTGCTTACTTCCAAGACAAGATGAATAACCAGGACATGCAGATGATGAAGCTCTTCAGTGGGGGTCTCCACAGGGCAGGAGGGGCCTTAAAAGCAGTGGTGTGGCCACACAGAGTGGGATACCTACCTGGGCCAGCACATCTAGCAGCTGCATTGAGCCTATGGGCCAAACTGCACCCTGTGCACTGATGGGGGAGTGTGTGTCTGTGTGTTCACCTGTGTGTGCACTTCAAGGTGTGGGTGTAAGGCCGCACTGTCTGTCTCTCCACCACCACTGTGAATCGACCCCTTTTGTCACCCTGCATCCACCCAGATGATCTTTCTGACATCCTGGACCCTCAGGCCCTGTCCTCCGCCCACCTTCACTCAACTCCCACCACCCACTGCCTTGGCATCACTCTGAGCATTTAACCATCTCCACCATGACCGACACCCCCATTTATGGCCAGCCCATTCTAGCTAGTACCCACCAGTGTCTCTCCAGCCCACCCACTGGAGGTTCCCTCCCCTGATGAGTCCTCAGCCCACTGGGTCTCCGTCTGCCAACCTTGTTCCACGTTCGCTTTCCTTCCCCTACATCACGTCCTTCCTTCCTCTGCACACACTGAGCTCCAGGACAGCCCCACGCTCCTGTCCTGCAGCTCTGTCCTGTTCCTTCCATGGTCCTGGCCAGGTGAAATCCACCCTGGGACCCAGCTCTGCACCTTCTCTGCACCTGCCCCAGCTGTGAGAGGGGCAGAGGCTGGTGCAGAGCCAGGGCTGGTCCCACCGTCACATCATGACGGCAGACCACAAGGTCCCACGGTGCTGCCCACACCCCTCCCAGTGTCCCTGGGTCACCTCACTCCTCCCCGCTCTAGGTGCATTTCACATGTCCCTTCTCTCCTCACCATCCACCCCTGCTTCCCTGTGCAGGACAAACCTTTACCGCTAACAAGGCTCAGTGCATGGATTGTGGACACTGCAGTGTGCACGGTTCGGTGGAGCAGGTTGTGGGCATGGTGTGCACACATGTTGCCAGCTGGGAGAGGGCTGAGGTGCAGCTTCTGAGACTCAGACTCCCCCAGGGAGAGGCCAGGCCCAGGCGGCAGGGAGGGGAAGACACCCTGGAAGGGACAAGGGCCACACCAAGAGACTGTCCCCTCTCCAAGATGAACATCTCAGAGGGCTTCAGGTTCTAATGGGCCAAGCTGGGAAGATGGGACTCCACTCAGGAGTGGAGGCTGGGGGCTGATTCAGGTGAGGGGGAAGAGAGTGTAAGGTCACTGGCTCCTGGAGGCCGGGCACTGACAGCCTGAACCCCCTCCTCTTGGTGTGGACCCCCTGCAAGACGTCAAATGCAGGGATGTCCCTCATGGAGGGGCTGTAGCAGGGTGGACAGAGCAACCCCTGAGCCCAGGGAGTTCCACACCATCCCATCCACAGAGGGCAAGTCTCTGCTCTCCCGGGCCAAGGGACCCCCTTTCATGTGGTGTCTTCAGATAAGGGGACCACCCCTGGGCCCTCAGCCACCCAGGTGGCTCCTTGTTTCAGGTGGCTCCTGTCCCCAATAGAAAAAAGTACAATGAAGAGTATAGACAAGACCCATAATCCCACCACTATATCCACCTCCCCTAACTCCCAGGTCTGTTTCCTTGGGTTTGAGTGTGGATCAAACTGGGAAATTTGATTTTGGCTTTTCATGGCATTTCCATCACCCTTCCGACTCTCCAATGTCCACGCTGGAAGGACTAACCAGCTAGAGATCACCCGATTAGTTAACCTCCTGTATTTATAGAGGGGCAGGAACCGAGATGGGGAAGGAAGGAGGAGCCCCAGGCCTTTGGCCCTTCCTCCTGCACCTCAGCATCAGCTCTGCTCTGTCCCCTCACCCTCACCTGGAGCATGTGTCTTGACTGGATCCCCATCCTGCACCACCCTCCACCACAGGCCATCGTTCACCAGCTCCCCAGTCCAAAGAGTTAAGGGTGGCAAGAACAACTACAAGAGCCATTAGTTATGGAGTTCTTGCCCTGTGCCAGCAAGGAGTTAATTATCTCACCGAGTAAGAGAGAGGTTCCAAAAGTCACCCATTTTACAAATGAAGAAACTGAAGCCCAGAGAGTTAATCTCATGGCCAGGGTCTCTGAGGTAGGAAGAGGTTACATCCAGGATATGAATGTAGACCCATAAGTCTGGAGTCTCGCACTAACACGTGTGCTTTGGGACTAATCAGTAAAAAAGTTTATAATCATGAGACTGGATTTGCAAGTTGGAGCATAGCATACATACCAGCAAGTACAGAAATCATACTTGCATTGATCCGTGAATTATCCAAAGGGAACAAAACCGCTAACCAGTACCCACAAAAAATAGAACATGACTAGCCCTCCAACAGCCCTCTTATGCGCCCCTCCCAGGTCACTTCCCTCTCTCTCCCAAGGGGAACCAATATTCTAACTTCTGAATTTGTTTTTCTTGTCTTTGAACTTTATTTAAATGGAGTCATACAGAGTGTCTTCTTTGGTGTCTGGCTTCTTTCATTTTGCTTGTAAGATTCATCAATATTCTTGAATGTGGCTGTAGTTAATTTTTATTTCTGTATAGTATTCCACTATAAAACATATAACCCATTTTATTTATCCATTCCACTGCTGATGCAGAATGGGTTGTCTACAATTTGATGATATGCCAAAAAATGCTGCTCTGGACATCTTGTACATCTTTTGGTGAACATATGAACATATCTGTGTTGGGTATATACCTAAGCGTGGAATTGTTGGGTCATGGAGTATGTGTACGTCCACCTTTAGGAGATACTATCAAAGAGTATCAAAGCGGATTAAACAGTTTGCACTCCCAGCTGTGTATAAAAGTTCCAGTTTCTCCGCATCTCCACCAACCCTTGGTGCCGTCAGAGGTTTGATTTTAACCGTGGTGGTGTATGTGTAGTGGTAGCTCATTGTGGTTTTAATTTGCATTTTCCTCCTGAGTAATTACGTGGAGCCCTTTTCCATTTCATTGTTCCCATTTGGTTATCTTTTTTTTGAAGTGCCTAGTGAAATCTCCCCTTTTATTCTCGTGGATTGTCTGTAATATTTTTATAAATTTATGCCAGTTAGTCAAATATCCTATATGAGAGTCTTGTGTCAGATAAATACATGGCAAGTGTTTATCCCCTTTGTGCCTGCCCTTTTTCCTCTCTTAAAAGTTTCTTTTCACTGACAGTTCTCATTTTCAATAATTTCCTGTTTATCTTTTTGTTCCTTATGTTTACTGTTCTTTGTGTTCTGCGAAATCTTTGGCTGCCCCAAGATCTTGAAACTGTTTTTCTAAGGTACTTACTAGAGAAGTTGTTGTAGAAACCCCCGTTTAGATTTAAAATCCACCTGGAATTGATTTTTGTTGGTACAGCCGGTATGGAAAACAGTGTTTTCTCAAAGATTAAAGATCAGAGTTTTCTCAAAAGATTACAAATGGAACTCTCATATGATGCAGCAATCCCACTACGGGGTATAGTTCCAAAGGAAATGAAATCAGTATCTTCAAGTGATATCTGCCCTCCCATATTCACTGCAGCACTTGTCACAATGTTACCGAACCAAAATGAGTTCCCTATTTGGTGAGTTGAAATCAAAGCCTTTACTAGAAGTTGTTCTCACACAAAGTACAATTCATTTGCCGCAAATAAGGGGACCATAGGGAATCACTTCCAAAGCTGTGGCCCTCTCAGCAAGGGAAAACAAGTGCCTTTTATTTTTGGTAGGGAATAAATATTCAAAAGGAAAGTTTCGTCCTCACGTATAGAGGTGGGTATAAGCCAGCCCAGGCGTAGTTTGAAAACGTGCTTTCCCCTACCTTTCATGTTATGCTAATAAGGCTTAAGCTCCTCCTGGGGTGGAGATCTTAACATTAAAATGAAGCAAAAGTAACTTTGGAGACTTCTTGGCCCATCTGTGCAGGCGTTGCTTTTGCAATGCAGTTTGGACTGGTTCAGGGTGGTTGGTGATTGCGTCTCTTAACGTAACAGAGAAACAACTTTGAGAAAGAGTTAAGGGCCCGGCCTGGTGGCGTAGTGGTTGGGTTTGGGCGCACCGCTTCAACAGCCTGTGGTTCGCAGGTTCGGATCCCTGGTGCCGACCTATGCACCGCTCATCAAGCCATGCCATGACAGGCGTCCCGCATATCAAATGGAGGAAGATGGGCACAGATGTTAGCTCAAGGCAAATCTTCCTCAGCATAGAGAGGAAGATTGGCAACAGATGCTAGGTCAGGGCTAAATTTCCTCACCAAAACAACAAAAAAGAAACAGTTAAGTGCTTTCGAAATTGCCTTTGAATTACTCGGGGCAGTTAGTTGGTGACAACAATAGCCAAGATATGGACACAACTTAAGTGTCTGTTGATGGATGATTGGATTAAGAAACATTACATGTATCTACAATTAAATATTATCCAGCTTTCAATATGAGAGAAATCCTGCCTTTTCTGACAACACAGTTGAACCTGGAGGACATTATGCTAAGCATAATAAGCCAGACACTGAAAGACAATCACTGCATGATCTCATTTACAAGTGGAATCTAAAAACGTCAAACTCGTGGAAACAGAGAGTGGAATGTGCCTACAAGGGATGGAGGTTGGTGGGTGCGAGGGGAATGAGAGATGTTGGTCAAAGGGTACAAACTTTCAGTTATAACATGAGGATGTTTTCAAGATCTAATATAGAACGAGATGACCAGAGTTAATAATAATGCATTGTATACACAAGAGAATTGATCTTAAGAGTTCTTAGCATTAAAAGAAGGGGGAGTTATTACAGGAGGTGACGGAACTCTTCATTAGCTTGATTGTGGTATTCATTTCACAATGTGCACATACATGAAATCATCACATTGTACACCTTCAATATATACAACTTTTCTTTGTTAATCGTACCTCAATACAGCTGGAAAAATATTTGTGCTGACTTCAGAAAATGCTTACAAATTAATGTGAATGAGGAAAACAAGAAGTGAAAGCACAAATGCAGCAGGGCCTGGGAGAAAATTTGCCAAATGTTACCCGTGGGTGATACTGGCCTAGAGCAAGTTGACTCGAGGGAAGCCGTGTTGTAACTTAGAGTAACGTCTGACTAGCTCACTCAAGCTCTGTGTGTTTTACCTTGCACTTAGCCTAGCAGATAAACAGCTCTCGGAAATAATCCTGGCTGACACACGTACATCCCAAGAGTGATCGATGATTACTTTATTCTTTTGAGTTTCTTAGGAACATGACGACCTCCTCAGGAAGATCGTCTATGCCGGCATCCATCATCGATGACAACTGAAAGACCTGGTGTGATGTCTCCAGTCTCCGATGCCAGATGGTCAATGTTCCTGAGCCCCCTTCACAGCCCACTAGTCCCTACAGAACTGCCTCAGATTATGTGCTTGTTTAAGATGGTCTCTGGGACATGAGTCCATCATCTTCCGATTTTGCTAGCTAATCGAGTAAATCCCTTTCCTCACCACCGACTCATCTTGTGATTGATTGGCTTCAAGGTTGCAGCAAGCAGAAGGAGCCTTTGCTCGGTTACACGGGCAGGGATTAGCAGCGATTATTAATTTCTTCTTTACACCTTTCTCAATTTCTCACATTTTTTAAAAGCACATTCACTTCACCAGGAGAAAACCAGCAGCAATTGTGAGTCACAACAAAAGGTGGAGAGATGAGATTGTGCACCCCTATCCCTCCTGGCCCCAGGAGGGCTGGAGGGAGAACAGTGGGCAGTGCAGGCAGCCCTGACCCTGCTTGGCCCAGGTTCTCCTTCCCCAGAGCCTTTCAGGTGTCCACCAGGCCCCACCAGTGTGGCTGCAGAGCTCCTGCTGCAGGTGGCCCCCATCAGGGTGAAGCCCAGCTGAGTGGTGGCCTCTGACTGACCAGCAGGACCTAGTTTGTGATCTTGGTCACAGGTGGGCAGGACCGAGGAGGGTTGGTAGCTCAGTTGGAGAGTGGTGGTGGGAGGCTGGACAGGGGCTGGGGCAAAGAAGAGCAGGGGCCTGGGAGGGAGTCCCAGCAAATGAACCAAGGGTTGACAAGGGGCAGGGCTATGTCTGAGAGATGCTAAGGAGCACAGTGGGGTCAGTGGGGCTCAAGGAAGCTTCCCAGGGCTGCCCTTGACAAGAGTCTCCCTCAAGGTCACACAAGGCCCCTGACCCTGTGGCCTTCAACCCAGCTCCAAGGCCAAGGGGATCCTTCCTTACAGAAGGTGAAAGGACCAGAACACTCTGGGGCTCTAAGTGTTTCAAAGTCTTTGTTAATATGCTCCAAGTGCAGAGTGCCCATGCCTTCAGGGACCAGCCACCTGTGCTGATTAGGAGCACCTTCTTTATCCCCAGTGACTAAGCGAGGTCAGAGCTAGAATGTCCTTCCCCAGTTTTCCCAGGGGTTCTTACCTGGGCACCCTGGGTGTGGGTTGGGGGTGGCGACAATTCTTCAGTCTGTGGCATGTTCTGCCTCCTTAAATGACAGTGGTCTCCCCCGTTCGCTGGCACAGCCCAAAGAGCCTCCACACATTTCCCAAAACCCGGGAGACACGGTGCCGCCCAGGGCAGTGTGAGAACCCGGCCAAGCTCAGCAGGTAGAAACTCCAGGAACACTTTTCCTGACCGTCAGTTCCACACCAGGTGTACTTGCTAGCTGAAGGAGGGCATTGGTGACACTTTTTGCACCTCCAATTCCCCATATGACATGGGGACAATGCTGCTCCCAGGGTGGGGATTCTGTGCCGTTGAATGAGATCAGTGCATGTGGAGCAGGCAGTGCAGCGGTAGTTGTCAAGGTGAGTAGAATCAACGCAGGGAGGGCAGATATGGAGACACGACTGCACCTGCTCCTCCAACACTCCTAAGGATAAAATGTGGTAAAATTCATGCCTTCCCACTCATCTAAAATACCAGCGCCCACCTTGAGCCCCTATCCTGTCCTCCCCACAGCCCTGTGAACTCTACTCTGGGCCATTCATGGGACCAGGGAGTTCTGGGACTCAGGGCCAAGGTTTTCCCGGAGATTTCTCATCTGGGTGGTGGTTAGGGAGGTCCCCAGTCCCTTCTGCTCTGTGCTTGGTGCAGGACACCTGGGGCAGCCCTGAGCTGGACCATCAGTGATCTGAGGCTGTTCTCCTTCACTCTGCTGGGCTGACAAAGGGACTTGCATCTGGCAAGCTCAGCCATCTGCGCAGGGGTGGAAATCCCAACTCAGCAAAATGCCAGGGCTGCCAGTGCCATTCTCTGCTTCATGCCTCAGCTCTCCTGGGCACCGCCATCTTGCATGACCTTTGCCCTCACTCCCAAGTGGAAGAGCCCATGGCCACGTTTCCTACTGGCTGAAGGCAAAGGCAGTGAGGGCAGCCAATGGCTCAGGGAGGCCTGAGGAGTGTGTCCTGTTGGTGTTGAGCATCTCTGGGCCCTGGCTGGACAGACACGTGCACGGGACGACAATGGTGTTCCTGGGCCAGGCTGCCGAGAGGCGGGGTGGGTCAGTGACTGGAGCCCCCACCTGGGCTCCCGGGTGTGTCTTTGCCTCTGTGCTTCTCCCTGGTGAGGAAAGCTCAGACCCTCTGCAAAACACTCACGCCTCGCCCATCCCTACACCATCCCTGTACATTCCAGAGTGGTGAGAGCTCAAGGAGGAGAGAGTGAGGGATGAGGGAGCCCTGACCACCCCTTGTCCCTCACCCCCAATTAGAAAAATGTGCTCTGGCTCAACCGTCAGCATGGCCTCCCCTGGTTCCCAAGAAACCCCTTTCTCCCTCAGCCCCCAAAGCTAATCCATTAGAGACGTGCAGTGCCACCTCTGCACCTCCTTACTCCACGGGGGTCTCCAAAGCCGCCAAGCAGGTGTTGCCCATGCCACTGCCCTCAGCCCAGGGCACACATCTGAGCTGGAGAGGCATGTAGAACTCTCCTCCCCAAGATTCAGGGGGTCCAGAGCCCCTCAAGAACCAGCATTCTCCCCCTCCCACCAACTCCAGGGCACAGGCCCCTTGAGGAGAAGGAGGGAGCCTGGTGACCCAGAGCTGCCCACTGTGGTCTCCCACACCAGGCAACACTGCCTCGGGGACCAGTGTAGTGTCCAGAAGAAGACGACTGGTCTTGTGGGGCTTGTCCCCTCTGAGAGGACAGAGGAGGCCATGGAGGTCAGGAGAGAAGGCTCTGGGGAGATAGGAAGGGCCAGGCTCCCACCCCAAGCCAGGGCACCATTTGCCTGATAATCAAAGATGAACCGGCTCACCCACCTGGCAGCATTTCCCTGGAAGAACTTTAGGAGTCCCACGACCACCCTGGGCCGCCTATCTGAGCCTCTGGATCTGGAGGTGGGGACAACTAGGGCCCTTGCCAGCCCCAGCAAAGAGAGGAGCCTTGCGGAGAACCCACATGAGAGCAGAGCACTACAGCCCTGTGACTGAGGAATTTCTGATGCCACTCTCTGAGTGGACACTGGGCAGGGGTAGGAAGAAAATACCCCCAATATATCTGTGCCTACTCTATGCCAGGGCAGGGAGCAGCCAGTCACTGCTGTCACCTACATGGAGAAATGAAGTAGGTGTGGCTTCGTGAGTGGAACCTGGGGGAGGATGATGGAGTCTCCCAGCAATGGAAAGACATGAGCTTTGGCCTTTCAGGTTCCTGGATACTGTGCTGAGGGAGGGGCAGCAGCCCTCCATTCACAGAGGCCTCCTGGGAGGGGAGAAACCAGGGTGGTGGACCATGGTCAGCCCAGCAGAGGGCAGGCATGGGAAGAGTGGCGGGGCTGTCCTGAGGGGAGTGGAGCCCCGCTGAAGGAGAGACTTCTTCCTACCTCTCAGAGCTCATCTGGTTCTTTTCTTTCTTTCATTTTCAAATTAGAGGCAGCAAAAGGACAAGCTTAACTGTCTCTCATTCCCTTTCCATACCTTCAGCTTTGATGTCCACCCCTCTTATGACGCCTGCTCTCTTGGGAAGGTAAAGGCAGGAGCTGGTGGCTGAGGCAGCCTCTGGCCTTGAGGCAGGCGGCACCAGGAGTGGCTGGAGTGGAGGTAGGAGCCTGCGGCCCGGCCCCTGGCGTCTGTGGGCAGCCTGGTGATGAGGGAGTTTGTGGCTCTTGCTTCAAGAAGGTGGGAGGCTGAGAAAGCCAGGAGTGCAGGTGGCCCCTGCCCTCGGGTCAGGACAGTGTTCTGTGGACAGCCACACGTGTGTTAACACACACATGTTAGGTGTGAACATGTGCCGTGTCATCCACATTAGTGTGTGTGTGAGCACACGTGTGCAGAGCCCAAATCCTAGCTGAGGGACTGACTCATCCCGTATTTTGAGGCCTCGGTAGCATTCTTACCAGGGGGCCACATATGGAGTTGATGGTGGTGTGGCAGGCCTTGCATGCAGGACTGCCTCAGCCCACTTGACTGTGTAAATCTGCTCTGTGGAGGGGCCAGAGGTGTCCCCAGCAGGGGCTCTGCTGTGCAGCGCGAGGCCTGGCAGTCCATGCAGCCCAAAGGGGCAAGACCTGCTGAGCCGGCTCTTCAGAAGCATCCAGTCCTGAGGATACTGTTCACAGGGAGAGGTTTTGGGTGCTGGTGCCCCCTCGCCTACTGGGGCTCATCCCTGAAGAGGGTCCAGCAAGTTGGAGAAGGGGTGGGAAGGGGGTTTGAAAAATAGGCCAAATTCATGTCCCAAGTCACAGGCCAAGCCCAGTGAGTGTCCCTGTCCCCTGCCTCAGTTTAGCTATTCAGGAAATGGTCCAGGGAAGAACTGAGCAGGGTTGGCTCCAAAACTGGGGTCAGACGGTAACAAACAAAAGATCCTGCTCTATGCCAAGATCATTTCTGTTACCCTGAGATGGGGTGAGGGGATGTTGGGGGTATACTGGGATTCTGCGGAGACTTACCCTGCCCAGGACCTCATCTTCGGGGGTCTAGCCCTCACCTGGCCTTCCCTAGGTCTCCAGCAGTAGCAGTGGCACTTACATCTGTCCCAAGGTCTGGAGAGGGGAGAACTGGGCAACCTTACACCCTGGTGGGGAACCTCACGCTTTCTTTCTTTCTTCAAGAAACATGAAACCCTCAAGATTCATGTACTATGTGATGGAGAGAAAAAATACCAACTGTTTCTCCAAAAAGACAATGTATTTTGTACTTTGTAAAGTATTAATTAAAATGGAGAAAAATATCATGTTGACTGAGGGCGTCTGATTTTGTGCTGCTCCAGGGCCACATCTCATCTCTTTCCTTCTCCATTCCATGGTCAAGGAACATGGCCAGGGGCTTGGAGGAAGGCAGAACAACCTTCCCATCCACACCCAGCATCTGAGAGAGGGCACATCCCCAGAGCGAGAGGGGCTGTATTAGTTACCTGAGGCAGGGTAACGAGTTGCCCCAAATGCAATGGATTAAATTGATTGTTTACGTGTCACCGTTTCTGTGGGTTAGGAATTCAGGAGCAGTTTGAGCAGCTGGCTCAGGGTCCCTCAGGATGCTGCGATCATCTGAAGTCCTGGCTGGGACTGCAGGATCTACTTCCCAGGTGGTTTATTCACAGGGCTGGCAAGTTGGGCTCAGCTGTTGGCAGGGAGCCTGTTCCTCTCCACGTGGGTCTCCCCATGGGGCTGCTTGAGTGTCCTCACAATACGGTGCCCGGATTCCCACAGGGCAAGGGATTCAAGGGCCAGTACAAGAGCCAAAATGGTTTTTTGGCCCCGAACCTCAGAATTCACACCCCTCTGCCTCCACCATACTCTGTCACCATACAGCCCTGCTCTGATTTGACACAGGAGGAGAACACACAAGGGTGTGAAACCAAGAGGCCAAGGTCACTGCTGCCATCTTGGAGACTGTCTACTGTGCCCACCATTCCTCCTAAACCTCTGGCAGAGGTGGCCCTGGGGGTTAGGGGGCTTGCGGAGCAGGACAGGGCCTTGCTGGTGGCAGGGGGAGGATCAGGGGCTGGATCCCGGGCCACAGGGCTTCTGGCACAAGCCTGGAGCCCTGCTGTGGATGTCACACCCCCAGGAAGGTCCTTGGTGCTAGAAGCCCAGGAGCTGATGCCTCCCGACAAGATACCCTAGGGGCACGAGGGAGGGCTCCATGCCCAGCGTCCCTAACACAGGGCTCTGGCATTTGGTTCCTGCCCTTTTAGCAGGCAGGCACTTGGGATGCCCAGGCAGGACAGAGGTCTTGGACCTTGGACACCCTTCACTGCCCCTCTCTGACATTTTCCATGGACGGCTGGTGTGAGCAGGGCAGCGCTGAAGGCCTGAGCCTGCACTGAACCCCACCAACCTCCATCCTCACCCGCCTTACCCCTGCCCGCAGGAAAAGCAGACCTGGTGATTGAAGAGAGTGACAATGGCTCTGAAGCTTTCTCACCACCCTGAGTCCAAGAAAGTTCTGGATGCTGTGAATGCTTTCCTTTCTGGGGTCTTCAGACTATGTCCCCCTCATTCCTTCAGAGACCCCATTGGAGCTAGGACATCCACGGGGACTCTTGATGTCCCCCAAAATCTCAAAAGTTACAAAGGCCTCCAGAGCCCAACCTCCCTTTCCCGCCACTCATTCACAGTCACTGTCACTCGGGCGGTGCTGGACCTTGTGCCAGGTGCTGGGGACCCCGAGGAACCTGCTGTGGCCCCTGCACCTGAGTCTCTCTAGGAGGTGAGAAGACAGGGAAAGGATCTATTCCAGGGAGTGCAGGGCCGGGCTAGACCACAAAGGTGTGCTGTGTCCAGGGGTAGGGAATGACCACTGTTCAGCAGTAGGGGGCAGACCAAGAAGCCAGGACATTAGGGTTGAACTTGGTAAGATGGGGACCCAGCAGAGGGAGGAGCAAAGTCATAGAGGGCCAGAGGGAACCTTGGCTGGAATGGAGGAGTGCGGAGGGGGAGGCAGGAGTGGATGGGGCAGGTAGGGGATGAGGCTGAAATGCAAGGTGGGTGCTCGGGTCCGCCAGGGGCCTCACCCTCCTACAGGCCATGGGGAGCCACTGAGGACTTCCACGCAGGGGACCAAACTTAGCATCTGAGTGGTGATCTGGGTTATGAAGAGGGCTGATAGGAGCAGGAAAGGGGGACTGCCAGGGTCCTGGCCTCAGTTCTCAGGAGTGGTCCCTGGTGGTTCAAGTGTCTTCTGTGTGCAGATTTGGGGTGGTGGGGGCAGTGGCGCATGCAGGGGACCAGCAGATATCCAGCCAACCCTCAGAATCATGAATTTGCCCCACGCTCAACCAGGGTATAATTGCTCCTGGAGCAGCTCTGGCTGGTTCTTGGCAGGTTCTGACTGCAGCTCACATTCAGATCCCTGGGGGGGGTTACCCATGCCAGGACTCCACCCCCAAGAATCTGATTCAGTTTCTCTTCGATGAAATATCGGTTTAAAACCTCCCCCACCCTCTTTCAAAATGTAACATAAAGAACTCAGCCACAGGAGGAAAGAGCAGCTTCTGTGGTCACATGGTCCCCCTGGTTTTATCATGTGACGTTCCTCTGAGGTGGCAGGGGGCTCATGATGGTGAAAACGAGCTCTCCAAAGGGAATGCGTGGGATGAGATCGTGGGGGTGGTTGCACCACATAGACAATACGCTAAAACCACTGAATTGTACACTTTAAAATGGTCTTACATCATGTGACTCACATGTCAATGTTTTAAAAATATTGATGTGGTAGAAAAAGCAACAGGAATGGATGCTGGGCGTGAAGGATGGCCAAGAAAGAATGTGAGTTATTCTGACACTCTTGAGGGTTAAAGGAAGTCCCTATCAACATGGTGGAGGCAGCACAGAGAAGGAGGAAGAGGACGGAGGCAAGAATCCGGAGCTCCCACCTCGCAAAGGTTGATGGGGAAGCATCTCATTTGAGCTGTTTTTCCAGGAGCTCTGGTCCTGAGCTGACCCAGCGGGAAGCTGTGCAGCATCAGCGAGACCCAGGCCCATCTGCCACCCTGATGAGCATGGGGCACCGGGAGGGTCCTGATGTCCAGGGAGAACCTCGGGGAAGCAGGCAGAGCCTCTGAGGAGCCTGTAGGTAATAGCCCGAGGTGTCTTCAGGGAAATCAATACTCGGTGTCTTGGACTCAGGGTCACTGAGCGTGTCATGAATTACGTGGTAAAAGTGTCCAAACTTAAAAAATTAAATGAAGGCACCAGTGATCCCACTCCTTAGGTATACACTCGAGAACACTGAGAACACGTTCACACAGACACTTGTATGCGAATGATCCAAAAAATAAAATGCTGGGCCAAGTAAAACTCATACATGAAGTTCTGGCATTATTCATAATAGCCAAAATGTGGAACCAGCCAAATGTCCACCAAATGTTGAATACGGTACATCAAAACAATCAATCAGTAACCTCCCAGATGATTCTATCATACAGGCAAGGTTGAGAAGCTCAGGGGGAGGGGTTGAATCTGCCCAAAGGAATCCCCTCATGAACACGGCCTCCTTCGGCTGCTCTGGGGGCAGGTGACCTCATCTTGATTTCCTAGTTTGAGGCCAGACTCATGAGAGGTAGCCAGCCCCGAGATGCGCCAGCTGGAATGAATGCATGCTTCTCACCACCGCATCCCCAGCACCTGGCGGCTCCTGGCGTACAGTCGGTCAGGAACAGGGACTTTATCAGGCCTTTGCTTCATCTTCAGTGGTCTCTCGCTGTAATGAAGGTGGATGACTGCACCTGAGGAACAGCTTCGGGTCACAAGCCTGAGCCTGTTCACTTTCCATCTCTGAGGGTAGATGCACACATGGCATTTTTCTGATGGGCACAGATTCCTGTGCTCTTCTCTGGCAATTCAGCTGGCACCACCCTACCAGAGCGACAGCAAGACCAAGTCTCTCTGCTCCTCATGGGCAGCTCCCCCACCAGCTACATCCCACCTGTTTGCCTCCCTAACAAGACAATGGACTCCTGGTTTGAGAAGGTGACCACAATCTCTGGATTACTCCTTTTAAACTTGACTGCTCAGCATGCCCTCAGTGTGGCCCCTGAGAAAAGCACAGCGAGAGGGACTCCAAGCACTGTCTCCAGCTCAAGCTGAATCTGGGCTCCTCCGTGTGAAATATCAAGGTTTGTGTGGAAGAAAGGCTGGGTTTCTTGGTCGCCACAGCATGAGCGTCTGAGGGTAGCTGGGTAATGCACCCTGGGAGAGAGAAAGGCAAGTGTGGGATCCTTTGGGGAGGGGATACATTCCTGGGGCTCAACCATGGGGCAGGACAGGCCCCAGGACAATGGCTGCCTCACAGATCCACCCCAGTGCTGAGGCCGCCAAGGCCATCTGAAGTGGTCTGTCGGAACGTCAGGCTGCACGGTAGGCCGAGGCACCTGAGCAGCTCCCATGCAGCCCCTGCGGAGAGAATGACCCTCAGAAGGTGTGAGTAACTCTGCTGCTGGTCAGGAGGTGCTGGGACCTGAGCGTAATCTGTGAGAGAACAGTGTGGATCTTCAGAAATGCAGCCCAAGTGTCTACCCTGTGCCAGGTGCTCAACGAGACTGTCACCTGCTGTGCCAAGTCAGAGCACTCTTCCTGCAGCGTGGTTCTCAGCGTCTGACTGTCACATGAACACAGTGAGTGCACAGTAGGTGTTTCCTGACCTCCTGAAAATGTGAGCCAACCACATATTCAAGAAACAAACGTGGTCAGGACAGGACTCTCCTGAGTGAGTCAGGGGCGGACCTGACGAGAACGGCAGGCCAAGTGTCTTTTATTCACTGATGTCAGGGTCTGTGTGCTAGCAAGAGCCCCTTCTCCAGAAATCATCATGGAGTGGCAGCCTGCACGTCCGGCGGGGGCTCAGGGGATGGAAGACGGAGACCCAGGCCCCTGGCAACGACCGTCCACTGAGGGAGACGGTGGTGGCCACCGTGTGACAAGAGTCCCTCCACCTTCTCAGGCTGTGCCTGCCACTCGGGCTCTGCACTGGCCTCGCTTCTTCCCCAATATAGGTGGAATGACAGAGTCTGAGTGTAAGAAGACAGAACGGCCAGGTGACACGTCACAGTGGCCCGTGGTCACTGCATTCAGGGTGTCCTCACACACTTGCTGAAGTGACAGGAGCCTGGAGCCTGCCAACACTGACTTTTCACAGCAAAAAAGGATAAATCACACAACCAACGTACTGTAGAAGCTTTCTGTCCATGTGTGTCAAATGTTGGATGTGTCAGAGGCCTTGTTGCGAATTTCTCTGAAGATGAAATGTATTTGTAAAACCACTGGAGTAAAATAGTGACGATCTGGCAATGACAAAAGACTTAACATGATAATGTAATTACAAGGAAATTTGGTTATTTTATAAGCCACATTTTAAGATAACGACTAGAATTATACCAAGACATATCAGATTTTTAGGAATTTTATATAATTTTTAGAATACTGAAAACATGCTTATTTTCATCAAACCAACAAACTTAAATAAGCTTTCATTTACTAAAGATGATATCATGTTAACTTGAAAAACATTTGGGTTAGTTTCCATTACATTTAGAAACAATTTATATAAATGCTTACTTTAAGCCTGCTAATGGAGCTCTTTTAGAAATTACATCATCCAGAGGTAGAAAAATATCACATATATATAACACGTACACATAGACATACATAGATACACAGACAGACACAAGCAGAGACCTTAAATGGTTTTCGTTAAATGTTTCCTATGAATCAGGTACAATACAAAACTCACTAATTTAAAAAAGAATAGTTGGATCCAAACTGTGTTTTTGGCAGTATTAAACAATTCTATTAATTTTTAATTTAAGTTTCCCCTTGACTGTTTAAGGGAATAACGTTAAGTTTCCCAGAAAATCTCTTATGATCTCATTAACTCTGAGAGGGGCTCATACTGGGCCCCTCTTTGAATGTCGATTATGGGGGTGTCTGTAAAGCAATAATTTAATAGACTTTTAGGTACCTTTTATAGCTTAATTTTTTATTAGCTTTTTGCAACCAAACTTTCAGTAGGGCTCTTTTGGAATTTTGAAGGCTTTGCTTTTAAGTGCACATCTTAAGCAATCTTATCTAATTAGATCATTCCTTCTAACGGCCAATGTAACACCCTTGAAGCTGGTGGCATTTTGGTAGGACCCTAGCCACAAATGGAGTTCAACCCATATTTCTGTCCAACCATACCTGACTGCAAATTGGGTGCAACCCGCAATTCTGTCTGACCATATTTTGGGGCGCCCAACCTGATGGTTACTAAGCCAAGCTCTCAGGACACAATACAAGCGTAGCAAGATTTTGCGGTTGTTTTAAATATTTACAACTTCTGCAACCTTTAGTTTTCGAGCAGGTGTGCTGGAAGGTGGCATGCTTAACTCTTTAGAGATTAAAGATTGCATTTAATCTGTCTGTTCCACGGTTCTCAAATCTAGTGCACAAAAAGACAAGTTTTGGAAGCTCAAAGGATCCCCAAAGGTGGCCAGTGTAATTTTAAATTATCCCAGGTTATCCTGATCCAAAGATTCAGCCAATTACAGCTATCCCCATTTGGTTAAGTACTTGCAAGTAAAGGCTCCATACATATTGTACACAGAGCCAGCCAGAGTTCCAGTGGGTGGGTGCCCATCTGGCATTGTTGGCTTTGAAAGTGTGGTTTCTCATTTTCTTTTAGTTTCATTTTAATATCAAGTCTGAACAATTTCTAAGGACAGTGTAGCTGGTCAAAACTGTGCTGCTTGTGAGTGTCACTTCCTAAAAGGTGATGAACACTCTCTCACGTGTCTTAGCTTCTCCTGCGGGCAGTCTACAACTACCGTAGGGGTGCAGAGCACTGGATGAACAATCCTTGTGTGCGGGCCCCTCGACAAGACATTAATTATTTAAAGTGAATGATGGTGACTGAGTTCCCTATGCGACTGCCGCTTGTCATGGAGATTGTCCTCAGACACTTACACCAGGTTCTCAGTCACCTGAGAACAACTTGTGGCTGGAAAGAGCAAGTGCCCCTTTTCTTCAGAACAAAACAAATTCAGTCTCTCATTTTGCTGTCAGTTTGTTCAGACTTTATCAACATGTCTCTTTTTCAATTGAAAGCCAAATTAAAGAGGTCAGCTAACCCAGTTCACTCCAAACTTCCCCCTTGGTTCCCCTTACCTAGGAAATGTCTCCCTGTTGGCTCCCCTCACCTAGGAAATGTCCCCCCCAGGTTCCTCTTACCTAGGAAGAGTACCAACACACCCTTAAGATGTTGAAGTCTTCAGACCCAAAACAGCTGGAATAACAAGTCAGGACTGTCAACTTAAATAAGGAGGTCCAGATTTCGGGAGCACTCACCAGACCACCTGAAGAGTGCAGTGAACCCGGGGGGGAGGAGGGGTAGTGGAGCTCAACGGTCCCCTGTGGTACCAGTGTTGGTTGAAAGTAGGCTCCACCTGGTCTCAGGTGGGTGTCTCAGAAGTCCCTTCGTGGTTGCCAGGAAAAGGTGCCGCAAATAATCAATAATCGTTCTGTAGCACAAAGTTTTATTTGAGCCCAATTTCATTTGAGGACTCTAGCCCGGAGCACATCTTTGCAAGGGAAGAAAGCGCTGTGAAGAAGAGTGGTTTTCAGCAGAGTTACATCCCGTTTCCAAAGACAGAGACACACATCAAGCATGACAGGTGCACATTCTCTCAAGCATTCAAGGAGATATTTTGCTATTGATGAGCACATAGACAGCAAGTCACCATGGCCTCGGCGCTGGAGGAAATGAGGCATTCAGTCTTATCTTGAAAGGGTGCTGGCATCAAAGGAAGGGAGGGATGCTTTTTTTTCTTCAAAGAGTACATTCTTTACTTTAGGGTAACGATTAAAGTACACAGACAATGCATGTCTGACAAGCCATGAGTCAGGTTTCTTTGGTTCAAATAAATTTCGGGCCAAATCAGGTTCCAACCAGAATGGTTTCCACATATACTTGAAAACATAAAATATCTTATATCGCACCTGATGACATCCCGAGGGAGTAGATGTTAGAATGACCCCCACTGCACAGATGGGGACACTGGGGAGGCCCTGAGAGGCACGTGGTTGTCCAGGGTGACATCACTGGCAAGAAGCAGGAGCGGGACTGCATTCAACACTGTGTCCTCAAAGCTGGGGCCCTGCTTGCGTTCAGACATCCCCAGAGGCTGTGGGGTGGACTCTGTTGGTGTGACTGTGTCTGGACGTGGTGTGGAGATGGAGAGTGAGCAGTCAGCAGCCCCGGGAGCCCTTAGGGAGGTCTTGTGTAAGGAGGGAGCTTAGGTAAGGTGACCCCAGGAAGTACCCTCATGGAGCCCAAGAGTACTCGGAACCCTGGTAACTAGGCACCCACATCCTAGAGACAGCCCCCAAGCCAGCTCACTTGTCTAGCACTTGTCTAGGAGGAGCAACGTGTTTAGTTGCTTCTTCTCGATGGTCAGGGGCCAGAGCCCCAGGAAAGCTCCCAAAGACCACCCGCAATGCAGATGCTGGTTCCTTTCTCATGGCCGACAATTGTGGCCGTTTAACCGGAGGGACAGAAAGGTAACACAGGGAGTCCTAGGGAAGGCCAATCCAGACCAGACCAGCACTGTGGTCCCATCTGGGCATCCCTACATCCCCTCCCCATGTGTGTGTGTGGAAGGGCGGTTTCATGAGGGTGGACCACCGTGAGCAGGAGCAGGTCGCTGAGGTGTTAGAAGCCTGGTGGGCTTCTAACATGACCCTGGTGGGTCATGTTCACAGCCCAGGTCAAGGCCGGCTGGGTGGGATGTGGAGTGCTAGAGTGGCACCCTTCTGCCTGAGGTGTATGTCTTTCATCCGGGGTGGAATTCTGTGGAGACACAGGTATGTGCCTGATCTGGGAGAATTAGGTCCCGAGGACAGAAGCAGCACAAGGACAGCTGGGCAGCTGGCAGGGCTCGGATGCCTCTGGGTCGGCTGCCGGTCACTGCCGTTGCAGAGCTCCATACAGGAGATCAGCGAGGAGCTGGTAGAAGGGGACATCCAATCCCTCACCCCCAGGGGTGAGCAGCTGTGACACAAGACTGCATCAGCAGCTGTGGGGAGAACGTCTGCACTGACTGTTGGACAAGCCTCAGAGCTACCTCAGTACCCATCATCCATCCCGGACAACTATCATTACCACCAACTCCTGCAGGAAACCAGGAGGCAGCTGCGGCCCCAGCGTCCGTGCAGGGAGAGCCATCCCCTGCACAGGCTCCAGCAGGAGACCAGGAGGTAGCTGAGGCCCCAGCCACCGTGCAGGGAGAGCCATCCCCTGCACAGGCTCCAGCAGGAGACCAGGAGGCAGCTGAGGCTCCAGCCACCGTGCAGGGAGAACCATCCCATGCACGGGCTCCGGCAGAAGACCAGGAGGCAACTGAGGCCCCACCATGCAAGCAGGGAGACACATCCCCTGAAGAGGGTCCTGCAGGAGACCAAGAGGCACCTGAAGCCAAACCATCTGGCCTGGGAGAGCTGGCTCTGCAATGTCTCTCATCAGCAGCTCCTGTACCACCCATTCAAACTGCTCCCTCACCAGAAATTTCCTTCCCTACCCTCATTAATGTGTTTGTTTCCTTCTTAGTTGCTCTTTTTGATTTTTCTTTATTGTTTAGTTCTTAATAATTATTTAAATTAAATGTTTCGATTTTTTAAAATTTATGTTTTCTCATTTTAAATTGTACACTTTATGAGCATTAAGGACATTCACATTGTTGTGCATCCATCACCGCTATCTGGGCTCAGACAATTTCACACTCCAAAAGGAAATCCTGTTCTAAAAGCACTCACTCCCCGTTTATTCCTCAGGCCCTGGCCCGCTCTAATCTGTTTTCTGTCACTGTTTTTTGTTAAATCTATTCTGGATGTTTCCTATAAGTGGAATCATGGCATAACTGGCCATTTGTGTCTGCCTTCTTATTTTCACAGGGCCTGATAGGTTTTCCTTTTCTGTTTTTATTTGAAATAGAATTTCTCTAATTTGATAGGAAAATCCCAGGTGGATTCTAGATTTGATGTATCAAATAAAGCCCTTTCGGTAAATATGTGCATAATCTTGGGGTACAGACTGCTGTTCTAAGTGGGACACCAGAGCCAGAAGCCAGGCATGAAACGCCTGTGGCCAAAACAAAAACAAGACAAGGGTAAAAAGCTGGAAAGGCAAACCACAAACCGGAAAGCATTCCTCATAACCCAAGGCCAGGGAAAGGCTACACATCCCTCGCTTCCAAAAAATGCTTGAAATTCAGTATTTTAATAAGAGATAAAGAGCAAACACACTCAACGCCAATGAGAGGTGATACACAGGGGCAGCATGTGTCAGAGAAGCTCGAGCTCCACGAGGGGGACACCCGCACATGGAGACACTGTGGAGAGGGCACTGGGCCCCATCAGATGGGCAGGGTTCCAGTGTGGTGACAACCAGCCCTGGTGACAATGTGAGGAAGCAGAGGCCCCAGCAGACTCCTAGAGACAAGTGTGAAAGGACACTCCTCTCTGGAGACCAGCCTGCAGGACCCATCGCAGCCCCCAGGGGCACGCCTGTGCTGGCGGTGCTGATCCCAGGACTTCATCCCACAGAAAGTCTGTACAGTGTGTGCACGTGTGTGCACATGCGTGCGTATGTGTGTGTGCACTTGTGGGTGTCAGGAACGGAGCATTCCAGGGTGTGTGCTCTTCTAGAGCCTGATTTGTCCAGGCATGGCCACTGCCAGGCAATCCTATTCCACTTGGTATTTTCTCTGTGCTGGCATCAGAATTTATGAAGACCCCCTGCTTGGACCAGGGGCCATTTCCAGTTTTTCACTCTCTGAATCGTGCTGAAGGGAACACCTGCAACCACAAATCTCTGTTTAGGACAGAATCCATGACGTGGAGTTTCTGGGTCAAAATGTATACTGTTTTTAATGAATTGGCCCCAGTTTCCAACACCAGAGGGCTCTTTGTCAGCTTTGAGCCTTCTTTGGGAAAGCAGGGCCACAGAGACCCCGGGGCTGGGACCTCATGGAGTGAGGGAGGACGAGGAGCTGGCAGTGGATGTGATCAAGGTACTTGGGAGTGAGCTGTCTGGCAGAAAATGTCCCACCCCTCAGCCCAACACCTGGCCCCACCCATCATGGTGATGTCATGGGCTAGTCCTCTCGCTGGTGCTAGAGCTGGTGCTGGAGCTTGCTTTAGCTCAAAACATGGCTCTGATTCTAGAACTGGAGCTGAAGCTGGAGCTGGTTCAATCTCAGCAGCTCATGCGAGAGCCTGTGTTAGAGTTGCGCTATCTCTATAGCCGCCAGTATCTCTAGCTCTGGGGAAGGCACTGGAGCTGGAACTACCTCCAGAGATAATCTAGACCTGCTTCTGCAGTTTGATAAAGCTCTTGAGCTGGCTCCAACTCTTGCACTGGAGCTGGTGTAGAGTTATTGCTGTAAGTGGCTCTAACTGTGGTTCTCATTCTAGACCTGGTTCTTGTGGCTCTAGTTGTATAACCAGTCCTAGCTCTAGCTCTGTAGTTGGTGCTAAAACTGGTGGTGGATTAGGTTTGTAGCTCTGGCACCGGCTCCACCTCTGGAATTGGTGTTGGGGCAGATTCTGGTACTAGAGCAGCACAGGCTCCGGCTGGGTGGTTGGTGATAGAGATGCCTCCATCTCTGAAATCGGTGGTAGAGCTGGTAGCACAGCATGATCTAGTTCTGATGTTGGTGCTAGAGCTGTTGCCAGAGCTGGTTCTTTCTCTTGAGCTGGCATTGGCTCTAAGTCTGCTACTGGTACCCAAGCCAGCTCTTGCTCCAGCACTTGTGGGGGATCTAGCTCTGCAGCTGGTACTAGATCTGTTGCTGGAGCAGGCTCTGCCTCTGAACTTGGTGCTGACTCTAGCTCTCGAGCTGGTGCCAGAAATGGCTCTAACTCTGGAGCCAGTGTTAGAGCTGATGCTGGAGCTCGCTCTTCCTTGGAACCTGGCACTGACTGTAAACTAGCTTCAACCTGGTTCTCACTCTAAAGTGAGCACTAGAACCATCACTGGGACTGGCACAGGAGTTGGTGATAGAGCTGCCTCTATCTCCAGCGTTGATGCTACAGCTAGTGTTCAAGCCAGCTCTAGCTCATGAGAGAACCCCGGCCCTGACCCTGCAACTAGCACTGGAGCTGAAGGTGGAGCTTGCTCTATCTCAGGAGTTTGTGCAACTGTGGGAGCTGGGGTTAGCTCTAGCTATGGAGCTGGCCCCAACTCTGGTGCTAGAGCTGTTGGTAGAGCTGGTGTTGGGGCTAGCTCTGGCTATAGACCTATCACTGGCTCTAGTTCTGGAGCTTGTAATAGAACTGGTTCGTGCAGTGGCTTGGGTGTTGAAGCTGGTCCTGAAAATGGCTCTGAGTCAGGATTCTAGCTAGAGCTGGCTCCAGAGAACACTTAAGCTCTTGAGCTGCTGCTGGAGCTGGTGTTGGACCTGGCCCCAGCTTTTGACCGTTTTCTGGAGTTGGCACTAGCTCTGTGGCTGGTACTACATCTAGCTCTTGGACATGGGCAAGAAATGGCTCGAACTTCAGATTTGGTACTAGAGCTGGTGTGATGTCTGACACTGAAGGCGGTGCTAGCTGTGGAGCTGGTGGTGGAGCTGGCACTAGCTCTGAAGCTTGTTTTAGAGCGGGCACTGGTGCTTCGAGAGGACAAATGTTCAGCAACATGACTGCCATTCCACGTGCCTTTCCAAAAACAGAAAACGCCCCGCTGCCCTCCAGAGAAGCCCCAGCCCAAGGATCCAAGAAGCCTTCCAGGAAGCCTTCCCAGACTGTAGACAGTGTGCATGTATCAAATAAATTTTTTTCTTCTGTTCCTTATCTTCTTATCACAGAACATCATATGTAACTAGATGTATCAATAACAGTTAACTTCACATGATAGTATGTAAGTCATAGGATATCAAGGAAAGGAGTGCACATCACCCAAGAACTTTGCATCCTCCTTGGGGAGAGTATTTGTGTTTTGAGTTGTCCACAGGAGAGGGGTACCATGTTAGAGGGAAGAATGACTTTCTTCCTGTCCTTATTTGGAGATTAAATGCGGCTAAAGGAGATGTGAGTGGGCGCCAAGTTGAGGGAGCGTGGGCTCTGATGGTTAGTCTTGTGTGTCAACCCGACCAGGCCATAGTATGCAGCTGTTTAATCAAACTGGATATTTAATCGTGTCTTGCTGTGAAGGTATTCTGTAGATGTGGTTAACACGTACAATTAGTTGACCTCAAGAAAAAGAGATTACTGTCAATAATTTGGGTGGGCCTCATCAGCTGAGGGCCTTCAGAGCAAACACTGAGGTTTCTCAAAGAAGAAAATCTGCCTCGAGACTCCAGCATCTAGACACCTGCCTGACTTTCTAGTCTGCAAGCCTGGTCTACAGATTTTGGACTTGCCAGCCCTCATGAGCACATGAGCCAATATATTAGAATCAGTCTCTCTCTCTCTACACATACATATACACACATCTGTGTGTGTGTGTGTGTGTGTGTGTGTGTGTGTATGTGTGCACGTGCATATGTATCCTGTTGGTTGTTTTCTGGAGAACTCTGACAAACACAATGCTGAAATGCCTTTGTCCTTCCTTTTTCCACTTTAGAATCACTGTTCTTTAAGGGCTTCGGAAACTCAGTGCCATAGGAAGTTTGCAGACGAAGTGTCTGTCCAATCCAGACCTCGTACTGCATGTCGGGCTCTGCCGGCACTGCCTGGTAATTCTGAGAAAGCGTGGCTGACGCTTTCCTGCTGAGGACATGCAAATGACCCCAAAGGCCTCTTACTTGAAACCGGGCAAAATGTGGAACAGAAAGCTCACCCTCGTGAGGCCGGCCGACAACAGGGTCAGCACCCAGACTCCTGCAAGAGAAAAGTGATACACGAGGCCTCAGAAAATTAACCAGACACCATATTTTCAGAATGTGGGCTTCCATGCCAGGAAGGTCTGTAGAGAATATGTCATATTTCCTTTAACACATTTCTTGAAGAAGTCAAGTTTTTTGCCTATTTATTGTTACCTTTCAGCACACACACTTGATATATGCTCTTTCCTGCACAATCCTCTCCCTTCATGCTAAATATTTTCACTCTACAGTCAGTAAAGAGAAGAGAACACGACGGAGAACGCAATCCAGAGGGAGCCACCATCCTCGGAATCACCATGAGTATGTGAATATCTGTCGTCACCTGTTTGGAGTGGGCCCACCCCCCAGTTACACAGCAGCCAGGGCAGGGATGACGGGATCAAGAGGTCTAGACTAGTCATTCGACTGGCTTTCAGCAAGTATTTAATATGTGGGTTCTGGTTTGCCTCCAGAGAGGTTCTGTGTGTTTGTGTGAGGGAGAAAGATGGAGGAAGAGGGGAGGGAAGACAATTTCATGGTTTAAAAGCTGCTGCAAAAGCTAATATCCACTAGGTGCGAAAAACCATATGACAAAATCCAACACCATTTCGTGATAGAAACACTCAAGAAACTAGAAACAGAAGGGAATATCTTGAGCCTCGTCCAGGGCATCTGTGAACAGTCCACAGCTCACCGACGTCATAGTCAGTGGGGAAAGACTGGAAACGCCACCCCTGAGGTCAAGAACAAGATGAGCATTGGCCACTCTTGCCAATTCTATGCTACATTTTGCTGGAGGTTTTAGCCAGGTCAATTAGGCAAGAAAATGAAGTAAAAGGCATCTAGATTGGAGGAGATGAAGTAAAATTATCTCAATTCTCAAATGATGTGACCACATATAGAGGAAATCACAGAGAATACATGGAAAAACTATTGGAACTAAGAAATGAGATTAGCAAAGCTGCTGGATACAAGATTAATTTAAAAAATCCATTGTATAGGAATATAAATTGGTGCAGCCACTATGAGAAAGAATATGCAGATTCCTCAAAAAATTAAAAATAGAACTACCATATGATCCAGCAATTCCACTTATGAATATTTATCCAAAGGAAATAAAAACACTAACACAAAAAGATATCTGCACCCCACTGTTCATTGCAGCATTTATTTACAATAGTGAAGACACGGTAAGCAACCTAAGTGTCCTTTGATGGATGAACCGGTAAAGAAGATGTGGTGTAAGTATATATATATAACAGAATCTTATTCAGCCATAAAAAGGAAAGAAATCCTGCCACTTGCAACAACATAGACGGGCATTATGCTAAGTGAAATAAGTCAGACAGAGAAAGACAAATACCATATGATCTCACTTAAATGGCGAATCTAAAATTAAAAAAAAAGCAAAAACTGAGCTAAAAGATACAGGGAACAGCTTGGTGGTCGCCAGAGGCAGGGGGTGGGGGTTGGGCAAATGAATGAAGGGGTCAAAAGGTATAAACTTCCACTTAGAAAATAAATGAGTCCTGGAAATGTAACAAAAAACATGGTGACTATAGTTAGCAATAGTGTATTGTACATCTGTTAGATGCTAAGAGAACAGATTTTAAAAGTCCTGATAACAAGAAAAATATCTGTAACTATGTGAGGTGATGGATGTTAACCAGACTTATTGTGTTGATCTTTGGTAATATATACATATATAGAATCATTATGTTATATGCCTGAAACTAATATAATATCATATGTCAAGTTTTAAAATATCAATTTTATTTCTATATACTAGCAAAGGAAAATCTGACAATAAAAGTAAGAAGATATGTTAATTTACAATAGCATCCAAAACAATGAAATAATTAGAAATAAATTTATCATAAGAAGTACAAGAGTTGTACAATGAAAGATACAAAACATTATTGGAAGCAATTAATGAAGACCAAAATAAATGGAAAGACATTTCATCTTCATGTATCCGAAGACTTGATACTATTAAGGTGGCAATACTCCACAAATAGAACTAGAGATTCAGTGGAATTCCAAGCAAACTCCCAGCTGCCTGTTTTTGCAGAAACTGACAAGCCAAGGCTAAAATTCATATGGAAATGCAAGGGAGCCACAAGAGCCAAAACAATTTTGAGAAAGAAGTTCAAAGATGGAGTATTCACACTTCCCAATTTCAAAAATTATTACAAAGCTACCATAATGAATACAGTGTGGTGCTGTCATAAAAAATAGACATACAGACCAATGGAATAGAATTGAGAGTCCAGAAATCAACCTACATATTTACAGTCAATTGATTTTTGATGAGTGAAAAGACAATTCAATGGGGAAAGAACAATGTTGTCCACAAATGTTATTGAAACAACTGGATTTTCACACGCAAAGAAGTTGGACTCCTTGCTTACAGTACTTACAAAAATGAACTCAAAATAGATCCAACAGCTAAATATGAGGCAATACTATACAACTCTTACAAGAAAACACATAGGAATAAAACTTTTATTTTATTTATTTTTTTTGTGAGGAGGACCAGCCCTGAGCTAACATCCAATGCCAATCCTCCTCTTTTTTGCTGAGGAAGACTGGCCCTGGGCTAACATCCATGCCCATCTTCCTCTACTTTATGTGGGACGCCACCACAGCATGGCTTAACAAGCGGTGCGTCGGTGCCCGCCCGGGATCCGAACCAGCGAACCCCGGGCTGCCGCAGCAGAGCACGGGCACTTAACCGCTTGCGCCACTGGGCAGGCCCTAGGAATAAAACTTTTGACCTTGAGTTAGGTGATGATTTCTTAGATAGGACACCAAAAACACACGAATAAAAAATAAACAAATTGGACTTCATCAAAATTAAAAATTTGTGTGTATCAAAAGGCAGTATCAAGAAAGTGAGAAGACAGCCTGCTGAATGGGACACTATACCAGCTCACCATATATATAACAAGCTACTTGCAAATAGAAGATAGAGTGAATGCTTACAACTCAATAATAAAGAAACTAATAACCCAATTTAAAAATGGGGAAAGGAGCTGAGCAGACATTTCTCCAAAGAAGATATACAAGTGGCCAATAAAGACATGAAAAATGCTCAACTCCATTATCCAGGAAGAAAATGCAATCAAAACCACAATCAATAAGTATCATTTCCCATCCACTAGGATGGTTGTAAATTAAAAATATAGATATTAAGACGTCTTGTCAAGGATAGGTAGAAACTGGGATCCTCATACATTGTTGGCAGGAATAAAGATGGAAAATAGTCTAGCAATTCTTCAAAATTTAGAGAGTTTTCATATGACCCAGCAGTTCCACTCTAGGTGTGTACCCAACAGACATGAAAACATGAAAGCTTGTACGTGAATGTTCATAGCATCATTATTATAATAGCCAAAAGGTGGAGACAAGTCCAATGCCCCTCAACCGATGAATGGATCAATAAAATACAGTATATCTATGCAACGGAAAATCATTTGGCACAAAACAGAAAGAATTACCGATACACTACAAACAAGGATGAACCTTGAAAACATGACATATTAAAGGAGCTATCACAAAACAACACACATTGTACTATTCTGTGTATATAAGAGGTCGAAAATAGACAGATCGAGGGAGAGAAAAAGTAGAGGAGTGGTTGTCTAGGGCTGTGGCGATGGGGGAAGGGGGAGTGACTGCTAATGGGTCCAGGGTTTCATTCTGAGGTGATGAAAATGTTCCACTGTTGTGGTGATGGTTGCCCAACTCTGTGACTCTACTACAAGCCATTGATTTGTACACTTTAAATGGGTGGCTTACACGGCATGTGAGCGATATCTCAATACAGCTGTTTTAAGAAAATACAGAGAAAGATAATTTGTTTCAACTTGGAGATGTGTCTTGGTCCCAGGAGCAGCCGGACTAGGCACTTGCTATAGCACAAAGACCCAACCCATGCAAACGATATGGGTCACAACCCCACAAAACCCACCTTCACAAAGCCCACCCCCAGGGAAATGGGGAAAGACGTCCTCAGAAGGAATGGATGGAGGAGTTGGCCACTAGAGGAGGGGGTGCAGACTTGGTCCAGCCAGCAGCATGGGCACGAGCAGCCCTAACCCTAACCTTCACACTGATGAAATTTTACCTTGAATTTACGCCTTGATCTTCCCAAGGTGAAGCACGTGCAGCTTAGAGTGTCTCTCTTGGCAGGAGGGTAGCTGGCAGAGGACAGAGAGGAAATTTTATCTTTTGATTTTCAAAGCAGCTATTCCATGTGGGAAATACATCAAAGGGGAGAAAACATGAGTGTACACGGGGATATCTTCACTACAATTCAATTGGACCAAGACACTGAGGTTTGCTTAGACAACTTGCCCAGAACAGGGCTGGAGATGGAATTTTAAAAAATAGGACTTGGAATTAATGAGTAATATTGGGAGTGATTCACTGGGTACGATATTCAGGAACTCATCAAGTTGAACAGAAATCCTCCCAAAAGACCAATGAAAGTGCCCAAGGTCAACGATGAACTCTGGCGATAGGTAAGGAGCAGGACCTGCGCAGGGAGCATGTAAAGGAGAACTTTCCATGACACACAAGGTGTGAAGGAGTTTCACTGGAATCATCCATCTGCGAGCTGGGCCCCTCTCATTTTCATATTTACTAGCTTATGACTGTTAAGCGGTAACAACACCATTTGTGACCCCTCCTTCATGGCTTCAGGAACATTTGGTAGCTTAAGGCATCACTCTCAGAGCTGTAAGAAGTTCTGGAAACCACTTACGACCTCCACAATAGCCCTATTTTACAGATGAGGAAACTGACGCCCAGGGAGGGTTCAAGGACACACTGGGAGTGTCTCTGACTTCTGGTCCAGGGCACTTTCTCATTGGGGAGCCACGAAGAACTCTCCTCTCTATGCCAGAAATGGGCTGATCCTTAGGACATTTTCAAAGAAAGCTGCCTTTTTTTAAATTTTTAAAAATTTTTCCCCCAAAGCCCCAGCAGATAGTTGTATGTCATAGCTGCACATCCCTCTAGTTGCTGTATGTGGGACGCGGCCTCAGCATGGTCCGAGAAGCGGTGCGTCGGGCCGCGCCCGGGATCCGAACCCGAGCCGCCAGTAGTGGAGGGCGCGCACTCAAGCGCTGAGCCACGGGGCCAGCCCTATAGGATCATTTTAGTTCTTTCCCTGACACAGAAACAAAACAGGCTACTGGACAAGAGAAAACTCTAGGGCAAGTTGCCATTTTTAGTTCATCCTCACAGAGATTGGAACAAATTGACTGGAGTCCTGACCCCTCAGTCCACATAGTCGACCCACAATAAATGTATCAGCTCGTCATGAATGAGCATCAATGAGCCGAAACACGTTTGTCTCCTCGGCCAAGTAGCATCAACCTTCATGACAGGTATGCTCCTGCCACCAGGTCCCGTCTCTCCCACAGGTGCCCAGACAGTGGGCGGGCACAGTGGGCGGGACGGTGCTGCCTCTGGGGACTGGGACCAGCTCTCTCACCTGCAGGCTGGCGGGGTCAGGGCCCGTCTCCCTCACCGAGGCGATGGAGGTCTCCAGCTGTCCCTGCACACACGAACAAGCAGGCCTCCGTGACAAAGGCCCGGGACACAGAGCAAAGGGTTCACCGTCCCCCCGCGTGCAACCCGGAGGCGGAACCAAAGGCGGGTCTCTCTCGGGCTCGGAGGCCAGTCTCTCCGGGAGCCGCAGCCTCTTCTGAAACCTCTCCCTGGGCGCCAGCTGTACCGAGACGAGGGGCTGGGAGTTCTGGGGAGACAGGAGTCCCCACACGCTGTCCTCCACCCCACAGCACCCACGACCCGGCCCCACACTGGATCCAGGGCCTCTTCCAACGCCCCAACCGATGTGGGGGTCACAGAGCAGTCGGCGGAGTGGGGACCCTCGGGACCAGCCCTGTGGCAGCTGTTGGTGTTGCGCATGTGCGCGGAGGAGCGGGGTCACGTGCATGTGCTGTGCGTGGGCCCCGAGAGCGTGCCCGGCTGGGGACGTGAGGCCCGGCTGCCCCGCGCGGGTCCACCCGCGACCGCCCATTGGAGGGAGGCCCGTGCGCCCCGAGCGCGTCCCTACCGCCCCCACGCCGGGGAGAGCACAAGCCGTGTCCACACTGAGCTGGCTGATGCAGTTCCAAGAGCAGGCTCTCAGGAGACAGTTGGGAAACTGAGGCCAGGAGAGACAGGGACTGGCCCGGGCCCATGAGATGGGCAGAGTCCAGAGGAGAAGAAACAAAGGCTCCTCCTGTTTGGATCACACCTGCTTCTGTGTTTTCATTCACTCACCCATTCACTCATTGTTTCGTTTATTCTCTCATTCCTTCAATCACTCACTCAGTCATTCTCTCATTCATTCCTACACTCATTCATTCAGTCATCACTCATTCATTCACTCATTTGTTCATTCACTGGTTCATTTATTCAATCATTCAGCCAACATCCTCCAGTCCTTGCTGTGTGCCAAGCACTGTGACTTCACCAGGGAGCACAACCTGATGTGGTCCCTGCTCACGTGGAGCTCACGTCCACTGTGTGACATAAAAGAGGGCAGTCCCTGGGGGTACCAGGGGTGATGAGCACCAGAAATCCACACCTGAAAATAGAGGCCAGTCATGCAGAGAAAAGTTCAGAGAAAACCCATGCTGGGCACTGCAGTCTTGCATGATCCTTGACCCCATGCCCCAGCAGAAGAGCTGGAGGCCACATTTCCCAACGGCTGAAGGCGAAGGTGGGTGCTAAGGGCAGCCAATGGCTCAGGGAGACCTGAGGATGATGCCCTGTGGGGGCTGAGGATCTCTGGGCACTGACTGGGGAGGCAGGTGGCACAGGAGGGAAATTGGGCTCCTGGGCCAGGCTGCCAAAAGGCAGGGTGAGCGGGCACTCAGATCCACCACCTGGACTCCCGTGTGTGTCTTTCCCTCCGTGCCTCCCCCTGGTGAGAAAAGCTCAAACCCTCTACACCACCCTCGCTCCTCCCTGCCCCATCCAGAGTGGTGAGAGCTCCAGGAGAGGAGAGTGAGGGGCAGGGGGAGCCCTGACCACCCCTTTCCCTCCCCCACCAAGTAGAAAAATCTGACCTCGCTCAACCTTTGGCATTGGTTCCCCTGGTTCCCAAGAAACATCTTTCTCCCTCAGACCTCAGTCCTGACCCAGGAGAGAGATGGGCAGTGCCAACTCTGCACCTCCTTCCTCCATGGGGGTCTCCAAAGCCCCCAAGAGGTGTTACCCATGCCACTGCCCTCAGCCCAGAGTACTCATCCAAGATGGAGAGGTGTGCAGAACTCTACTCCCAAAGATTCAGAGGGTCCAGAGCCCCCCAAGAACCAGCATTCTCCCCCTCCCACCAACCCCAGGCCACAGACCCCTGGAGGGAAGGGAGGGAGCCAGGTGACTCAGAGCCGCCCACTGTGACCTCCCCCCACGAGTCAGCATGGCCTCAGAGACCAGTGTGGTGTCCAGAAGATGATGCACGCTCTGGTGGAGCCTGGCCCTTTGTGGTGACAGAGGAGGCTATGGAGGTCAGGAGAGAAGGCTCTGGGGAGATAGGAAGGGACAGGCCCCCACCCCATGCCAAGGCACCATTTGCCTGATCATCGAATATGAACCTGTTCACCCACCACCAGCCCCTCCTGGCAGTATTTCCCAGGAAGACTTTTAGGAGTCTCACAGCTACCCTGGGCCACCTCTCTGAGCCTCTGGATCTGGAGGTGGGGACAACTAGGGCCCTTGCCGGCCCCGGCTAAGAGAGGGAACCTTGAGGAGCTCCCATATGAGAACAGAGCACTCCAGTCCTGGGACTGAGAAATTTTTGATGCCACTCTCTGAGTGAACACTGGGCAGGGTTAGGAAGAAAATACCCCCAATATATGTGTGCCCACTGTAAGCCAGGGCAGGGAGCAGCCAGTCACTGCTGTCACATCCACTGAGAAATGGAGTTGGTGATTGGCTTAGTGAGAGGAGCCTGGGGGAGGATGATGGAGTCTCCCAGCAGTGGAAAGACAGGAGCTTTGGCCTTTCAGGTTCCTGGATACTGTGCTGAGGGAGGGGCAGCAGCCCTCCATTCACAGAGGCCTCCTGGGAGGGGAGAAACTAGAGTGGTGGACGGTGGTCGGCCCAGCAGAGGGCAGGCTTGGGAAGAGTGGCGGGGCTGTCCTGAGGGGAGTGGAGCCCTGCTGTAGGAGAGACCTTTCCCTACCTCTCAGAGTTCATCTGGCTCTTTTCTTTCTTTCATTTTCAAATTAGAGGCAGCAAAAGGACAAGCTTAACTGTCTCTCGTCCCCTTTCCATACCTTCAGCTTTGATGTCCACCCCTCTTATGACGCCTGCTCTCTTGGGAAGGTAAAGGCAGGAGCTGGTGGCTGAGGCAGCCTCTGGCCTTGAGGCAGGCGGCACCAGGAGCGGCTGGATGGGAGGTAGGAGCCTGCGGCCCGGCCCCTGGCGTCTGTGGGCAGCCTGGTGGTGAGGGAGTTTGTGGCTCTTGCTTCAAGGAGGTGAGAGGCTGTGAGAGTCAGGAGTGCAAGGTGGACCTTGCCCTGGGGGCAGGACAGTGTTCTGTACACGGCAAACGTGTGTTCATACACACACATGTAAGTGTGAGCATGTGCTGTGTCATCCACAATAGGGTGTGTGCCAGCACACGTGTGCAGAGCCCAAATCCTAGCTGAGGGATTGGCTCATCCCGTATTTTGAGGCCTCGGTAGCATTCTTATCCGGGGGCCACATGTGGAGCTGATGGTGGTGTGGCAGGCCTTGCATGCAGGACTGCCCCAGCCCACTTGACTGTGTAAATCTGCTCTGTGGAGGGGGCAGAGGTGTCTCCAGCAGGGGCTCTGCTGTGCAGCGCGAGGCCTGGCAGTCCATGCAGCCCAAAGGGGCTAGACCTGCTGAGCTGGCTCTTCAGAAGCATCCAGTCCTGAGGATACTGTTCACAGGGAGAGGTTTTGGGTGCTGGTGCCCCCTCGCCTACTGGGGCTCGTCCCTGAAGAGGGTCCAGCAAGTTGGAGATGGGGCGGGAAGGGGGGATGAAAAATAGGCCAAATTCATGTCCCAAGTCACAGGCTAAGCCCAGTGAATTTCCCTGTTCCCTACCTCAGTTTACCTATTCAGGAAATGTTCCAGAGTGCTGGGCAGGGTAAGCTCCAAAGCTGGGGTCAGGCGGTAACAAACAAAATCTCAAGCCAACCTCCTCCTCTATGCAAAGATCATTTCCGTCACCCTGAGATGGGGTGAGTGGATGTTGGGGGTACAATGGTATTCTGGGGGGCCTTGCCCTGTTCAGGACCTCGTCTTCGGGGGTCTGGCCCTCACCCGGCCTGCCCAAGGTCACCAGCAGTAGCAGTGGCACTTACATCTGTCCCAAAGTCTGGAGAGGGGAGAACTGGGCAGCCTTACACCCTGGTGGGGACCCTCACTATTTCTTTCTTTCTTGAAGAAACACAAGACCCTCAAGATTCACGTACTGTGTGATGGAGAGAAACAAATACCAACTGTTCCCCCCAAAACACAATGTATTTTGGACTTTGTAAAGTGTTAATTAAAATGGAGAAAAATATGTTGGCTGAGGGCGTCTGATTTTGTGCTGCTCCAGGGCCACACCTCATCTCTTTCCTTCTCCATTCCATGGTCGGGGAACATGGCCAGCGGTTGGGAGGAAGGCAGAACAGCCTCCCCGTCCACACTCAGCGGCTGAGAGAGGACACATCCCCAGAGCAAGAGGGGCTGTATTAGTTACCTGATGCAGGGTAACGAGTTGCCCCAAACGCAATGGATTAAAATGATTGTTTACGTGTCACCGTTTCTGTGGGTTAGGAATTCGGGAGCAGTTTGAGCAGCTGGCTCAGGGTCCCTCGGGAGGCTGCAATCATCTGAAGTCCTGGCTGGGACTGGAGGATCTACTTCCCAGGTGGTTTATTCACAGGGCTGGCAAGTTGGGCTCAGCTGTTGGCAGGGAGCCTGTTCCTCTCCACATGGGTCTCCCCATGGGGCTGCTTGAGTGTCCTCACAATACGGTGCCCAGATTCCCCCAGGACAAGGGATTCAAGGGCCAGTGTAGGGACCAAAATGGTTTTTTGGCCCTGAGCCTCAGAATTCACACGCCTCTGCCTCCACCATACTCTGTCACCATACAGCCCTGCTCTGATTTGACACAGGAGGAGAACACACAAGGGTGTGAAACCAAGAGGCCAAGGTCACTGGGGTCATCTTGGAGACCGGCTACTGTGCCCATCATTCCTCCCAAACCTCTGGCAGAGGCAGGCCTGGGGGTGAGGGGGCCTGCGGAGCAGGACAGGGCCTTGCTGGTGCATGGGGAGGATACGGGGCTGGATTCCGGGCCACAGGGCCTCTGGCCCAAGCCTGGAGCCGTGCTGTGGATGTCACACCCCCAGGAAGGTCCTTGGTGCTAGAAGCCCAGGAGCTGACGCCTCCCTACAAGATACCCTGGGGGCACGAGGGAGGGCTCCGTGCCCAGCGTCCCTAACACAGGGCTCTGGCATTTGGTTCCTGCCCTTTTGACAGGTAGGCACGCAGGATGCCCAAGCAGGACAGAGGTCTTGGACCTTGGACACCCTTCACTGCCCCTCTCTGACGTTTTCCATAGAGGGCCAGTGTGACCAAGGCAGTGCTGAAGACCTGAGCCTGCACTGAACCCCACCAACCTCCATTCCCACCTGTCTCACCCCTGCCCGCAGGAGAAGTGGACCTGAGGATTGAAGGGAGTGACAATGAGGATGAAGCTCACTCACCACCCTGAGCCCAAGAAAGTTCTGGATGCTGTGAATGCTTTCCCTTCTGGGGTCTTCAGACTACGCCCCCCTCATTCCTTCAGAGACCCCATTGGAGCTGGGACATCCACGGGGACTCTTGATTTCCCCCAAAATCTCAAAAGTTACAAAGAACTCCAGGGCCCGATCTCCCATTCCCACCACTCACTCACAGTCACTGTCACTTGGGCGGTGCTGGACCTTGTGCCAGGTGCTGGGGACCCCGAGGAACAGGCTGTGGCCCCTGGACCTGCGTCTCTCTAGGAGGTGAGAAGACAGGGAAAGGAGCTAGTCCAAAGAGTGCAAGGCCAGGCTAGACCACAAGGGTGTGCTGTGCCCAGGGGGAGGGAACGACCACTGTCCAGTAGTAGGGGGCAGAACAAGAAGCCAGGACATTAGGGTTGAGCTTGGTAAGATGGGGACCCAGCAGAGGGAGGAGCAAAGGCGCAGAGGGCCAGAGGGAACCTTGGCTGGAATGGAGGAGTGCGGCGGGGGAGGGAGGAGTTGATGCGGCAGGTAGGGGATGAGGCTGAAATGCAAGGTGGGTGCTCAGGTCCGCCAGGGGCCTCACCCTCCTATAGGCCATGGGGAGCCACTGAGGACTTCCACGCAGGGGACCAAACTTAGCATCTGAGTGGGAGTCTTGGTTATGAAGAGGGCTGATAGGAGCAGGAAAGGGGGACTGCCAGGGTCCTGGTCTCAGTTCTCAGGAGGAGGCCCCTGGCTGGTTCTAGAGTCGTCCCTGTGCAGAGTTGGGGTTGTGGGGGCAGTGGAGTATCAGGGGACCAGCAGATGTCCAGCCAGCCCTCAGAACCATGACTGTGCCCCTCGCCTAACCAGGGCATAATTCCTCCTGGAGCAGCTCTGGCTGCTTGTGGCAGGTTCTCACCACTGCTCACATTCAGACCCCCAGGGGGGTTACCCATGCCAGGACTCCACCCCCAAGAGTCTGATTCAGTTTCTCTTGGATAAAATATCGGTGTAAAACGTCCCCCACCCTCTCTTAAAAGGTAATGTAAAGAACTGGGTCACAGAACAGCAACAACTGTGGTCACATGGCCCCCCGGGTTTATCATGTGACATTCCTCTGGGGGGGCAGGGGGCTCATGATGGTCAAAACGAGCTCTCCAAAGGGAATGTGCGGGATGAGATCGTGGGGGTGGTTGCACCACATAGACAATACGCTAAAACACTTAATTGTACACTTTAAAATGGTCCTACGTCATGTGACTCACATGTCAATGTTTTAAAAATATCGATGTGGTAGAAAAAACAACAGGAATGGATGCTGGGCGTGAAGGATGGCCAAGAAAGAATATGAGTTATTCTGACACTCTTGAGGGTTAGAGGAAGTCCCTATCAACATGGTGGAGGCAGCACAGAGAAGAAGGAGGAGGACGGAGGCAAGAACCGGGAGCTCCCACCTCGCAAATGTTGGTGGGGGAGCATCTCATTTGAGCTGTTTTTCCAGGAGCTCTGGACCTGATCTGATCCAGCGGGAAGCTCTGCAGCGTCAGCGAGACCCAGGCCCATCTCCCACCCTGATGAGCTTGGGACACCGGGAGGGTCCTGTTGTCCCGGGAGAACCTCGGAGAGCAGGCAGAGTCTCTGAGGAGCCTATAGGGAACAGCCCGCGTTGTTTTCAGGGCAATTAATACTCCGTGTCTTGGACTCAAGATCACCGAGCGTGTCATGAAATATGTGGTAAGTGTCCAAACTTAAAAAATTAAATGAAGGCACCAGTGATCCCACTTCTTAGGTATACACTTGAGAAAACTGAGAACACGTTCACACAGACACTTGTACCGAATTCAACAGTTGGTGGACATTTGGGTGGTTCCACTTTTTGGCTATTATGAATAATGCCAGAACTTCATGTACGAGTTTTACATTGGCCCAGCGTTTTATTTTTTTTGGATCATTCGCATACATCAAAACAATCAATCAGTAACCTCCCAGATGATTCTATCATACAGGCAAGGTTGTGAGGCCCAGGGTAAAGGGTTGAATCTGCCCAAAGGAATCCCCTCATGAACATGGCCCCCAGAGCAGGCGGCCTCATCTTGATTCCCTAGTTTGAGGCCAGACTCATTAGAGGCAGCCTGCACCCAGATGCGCCAGCTGGAATGAACGCGTCCTTCTCACCACTGCATCCCCTGCACCTGGCAGCTCCTGGCGTACAGTCAGACAGGAACAGGGACCCAATCAGGCCTTTGCTTCATCTTCAGTGTTCTCCCGCTGTAATGAGGGTGGATGACTTAGCTGTGGAACAGCTTTCGGTCATGAGCCTGAGCCTGTTCAGTTTCCGTCTCTGAGGGTGGACTCACAAGGGCCATTTTTCTGATGGGCACAGATTCCTGTGCTCTTCTCTGGCAATTCAGCTGGCACCACCCTACCAGAGCGACAGCAAGACCAAGTCTCTCTGCTCCTCATGGGCAGCCCCCACACCAGCTACATCCCACATGTTTGCCTCCCTAGCAAGACAATGGACTCCTGGTTCAAGGAGGTGACCACACTCTCGGGATTTTTCCTTTTAAACTTGACTGCTCAGCATGCCCTCAGTGTGGCCCCGAGAAAATCACAGCAAGAGGGACTCCAAGCACTGTCTCCAGCTCAAGCTCAATCTGGGCTGTTCCATGAGAAATATCAAGGTTGGTGTGGAAGAAAGGCTGGGTTTCTTGGTCGCCACAGCATGAGCGTCTGAGGGTAGCTGGGTGATGCACCCTGGGAGAGAGAAAGGCAAGTGTGGGCTCCTTGGGGGAGGGGATACATTCCTGGGGCTCAATCCTGGGGCAGGGCAGGCCCCAGGAGAATGGAGACCTCACAGAGCCACCCCAGTGCTGGGGGCCACCCCCAAGGCCATCTGAAGTGGTCTCTGGGAAGGTCAGGCTGCATGGTTAGGCCGAGGCAATGAGCAGCTCCCATGCTGCCCCTGCGGGGAGAACGGCCCTCAGAGTTGTGAGTAACTCTGCTGCTTGTCAGGAGGTGCTGGGACCTGACCAGGGCTGCCCATGAGGAGAGAGAACAGTGTGGATCTTCAGAAACGCAGCCCGAGTGTCTACCCTGTGCCAGGTGCTCAGCGAGATTGTCACCCGCTGTGCCAAGTCAGAGCACTCTTCCTGCCGCGTGGTTCTCAGCGTCTGACTGTGTCACATGAACACAGTGAGTGCACAGTAGGTGTTTCCTGACCTCGTGAAAATGCGAGCCAACCACATATTCAAGAAACAAGCATGATCAGGACAAGACTCTCCTGAGTGAGTCAGGGGTGGACCTGACGAGAATGGCAGGCCAAGTGTTTTGGATTCACTGATGTCAGGGTCTGTGTGCCAGCAAGAGACCCCCGTCCCCGCCAGAAATCATCATGGACTGGCAGCATGTACACCTGGCGGGTGCTCAGGGAACAGAAGACTGAGACCTATGCCCCTGGGAACGGCTATCCACTGAGGGAGATAATGGTGGCCACCGTGTGATGAGAGTCCCTCCACCTTCTCAGGCCACACCTGCCACTCGGGCTGTGCACTGGCCTCCTCTACAGACCCCAATACATGCAGAAGGACAGAGCCTGAGTGTAAGAAGTCAGGACAGCCAGAAGACACGTCGGAGTGGCCCATGGTCACTGCATTCAGGGTGTCCTCACACACTCGCTGAAGTGACAGGAGCCCGGAGCCTGCAGACAGACTTTTCGCAGGGAAAAAAAGGATAAATTATAGCAACGAAGCTAATGGTGGAAACAGTTTCTGTGTCTGTGGGCCTGCCGAGGTCACAGGGAACCAACAGAGCCAGCGGCAGAGGGAAGGCCCGATGGAAACAGCCCCTGAAACACCAAAGTGCCTCGAAACACTCTGCAGTGGGTTTTTGAAAGATAAATCCTTATTGTATTTAAATTATACATTTTTTTTTGCATTTTTACAAGTGTTTTTTAAAAATGCTTCTCACAATTTCAAAAGACATTATTAGAATCCAGCCTTCAAAGGAAATACTTAGGCCTGTGCGTGCATACGGTCGCGCGCAGGCACACACACGCACTCTCCGCAGTCTGTCTCTGGAGGCAACATGAGAACCAGAACCGGTGGTGCCTCTGGGACAAGAGACGGGAGACTTAGTTTTCATAAGACACTTTGTACCAAGTACGTATGTTCCGTGTTCAAAAACATCAATAGCTTTGTTTAGAAGAACTGATTTAGTAAACAGTAATATAAACTACAATTTAAGAAAGAACACTTTAACACTGAAATGAGCCTTTTGGTCTAATTGCATTCTCCCCGGTATGAAAAACATTATTTTTCACTTTGGTGGCTGTGGTAAGGCACTCTAAATATTAAATATCCTGCTTTCTTTTAAATGCATGTAAAACATTCCTCCAAACGGGCCTCTGCAAACAGCTCCTGGCACGCCAGCTTTGTCATTTCAAATCTTTCCCCCTTGGGAGCCCCTCTGGGCCTTGTGGAGCCTGGCCTGTAGCTTCTGCCTCTCTGAGGCCCCGGGGGGCCTCTGTTTCTCTGCTCCACGTGCCCGTGGACAGCCTCTGACAGGGCCTCTTCCAGGGCACAGGGGGACTGGAACCCTTGGTCAGGCTGCCCCCTGCTTGCACAGGCTGCTCACTCACAGCCCCAGGAAGGAGCGCAGCGCCAGGGAGCCTGCAGCCTGAGAAGCTGCTGCTGGGCGCTCGCTCTGGCTCCTCACCACTACGCGCTCTCTCCTGATGCCCTGGCAGAGGGTGCGCTGGGGCAGGAGGAGGCCAGCGGGGACCTGGGAGGGGAAGCAGCGCCCAGGGAACTGGTCCTGGCCCAGCCGCACACTGGACGCTGCTGCCACATCAGGTAGTCTGCTCTGTGGGCACGCACTCACGCCCGTCCAGTCCAGCCTTACGCTCCATGGCAAATACCGGTCTTCCAGGCAACCGATTCCCAGGCACCCTCGGATGTTCTTGCCTCACACAAACAGCTCTCCTTTGTCTGCACAGAAAGGAAAAGGGTGGCTTGGCTGGGCTAGGCCAGAGGCAAGTCACCAAGAAGAGGAAGGGTCATGAGAATACGCTTTCCAGAACCAGGTACAAACAGAGCCCAATGTTAAACTTCAATTTCTACCAGGCATTAATGCCTCCTTTTGAAGGGAAAGGTATACTACCCCCAAACCAAAGACATGTGCAAGCCCAGAATGACGGTGTGTCCGTCACATGGAGAAGAGTACATGCACAGAGCTGTAGGCCCAGGAGGCTCCTGGACACGGCCCACTCTGCTCGCCCCATATGCACGCCCCTCACCCACAGTCATGGCCCACTCTGCTCGTCCCTTATGCACACCCCTCACCCACAGTCACATCCGACCACACCCTGCCCTCCACACGTCCTGAAGTCTGAGCACCCTCCAGTCCTGGTCATGCCCTAATAGAGGGAGACCTCCATCCGTCATCCCTTGTCTGGGTTTCCACATCTCGGGAGCATTTGGTCAAGGGACACAGGGTGACTGGGCACCTCTTTGGGCCGGGTCGATGTCTGTGTGCTGGGAGCTGGGACACGACAGTGAGTGAACACGTACGGTTCCTGTCCTCATGGGACAAGAGCTAGTCAAACAGTTAGAAAGAAACAAACGATCAAACCAATATATACGTGTTTACAAACTGTAAAAAGTGCCACGAGGGACAAGAACGGACGAAGTGCTCTAGAGGACAGTCCAGGAGAACAAATCTAGACTGGGCTCGGGAATGCCCACCTCTGGACGGGACCCCAGACCTGGTGGGGCAGCCTCCTGCTACCCAGCCTTCAGACCCCACTTCTGTCCACATCAGCTCTGGGCACTCCTTGGCACAGAGGCCCCATTTTACCACCTCCACCTGAGAAGCAGAAGAAGTAGACAAGACATGGAGAAGCCAGGACTAAAATAATCTGGCTGATTAATAAGGAATCCTTTTGTTCCCATCCATCAGAGCCCCTCTGGTCTGACCACCACCCTGGGGACTCCACCCTCAGATTTTACGTGTTTAATAGAACAATTCAGTCTGGCCCCCAAAAGGTTAGCAGATCTCAGGGGAAACCAACCAAGTCCAACTCCCAGCTGACCACATGCAAACGCTGGGCACAGAAGGAGAGATACCCAAGCTCTGATGCTCCCTCTACTGAGGACAGTCACGGCACCTGGAGGGTGGCTGTGGGGTCTCGGGGGAAATCTAGAAGCGGATTTCATTTTGGTGTGACCCAAAACGTCCACATGGCATGACAGCAAACAGAAAACAGTGTACTCTAGTTGAATATTTTGCACATTTCATATGGATTTCCAAGGATGTGACTCTGCACAGTTTAAGCCGTAGATCATTGATACCTCCAGATTGAGTCCATAATGACTCTTAGTTTTTAAATCAAAATAGCTTTAGAAGAGTCTGGCACCCTCAAGACATTAGCATATGGAAGTGCTGACTCCGAGTGACGGTGCTGAGGGACTACCCCGGTCATCACTGCGACCGAGGGTGCTGTGCACACAGTCACCCCCCCACAGTCCACGCCACAGCCCGTGTGTGTTACAGGCCTGAGATCTGAACCTCAGACGACAACTGAAGGGCAGTCAGGACTCTGGGTCGGGGGGGCCTCTGGATAGTCCTCACAGTAGCGTAGGGCCAGAGAACACTAACGAGGATGACCCCACTCTGTCCCGGCCCAGACGCCTAAATAGAAAACAATGACTCACCGAGATGAGTAATTGAGATTTACAAATTAACATTCTTAGGTGCAAGGAAATAGCGAATTTACGTGAGGATCCCCACAAAATGAAATTAATTTTCTTCAGTCTTACCAGTCAGGTCAACTAAAGAGCAGCAGACTGACCTGACAGTTACTGTGGTGGAACGGGAGAGGCAATCAAGGAAAGCGCACATCCGAGGGCGGGAGGCACTTGGGTGTCTGACGGCTTTGTAACTGGGCAAACCTTCAAGAACAGCTCCATTCCAGCCTTGGCTTTGATCATTCTGTCCTGGCACTTTGGAGAAATGGGGCATATTTCCCTCCACAAAACCCCAGGGTATCTGACAAATCAGCGTCCTGCCGTCCCTCATTCCTGGGTTGGGTCAGGGTTTGGGCTTGGCCAGGAGCGGGATGAGCCCCACACTTTCATTTCCCGATGGCTCTCCCGGGGATTCATCAAACCTCTGCTGGGTTCCCCAGCACCCTGACATTCTCGAGGGTCCACCTCCTACCACCGACTGGCATCCTCTTGAGAAAATTCACTTTCACATGAGCCCAACCACAAACCAAAGGAACCAAAAACAAAACTCCAGGATGAAAAAAGACACACATTATACAACTTCAAGCCAAACAACATCTGGATGAGCTGCTCACTGTAATTATCCACGCGGGGCGCCCCTCCACTGGATGGATGGACACTGAAAGCTGCCCACGGCTTAGGATGAACCCAAGAGAGTGCAGCTCGGCCCGTCACTGGGGCCACACAGGCTTCGCCACTTACTGGTAAGGGGAGCAAAGTGGCTGAGTCCACAGCAAATGCAGGAAACCTGGACTTCTGGGTTGAACTCCATCAAGCTGAAGAGAGTGGGTGGAATCATTTCCGGAAGAGCGGTTTCCACTAGGTTTGTTCCGTTGCCAAGAATTCCGTAGCCTCAGACAAAAACATGTCCTTCTACATGACAGTAAAAACAGCGGTCAGTAAGTCAAACCAAGTGCAGCTCTCCTCACCAGAAATTCAAACTGCACCGCTCGGATGCTTTCGATACACAGGGATTGTTTTCTCCTCCTTGGTTGGCAAAATCACGTTAATTACACTTGGAAAAGAATCAGTTTCTTTTCTCCTCTTTTAAATTCTTACTCTTGGCGTATGTCAAGCAAACAAACCAAGCTCAGAATACAAACTTCCCACACCTGGAGGGCAACCTGGAGGGGCCTAGTCAACAAATCACCCAGAAACCCCATGTGAACACAGGAGAGCCTCAGAAGGGCAGTTATCCCCCTACTAACAGCTCTAAGTTTCACACTGACCAGGAGAGCAAGCCAAATATAAAACAACTTCTGGCCAGATGCTGAAAACTCTCAGAAATGATGTTTTGCTTATAAAAAGTGGAATACTCATCAGTGGTGCCAGATGTTTCATCCCAGGGGCATGGACCTCAGCGTCGAAACCCTAAGGCTCTTCTCCCTCTGTCTCTGTTTCTTGGTGCAGCCTCTCTGGAGAAGGCAGGGCCAGAGTCTCTGGCCCAGGCGACAGGAGGGGAGAAAGCAGTTCCTTCTCCACTCCAGAGGTTTACTACAGAATTACTAAGCTCTGGGCTAGCTATTTGTCTACAGAGAAACCAGGGCTACTATCGTTCTGTCAGGAACGTCACCCTCACCCTCTATTAACTGAACTCACTCTAACTAGGTCTTCCCACAGCCACGTTCCCTCCCTCAGGCTGAGGTCTGTGCCTGTGAATCCAACAGACACCGACCCTTCGCCATCGACCCCTCTACACCTTCCCAATGACCTGCCTGCAAGAGGCTCTCACCATTTCATACAGCACAGCCTGTGCCCCTACATGCCACATGCTTAACCGTCCCCACTCCTGAGAAGGGCAAGTATCGGGGGACATTCACCCGAGTCACAGGAAGGGTCCATACTGTTAGGAAGACAAACTTGTGAGAACTTGGAAGGATTCTGGTGAACGGAAAGAGCAGATAAGTGCCAGGTCATTCATTCACCCCACAAATATGTCCCAAACAGTAAACATAAGCTAAACATCTAACTGGTGATGGGAACATGAGGGGAAGGAAGAGACCCGGTCCCTCTCTCTGAGTTCAGTCTAGTGGAGGAGGCAGAGGTCAGCCAAAATTAACACCCAGTTAATCTGTGCTGACTGCAAGGATGGCAGGACAGGGGCCTCCGTGAGGGAACGTCAGGGAGCCTGATGTAGTTCATGGGCAGGAGCAGTCGGGAGGCTTCACTCTATCCACGTAGTCTGAGGGATGAGTAGGAGTGTGGAGGGGAGGGGAGAGCACGGTATTCCACGTAGGGGAGACAGCACCTGCACAGGGAGGGAAGGGCCATGGCCCACTGAGGGAGTTTAAACAAGGGCCGAGTGGATGAAGCCAGGGGACGAGGGGGAATATTTGCAAGACGCCAGTGGGGAGCAGGGAGGGCAGGTCATGCAGGATGCTGTAGACCACGGAAGGGTCTGGTCTTTATTCTAAGCACAATGGGGAGACGGTAAGGGTTCTAAGTAGGGAAGGGACATGATTCCTAGAGGGGAACGTGAGTGGACGTGGCAAACAGTGGAGAAGGAGCGGGGGGGGGGGGTGACGAGCAGGGGTTCACTTTTGGACCCACTGAACTCACAGTGCTTAGAGACGGCCAAGGGAAAACGTCAAGTGGCACTGAGAGATGTTCGCACCTCCGAACAGCAGGCTTGGCCTCACCAGCCAGCTGGAGAGTCCTGAGCACACAGACGGTGACTGCAACCACGGTGAGGGTGAGACCTTCTGAAGGAGAAGGCAGAGGAAAGGAGGAGAGCACAGTCCCGCCTCGGGGACCTCCGACATGGGAGGGCCTGGCCCAGGAGGAGAGCCAGGAAATGAGTCCAGAAGGAACGAGAAACGAAGAGAGCCCTCGGAGAGCCCAGTCACAGGGGCGAAAGGAAGACTGCTCTTCACCAAGATGCTCAGCACGTCACGGCCAATGTCAAACGCTGCTGAGAGATCAAGAAAGGGAAAGATTGGACAATGGTCTCCAGGTTCTTTATTATTGTTTTCAGCAACATGGAGGTCACCGTAACCCTAGCAAGAGCCACTCAGCAAACTGATCAGTGTGGAAGCTGAGTGGAACGGACAGAGGAATGAGAAGGAGACGAAGAAATGGGGACAGTAAGTCAATGCAGCTCCTGAGAACTCTCGCCTAGAAGGGGAGGCAGGAGGTGAAGCGAAGGGGTGGGACTTGGGGGAATGGGAGGATGTGGAGGGCTCCACACAGGGCCTCTTAAGATGGAAGACACCTGAGTCAGGTGTCAAGACTGATGGCGAGGGACGAGTAGAGAGGGAGAGGCTGAAGTTGTGGGGAAGAAGGCCCAGCAGATGGAGTGAGGCTTCTGAGGAACGGGGGGAGAAGGGATCCAGGGCACAGAGAGAATCATCAGCTTCAGCAGGAAGAGACACGCTTCCCCCACCACTGTAAAGGGAAGGGACCCAGGGCGGGGACAGGTAGAGGCAAGTGTGCAGGAGTCCGAGTGGGAAACTGAGGGCTTTCTCAGCTGACGGCATCTGTTTCCCCTATGAAACAGGAGGCAGGTTCTTCTGCTGAGAGTGAAAGATGGGAGGGTCAGCGGTCTGGAGGACGAAGTGTGGCCAACTTAGCTTTCCAGCAGGATTTGATCTTGGTGCCTCTGCTGAGGGATAACTTTGGAAAGACAGATTCTAAGTGCTTTGGTGAAGACCGCGGCACACCAACGGTCCCTAAGTTGACTCAAAAGGAAAAGAGGGGTTTACTGACCCAGAAAGTGTACACCTAGGTGAGCGAGGCTGGCAGAGCTGGGGCCTGGCCTCTGCTGCCTGGCTCGCAGAGAGCTTCTTTACCTAACTGTGCTCTGGCAAGGGCCACTGGAAAGAAATCACTGTTGTCACTGACAGAGGGAGGCTCAGGCCACAGTCAAGATCATGGTTGTGGCAGGCTACTTCTATAATGGCCCCTAGTGAGCCCCGTCTCCTGCTGTTCACACCCACGTGTACTCCCTTGTGTGGGGGCTGGACCTAGTGACTTGCTTCTCACAAGCAGAAGGCCAGCAAACGTGAAGGTGAGGTCACTGCCCAGATTAAATGAGAGGACACTGGCTTCTGTCTCACTGGCACTCCGTCTTACCCTCTCATTTGGTCACTCTGACGAAGCCAGCTGCCATGTTGGGAGCTGCCACATGGAGAAGCCTACATGGCAAGGAACCGAGGAAGGCTTGGCCAGCAACCATTTGCTGGACAACTACCAGCAAGGAATTGGGGCCCCTGCATCCTGCCAACAACCATCGGTGTGCTCCTGGAAGCAGAGCCTTCCCAGTGGAACCCTACGATGACTGCAGCCTTTGAGAGACTCAGAGCCAAAGACCCAGCTAAGCCCCCCCACGATGCCTCACCCACAAAATTCAAGTGGTACTTCTACCCACTGCTGCTGGCAGTATCAACTGATAAAACTTCTGGAAAGCAATTTAACAATACATACTGACAAGAATAAAAATATCCTACTCCTTTGACACTCCTGGGATTTATTCTAGAGCAATAATCCAAACGAAAGAAAAAGTCACGTATGCACACAAGATAAATGTCATAATATCTCCAACGGCCACCGCACTCCGTCTCCAAAGAAGTATGCCACCTGACAACAGGGAAATGCTCATGTAATTTTATAATAAAATGGTTAAATTAATTATTAATTATGATAAATTAAATTGATGCTATATCATACAAATATTAAAAACTGTAACTGTGAAAATATTACCACCATGGAAAAATGCTTTATGTAAGTATAAATGATAAAACAAGCATATAAAACCACACCTATGCTGTGATTACTGTATACTAATGTGCACAAATGGGGGCCGGCCCTGTGGCGGAGCGGTCAAGTGTGCACGCTCCGTTGCGGCGACCTGGGACTCCCAGGTACTGATCCCGGGCGTGCACCGATGCACCACTTGTCAAGCCATGCTGTGGCGGCATCCCATGTGGAGTAGAGGAAGATGGGCACAGATGTTAGCCCAGGGGCAATCTTCGTTAGACAAAAGAGAGGGATTGGCATCGGATGGTAACTCAGGGCGAATCTTTCTCATCAAAAAAAAGGGCCGGCCCCGTGGCTTAGCCCTTAAATGTGCGCGCTCTGCTGCTGGCGGCCCGGGTTCGGATCCTGGGCACGCACCGACGCACCGTTTCTACGGCCATGCTGAAGCCGTGTCCCACATACAGCAACTAGAAGGATGTGCAGCTATGACATACAACTATCTACTGTGGCTTTGGGGGAAAAAATGTGCACATATGAACGAGGATTGGAAGAAAACAGTAGACAATGAACAAAGATGATTTCATCTGCTGGTAGGATTACTGAGGATTTCTACAAGATTTAGTCTTATATTAATGGCCCTCTCTTCAGACCAATATCAGAAACAAAAAGGTTAAATATACAAGCTTGAGAAAATGTCTCAATCATTCCTCCCTGCATTAATCACATTCTTCTCAAATCAGTGAACATCAAGCTCCTTTTAGGGGACACTTGTTTTCTCTTTGAAAGCCTCACACAGCTTCCTGTCTCTGCTGAGAGAAAGGCTCACAGCTCCTCTGCTGAGGGGTGGCTCTAATCCTCCACCCAATCCTTTATTGGTTCCTTTCCATGGGAGCTGGGGATGAGGGAACTGGGAAGGGACAAACAGAACAGTGTCCCCAGGAAGTGATAAGAGAGGTAAGAGTCAAATGAAGGCAGGTGGTTCGAACCCATGAGAGCCCCACTGCTCACAGCTCCAGACTGCACCATCCCAAGGAGGTGTAAGGTCCACTACCTGTTTGCCCAGCTGGGCCCCATCCATCAGAATAGACTTCTCCTTTATCCGTTAGGAACAGACTATGGTCCTGACCACAAGCGATCTATCAGACAAACAGAGGGAAGGTTGATGAGAAGAAATCCTTGGCAGCCCAGTGTCCTGCTCAGAGGACCCAAAGCACGGGAGCATTCCCTACTGCTCCTGAACCTGAGGGGGCCAAGTCCAGGCAGGCTGCCCCACACAACCTCCACTTCTTATTCTTTCTCACTCCACTGCAGCCTGGTTTCTGCCTGCCCCTCCACTGATGCGGCTCTTGCTAAAGGAAAGGGCCAGATGTCCTAAGGAGAAGACCCAAGAGCTCCTCCATCCCAGTCCATCCCTGAAGAACCACTCCCTTCTCCACAAGCCTTTCTCTTCCCCATCTCTCTCTTCTGCCTCTCCCATAGCTTCCAGTCTTGCTCCCTAGCTCAGCCTTACTCCTTACCCTTCAGTGTTGGAATCCTTCTCCAAGGTCTGTCTTCTGCCCTCTTCTCTCCTCCTCTTCACACTCCCCTGGGAGGCTGCATCCGTTTCCAAGGCTTTCTCTGTCACCTGTACACTGCTATCTCCATTCCCAACAACTTTACTGAGTTCCAGACCTGCTTTTCTAACTGCCTAATGAAAAGCACCGTTTACTAAATGCTTATTATGCCAGGCACTGTGCTAAGTCAATAACCAAGAACACCTACGAAGAAACTGAATCTCAGAGAAGGTTGGTAACTTGCCCAAAGTCATCCAGTTAATATGTGGGGAAGCAGGGACTTGAATTCGCATCCATGGGACTTTCAAGTCTGTGCAAGACGCACTATACTCTACTGCATACTAAAAACAATTTCACTCTCTACCTCCTCCTTGCTTCTGTCTCCCACTCAACACGAGCCTCCTCCTCTAGGACTCCCCCATCCGGGTTGAGAACATCAGCAGCCACTCATTTGCCAGTGGAGTCAGGCTCCATTCCCTCTAGCTCACTCCCTGGACCTCTTATCAAGCCCCAAATCTGGTCAATCCTCCTTACATGTCTCTCCACATGTCCCTTCTCCCCACGCCTTCCCAAGTGGCCTTCATCACCTCCTCCCCCAACCCTAGAAAACCCTGCATCGCTCACTCTCCACCTGTCTTCCAGCCTATGCCACAGCACTCCCCTGTAAGCATACCAAACTCCAGCCACCCCACATGCTCTCAGCAGTTAAAGGCTCCACCTGCCACCTCCCCTCTGCCATGAAACCTTTCCCACCACCCATTCCTGGTCTATCTGGTAAATTCCTCTGTCACCTCCTCCACGATGCCTTCTGTGCCTTCCATTCCATCCCCGGAAGACTTAATGACTCCCCTTTGCTACTCTTATAGCACTTTCGGTATGCATTCATTTATGTATTTAAGTATTGATTATAGATATCTACCATGTGCCAGGAACTGCCCCAAACATGGGAATAAATGGTGAACAAGATAAAGCCAGCCTGAAACACACACAGAGCCTGGGCACACTCAGGTACAGCTAGTTTTTTCAACTTGTCTCTCCCACTAGAGTGTTTTCCCCCCAAACCTTATTCAACTTGGTACCCCATGTTCCAGTACTGAACATCCTGGCCTACAGTAGCCAGGCGACCATTTGTATAAAATAATTTATTAATTCAGAAAATCCGCCTAAAAATTTCCCATCACCCCCCCCTAGTTTCCCCCTTTCAAAAGTGCCCTAAGGGGCAGAATGAGTAGCTCTCAGCCCACGCCTCTTACCTGGACCACCTGTCCATCGAAGGCCTGCGTTCTATGGACTTTGTGACTTCTGCTAATGGCTGAGGGCAATCTGGGGAGAAGCAAGACATATGGTCACGGTAAGCATTGTGGGGTTCTGGCCTCTCCTCTGTCATTCCTCACTGGCGGCCCCATACACACACATAGTAACTGTTAGGGAAACTCTCTAGGTCAAAAAGAAGGCAGAGTTAGACACAGGTGCAAAGGTAAAATAATACAAACTAAATCGCTTGGTGATTTTAATATGCTGCCAGAGCTGAGACTGGTGTTTAAACCCACCAGCATAACGCGAGGAACTAGAGGGAAATTTTTTTAAAGACCAACAGAAATAGAACTGAAACAGAGGAATTTTTGAAGTTAATCAATTTGGCTAAAAATAAAGAAGGAATCCAAAGAAGGTCTAGCCATCCCAATCAATGCTCATGCACCTGCCCTCCCACCAGGCTGATGCACGGAGCTCCCCCTGAGATGGAACAACACTCTCCACAGCTCTCCGTGGAGCGCTCACTGCTCCTCTCAGGCCTGAGGAACCTTGCTTGGTACTGCTCTGTGACTCTATCACACAGTAATCACTCCAGAGATGTTTAATGCTCAACACAACTTGGGGAGGGGTAGTCCTTGTGGGAACTCACCTGTAAGGTTCATTTTCCACCACCTTCCTTCCACATTGTCCGTAATAGCTGTTTGCCAGGCTGAAGACTAAAGAATACCACCACCAATGAAATCAGTTCTACAGGTGTGTGGAACCCAAGAATGTCAGGACTGGAAGGGGGTCTGGAAAGTGGTCCTAGTCCAACTGCTCACCCAACTGCCACTGGGTTTCCTTCTCCAATATTCCCAGCCAGTGCAGGCACACCTCCAGGCATGCTGGGGTCCAGACATGCTGCAACAGGCTGGGCCACCTGTACTTTCCCTCTGCTTCTCCTCTGGGCCCTCGTTCTGCCTCTCAGGAATTCCATGAGAGGCGAGCACCTCCTGTGAAAGGACTCAGCACCCCCTTGTCTTGACATGAGTACAGCCATGTTTGGCCACTCCATTGACCTACAGCCACCAGCACAAAAAGAAATATAAAAGCTGCTTTCTGAGTGGTGGGAACTGGCCCTTCTCCCATGAACATAGTTGCAATGTGTAAAAATTTCAAGGCCCTCGGGCGCCACAGCCTGGGCCTGACTGACCATCTGTGCTGGGCTGGGACGATAACCACAAACCAACGCACGTACACAACTACTGGGCTGCGACAACAGCCAGGGTACTCAGTGCATGTACGCCACTGATAACCTTTTGTGCATGGAAACACTGAATGCTTGCTCTGTAAACTCTGTAACTGCTTATATAAACTGCTGGAAAGCGAGGCCTGGTGAGAGTTCCACTTGTGGAAGGGACGCCTTGCCCAGGACGTGTGATTCCCACACACCCATGTCGATTGACAGGACTCTCTCGGTACTGGGGCGTGGATGTTGTGAGTAATGGATTTATTGTGAAGTAATTGATCTGATGTGTTCTCTTTTCGGTCAACCTGGTGTTTCTCTTTCCGGTTGCCTTGTGTCATTTCCCTTCAGTCGATCTGGTCGAGCCAATGTTTTTCCATTTCTGATCGAGCCAATGTTTTTCCCTCTTATTATATGACCTATTCGAATCTGCCGCTATCTCAGCTGATCAGGGGTTTCCCATTCTGATGGAGCTGGTGTTTTTCCCTCTTATTATTTGACCTATTCTGATCTGTTGGAGGACTACCGCCTTTACTATCCTCTGTATAATAAGATATACCTTCAGTCCATTTGTTTGGAGTGGAGTTTCTTTTACGTCTCCAATCGAATCCCCCGAACCGCTCATAACACCCCATTCCTTGCACCTGTCACCAGGTTGCCCTCAAGGCCAAGTCCCCTCTGGAAAGAGTTCCTAAACACCACCTTCGGCTTTTCCTACAAAGAACCCTAGCCAGAAAATGAAATGTGATGAATTTCATCAAGTTGGCCTTCCCTGGAATAACCACTTTTTTGGAGACGGTCGGGGTTACCCAGGAGCCTGGACTCTGAAAGCCCCGCGTCTTGGAGGAAGTGTTAGCAAACAGGCTTCTCTCAGTACAAGGGAAAAGCCGTTTACACACGTAGCCCAGCTCAGTGACTTCACAACAAAGGCAGGCGTTGATGAGGCTGCCTGGTGTGCACTGTCATGTTTACATATACCTCAGATTTCCCAAGAACCACAGAGAGCAGAGAACAGAAAAGAGTCAGCCAAGTCTGCCCAACATAGTCTCTTGAGCCATGCTCCTGATTTGCTCGGGAAATTCCAACAGCCTCACAATCAGATGTGGGTCAATCAAATGGGCCACTTCAGGCCCTATGGCAAGAAAGTGGTCCCCCCACCATCCATCAATCTTGAACAGGTCAATTCACGTCCTTCACCGTCTTGTCAGGACGACAGTGGGCGCTGCCAAAGGAGACCTGTAGCACCTGTGTCTCCTGAGGTCTGTCCAGAGGCAGTGGGACAGGTGAGAGCTCCAAAACACACGCGTCTCCCCTCGCTGAAACAAACACAACCAGGGCGAGTGCACTGACGCAGAGTCAGAGCACTTCTAACATGAGAGATGACACTGCCCCACCCCTACATTGTTACACAGTGAGATCGGAATGACTTACTCAAGCCACATAAGTTAGTGGCACAGCAAGGACCAGAACCCTGGCCCCCAAGTCCAACCCACTGCACCACACTGCCTCCATGACACATGGGGTTACTGAAAAGCATCCTTAGTCTTATTAAAGAAAGCTCTTCACATGTCATTTCACACCATTTGAATTTTTCAGGAAAGTAAAAGCAATAGCCACTTTCTGCAATAGCCACTAGGATTTCTCAGTATGGTGAAAAACAGCACATGTTATATGACACCACTTCTAATAAAGGAAGCAAAAAGAATACATTTGTAGATGCATTTGCTCGCACATGCATTACATCTCTCCAGAAGGATAAACAGGAAACTGTTAACACAGGTTGTCGACAGGGAGAAAAATCATGATCCTGGGAGGACAGAGGTGGAAAGCAGACTCTTCATCATATGTTCTATGGCGCCATTACGATTCTAAATTATGCAAATATGTTACCTATTCAAAATAGAAAATTTTAATTTTTAAATAAGCATGTAAGATGAAATGTTGTCTAGAAGTCACTCTAAAGAAGAAACTTGGGGCCGGCCAGGTGGCGCAAGCAGTTAAGTGTGCGCGCTGTGCTTCGGCGGCCCGGGATTCGCTGGCTTGGATCCTGGGCGTGCGCCGACGCCCCACTTGTCACGCCATGCTGTGGTGGCGTCCCATATAAAGTAAAGGAAGATGGGCACAGATGTTAGCTCAGGGCCGATCTTTCTCGGCAAAAAGGAGGAGGATCGGCATCGGATGTTAGCTCAGGGCTGATCTTCCTCACAAAAAATAAATAATAAAAAATAAAGGAATTAAAGCAGAAACTTATTCTTCTTTATAATCCTACTGGAGAGGCCAGATTGGTCTATGTATGGAATTCCTCTGACAGGTTTTAAACAATGAACTTTTGACTATTTACAGTGGAGTCTGGAGTTGAGGAGAAGATCTGCAAACGCACTGGTTCTCAACATACTCCTCACTAATGACCCCCTATCTTCTCCTATAATCCTCATCTTTAAAAACATCTCATCCACCAAATAAATGGCATTATGAATGTTATAATAATATACTTGCCCATCCATATTCATCAGTGACTGATATAATTTGCAGACAGAGCTTTTGATCTGCATGAAATAACTGGTTTATCACAATGAGATGATGTGATTCTAGGCAAAATCAAAGAAAATGGACAATGTTGTTAGCTCATATTAGTAGCTGAAAATATGAAGTACTTTAAAATACTGACAAGTGATTCACATCCCCCATTACTATCTGCATGGACCCCTAAGGGCCTGGGAAAAGTTAATATATAACATTGAAAGGGAAACTGGCTCTAGGTCCAACTACCTATTGACAGGAAATACAGAGGACAGAGGATCATGTCAACCAGCACCACAGGGATGCATTCAACAAACTGAAGACTGGAAAATTCTATAGAATAAACAATGAGATTTCTTCGTTAAATGCATTTCAAGGATAAAAGATTCAAACAGACTTAAAAGACTATAAAAGTCTTCTCAACCACTTGCAATGTCTAGACCTTATCCAGCTTTTGATTCAAATAAATTTTTAAAAATAAAATAAAAATCTATTGACACTTATAAGACAACTGTCAGTTTGAACACTGACAAACTATTTGATATTAAGGGATTACATTGTTAATTATTTTTAGGTGTGATGCTATACTTACCACTCTATTCAGTCCTTATGTTTTTAGATATGTACTGAAATATTTATGAATGAAATCAATTTTCTTATGATTTGCTCTAAATTTGCTGAGGGAGAACATGGGGGAAATGTGTAAAACAAGATCGTCATGAGCTGATGATGGTGGAAGCTGGTGATGGCCCATGCGGTGCATTATCTTATTCCATCCACTTTTGCATATGTCTACAATCATTCTTAACAAAAGGTAAAAAGAAATTTCATTTGGCATCGTACAGCCAATAAAGACTTCAATACTAAGGGTAAAAGGATTCTGATATGAAATTCAGTGAAAAAAGGCAGAAAACAAAATATACACTGTGATCAAAATTCTATAAACAGACATTTGCATACAAATGAGGGAAGAGGGAAAAAAATGAAAAGAAAGATTTGTCCAGTATGTATTTCTGGGTAATTCCCCTTTATTTTAAAAAATGTTTCATATTGTCCTCATCATATTGATTGACTCGTGTCTACTTTTGCAAATATCATAAATCATTTCTAACATTTTATAATCCAATTTCAAATATCTGGAATAAAGCCTCCATCTTAAGGCTTTCATTGAATTTTTTGCCCAGACCACATTCTAGGCACTGTAGAGTGTCTCAGGATATCTCAAGCTAGGAAACAAAGGTCATCACTCTGGGGCCAAAAAATAACATCCCTACTTATCAGCAAAGGACCTTTACCAAACAGGCTGAAAATAATCTAGTCCAGATAGTTCCAAACAATGTGCCTTTCAAGACTCCATCTATGTTGTTGTTACGGTTTGCTTTATGTCATCAGATTCTTGAAAATCAGAGGGAGCTTCCTCAGCAAATCACAGCAGAAAAAGCCAAGGCGAGAGCCTCAATTTTCTCTTTTCGGCTCCTGTGAAATCCAAACTGAGAATCTCTGTTGAGTTCCATCTACCAAACTTTCGTCCCATCCTTAGCTTTAGAGGACAGCAGTGTGAATCCATGGCCACAGGCGGCAGGTGAAATCTGAAAAAAAGTTCCCATAAAGCATTCACTGATCTGGGACGTCCAGTTTTTCCAGCAATAAATGGCAGCTTGTTTACCCATTCCAAGAACACACACTATTAACACAGCAACCAACACTTATGGAATGTTTGCTACATGCTAAGTGCTTGAGATGCACTATCTCATTTCATCTTCACACTCACCCAAGGATCTAGTTATCAGATCCTCCCCATTCACCAAGACACAGTCTCGCAAAGCACTAAAGTTGAACATTACCTTAGTTTGAATCTTGGCAACACCAGAGGGTCTACAGCTGGTAGACCCTGACCAGTTGTGTGATCTGAAACAGACTGCTTGACCTCTCTGTGTCTGTTTCCCTCTATGTGAACTGGAGTTGAGAACAATATCTCTCTTATTGGGTTGTTGTCAGGACTAAATGAGTTAATAGAGCTAAAGCCCCTACAGTGAATAGTACTTGACTTAATGTGTAAGAGCGACGGCACGTACTCACTATCATTACTGGTGGTAGTAAGAGGAGTAGTCGATAGAGGAGAAAATCGAGGCTCCTAGAGATTAAGTAACTTGTCTAATACAGTCACGCGGCTAAGATGTGGAGGCTGTCTGATTCCAGAATGCACCCTCTTGACCCTGATACTGCACTGTGACATTCTCAAAGCCCTGCCATGAAGAAGCATTCATACCACAGCCACAGCGAAAGTGACACATTCACAGCCCAGTGACTCTGTTGGGTGTTTCACCCAAACGCGATGTGATGTTATCAATCCTCACTTTCACTGGCCACATGAGGAAACGGAGGATTTGGTAGGGCTGAAGCCAAGGGCAGCCTGGCTTTAGAATCGGCTCCTTTCCCATAAAACCCAGAGTGAGCACCTTCCCGGGTGGCCTGGGATAGTCCTAGCTTACACCTGATGTCCCAACGTTCACTCTCGAACAAACTGGACAACAAATTCTACAGTGACCCAAATGACGCCCCACTGTCCCTTGGCTGTTTACAGTTTATCACAGGCCTCTGTAGTCAATCTCAGAGACTATATATAAACCTAATCCTTAGGAAAAGCCAGCTGACCAATAACGAGCAAATGTGAAGAATTTTCTTGGCGGGGGTGCCGGCCATGTGGACTAGTTCCCAGTGAGTGAGTTCGGCGCGCTCTGCTAGGGTGGCCTGGGTTTGGTTCCAGGATGCAAACCTACACCACTTTTGGTGGCCAGGCAGGGGCTGCGACCCACATACAAAATAGAGGATGACTGGCACATGTGTTAGCTCAGGGTGACTCTTCCTCAGCAAAAGAAAGATTTTCTTTTTACTTGCAGCATGGCCTGAGGAAAGCTAGCTAAATATTTCCTTTAAATTTGACGTGTTGGTGACTTGTTTAATCAAGTCATCCCAAAGTGACATATCCCTCCTTTTTCCCTGTGATATTTTCTCTCCTCACATTCACAGGGAACATATACACATGCACCCCTGTGTGAGTCAAAAAGCTCAGTTCCCTGGCCTTTGGGAATGGCTTGGGTCCACAGAAACGACCCACTGGGGAGGCAGGAGCCAGCCCCCGACCACACGGCAGGAAACATAGAAAAGAAGCGAGTCCACAGAGGATGCCCAGCACCCTATGCTTTCTCTCATTGCTTGTGGTAGCTGTTGATTCAACACTCAACAAATACTTGGTGAGCACCTACTGTGTTATTAAATCTGCTAGTATGGGAAAAGGCTTCGAACAACACCTGACACAGAGTCAGCATTCGGTAATGTGTGTTATAATAATGTGCCAGCAGAGCACTTCCAACTATGGTGGAGTGAAGAAGTTAGTGAAGCTCTCACCAAAAAAGAACTGCAAAACTGGACAAAATTATTTAAAAAACACCACTTCACGGCCTGGGAAATCAATAAAACACAAAGAAACTGAGGAATTATTCACAGAAGACTGTGAGAACTACAGGTAAGAACAGCTGGAGACTTCAGACTTCCTGTCTTGTGTTGTTCCTTCTGCCCCAGCTCAGTTAGCACAGAAGTTTGAACAGGACAGGGCTGGCCATGAAAACCTTCAGCTTTGTTGCCAGAATGCACAGACCTTCATTGGATGCTGAAACTGGAGGGTGCAAACTCATGCCCATCAGCAAACTAGTAGGAAACAAACAAGTAAAATGCACAACTCGACGAGCCTGATTGCAATGGTGATTGGGGCAAGAGGAGAGGCAGACCAGCCAGAAATTTCATGGGAAAATGCTAGAAAAGAGAGAGCGACAGAAGCCTCTGCCCACATCCACGGCTTTCTGAGAAACTGCACGAATGGACAGATGAGACCTGAGCACCGGTGGAAAGTAAAGATGAGGAGACTGGAGAACAGGCTGAACTTTGATGTGGTTCCAACCTACAGACAATCAAAGGTAGAGAGTAGAAACCTTAGAAGCTCAAGTTGTTTGAGCACAACCTCTGCCCAAATCATTGGCTGACCACAAAGGGATGCAGACTGGGGGCAACCCTCAGGAAGTCAGGCTAAAAAAATAAGAGGAACCGAGCAAAGACATCAGTGGCCACGCACAGCCCAGGAGGCTGAGGCTATAGATCAAGTCCATAAAAATTAAAAAACAAAACAAAAGAAAAAATCCTCAGCATGAAAAATATCAGAATCCAAAATTGTTATAATATATCATGAAAAACTCCAGTTTTTAACAAAAAAAAAAATACAAGAATTAAGAAAGAGTGACATATACCAGGGGGAAAAAAGCAGCCAACAGAAACTGACACGCAGTTGACCCAGATGTTAGATTTATCAAAGATATCAATGAACTGTTTTTCAAAGACTATTTTAAGACCATGTTAAAAAACCATATGAATACATGATGACAATGACTTGACAAATACGGACGCTGAATACAGAAAAACAAACACAAAAATCCTAAATAGAAATTTTAAAGTTGTAAAGCAAAATAACAAAATAAAGAATTCACTATATAGGCTCAACAGCAGATTTGAGATGGCAGAAGAATCAGTGAACTTGAAGAAATAGCAATAGAAAGTATTCATTCTGAAAAATAGAGAAAAAAAAGACTGAAAAAGAAAACGAATGGTGCTGCAGAGACCTGTGGCACAACATCAATTGTATTAACAGTCAGGAAATGGGAGTCTCAGAAGGGCAAGAGAGAAAGAAAGTAGAACAAAACACTTATAGAAAGAATGGCAGAAAACCCACCAAATTTTATGAAAAAACATAAATCTAAGATCAAAGATGCTCAACAAAACACAGTTAACCTGTTAAAAAACAAACTCTGGAAAGCACCCAAAGAAAATGGACTCATCAGGTACAAGGCAACAACAATCAGATTCACGGCTCACTTCTCATCAGAAACTACGGAGACCAGAAACGAATAGAATGACATATTCAAAGTCTGAAAGACAAAAACTGTCAACCAAGCATTAATTCTATATCCAGCAAAATTACACTTTAAAAAAAATTGAAGCTGGAATAAAGACATGACCAAACAAAGACTGACAGAATTCACTGAGAGCAGACGCGTCTGAACAAGAACTAAAGAAGTCCTTCAGGCTGACAGGAAATGACAGCAGATGGTCAGTAACAATCACAAGAAGAAATGAAGAACATCAGTCAAAGTAATTATAAAGGTAAATATAAAACACTGCACAAATATATTTTGTCTATCTTCATCACTTAAGAGATTTAAAGGACAATCGCACAAAATCATAATTATAAATTGCTTTGCTGGGCTTCAAATGTAGAAAGATGTGGTATAGATCACAACAACCACACAAACGAGAGAGGAGGAAATGGAGCAATGTTGAAACAAAGTTAGTTTCCTCAGGATTAGGTCACTATTAACCTGAAGTAGATTGTGATAAATTAGGACACATATTTTAATCCCAAGAGCAACTACTAAAAAAACAAACAAAATATAGTAAAACACCAAACAAAGGAATTTAAAAAGTCCGCTAGAAAAATAACTATTAACCACAAAAGAGGGCCTCAAAGGAAGAGCAGAGAGAAAAAAATGACATAAAGAAACAGAGCAAAATGGCAGATGTGATCCGACCACATCCGTAACTACATTCAAAGGACATGGATTGAGCAATGTCGGTGAAAATAGTGGAGCAACAAAAACACTGGGAAACTGTCAGAATCCACTTTTCAAAACTCTGACAAAGAACCAAAGACTTCAAGCAATCTGGGGGATGTTTACTCCAGGAAAGCAGCTGACTCTCAGTCAGAACAGCAAGCTTGGTCGCATTTTAATCTGACCTATTCCCATCCACCTCTCCTCAGCTCTGCAGGAGCCCTCAACACAAACAGCTCACAATTTCAGTGGAAATCAGCAATCTGGCAGCCATGGGGGGAGGCAGAAAAGGATTGGAACAACTGCAAAGCCCCACTCCCAGAGAACTCGCGTTTCATCTGTCTGGTAGTGCCCTGCAAGACCCCATTAACAAGGCTCTATTTTTCTGACCTGATGCAGATATCACCCAAAACAAACAGCCTTTCCTCCTGGAGTGTCTGTTGAAAACAATGAGAGGCTAATAACGAACATTAAAGCTGCCTGGGTGGTGCATAATAGTAGGAGCAAACAATATAGATTAACCCAGAAACTATCAACCAACTTGACCTGACATCTCTAGAACACTGCACCCAAACAACAGCAGAATACACATCCTTTTAGAACACACAGGGAACATTCTCCAGGATAGACCATATTCTAGGCGAAAAAAGAAAGTCTCAATACATTTAAAAGGACTGAAATTAAAGTATGTTCTCTAACCACAACAGAATGAAATTGGAAATCCACAAATAAAGAAATTAGGAAAACCATCAATATTTGGAAAGTAAACACTTCTAAATGACTCCAGGGTCAAAGAAGAAATTCCAAAGAAAACTGAAAACTACTTGAAGGTAAATGAAGACAGAAGAAATACAACATATCCGAATTTATGGGCTGTAGCTAAATAGTGCCTAGAGACAAAATTATAATTTTAGCTTTAAACTTTAGTTTAAAGCTTGTAATGTAGCTTTCAATACCTACATGACAAAAGAAAAAAGACCTCGACAATAGCCAAACCTTCCACCTTAAGAAACTAGAAAGAGCAAACTAAACCGAAAGCAAGCAAAGAAGGGAAATACTAAAAATACAACTAGAAATCAATCAAACAGAAAACAGAAAATCAATAGTGAAAATCAATTCAACAAAAATTTGGTTCTCTCGAAACATTAATAAAGTTGACAATTCTTTAGCTAGACTGACAAAGGACAAAAGAGAAAATACAAATTACCAAAATCGGGAACTAAAGAAAGAAGATTACTACCAACGTACAGAACTGTGGGAGATCAGAAGTGAATACTAGAAACAACTTTATGCCAACAAATTAGATAACTAACAAGAAAAAACACATTCCTAGGAAGACACAAATTACCCAAGCTGACTCAAGAAGAAATCGAAAATTTTAATGTGCCTATAACAAGCTTAAAAAAATTAAATTAGTAATAAAACAAGCTCTTCTTACCAAGGAAAGTCCAGACCCAGATAACTTACTTCACTGGTAAATTAACCCAACATTTACCTAAGGAATAACACCAATTCTTCACAAACTTTTCCAGAAACTCATTCTATGAGGCCAGGAATATCCTGATACCAAAACCAGTCAAAGACATCACAAGAAAAAAATCCTCAATAAGATGTTAGCATAACCAACCCAGTGGAAAAAGGATTATTGTCCAAGAACAAGAGGAATTTCTCCCAGGAATGCAAGCTGGTTTAACATCCAACAATCAACTAACGTAATATATCCTACTCACAGAATAAAGGACAAACATCACATGATCACCTCAACAGATATACAAAAAGCATTTGACAGAATCTAGTCCCTATTCAGGATTTTAAAAAAGAAAAGAAACTCCGCATAAGGTAGGACAAGAAGGGAACTTCCTCAACTTGAGGAAAGACATCTGTGAAAACCTTACAGCTCGCATCACCCGCAATGGTCAAAGACTGAATGCTGTCTCCCTAAGATCAGGAACAGAACACGGACAACACTTCAATTCAACACTGTACTGAAGGCTCTACCCAGTGCAATTAGGCAAGAGAAAGAAACAAAGCCATGCAAATTGGAAATGAAGACGTGAAACTGTCTTGATTCACAGACAACCAGACAACACCATCCTGTATGTAGAAAATCCTAAGGAATACACAACAACATATAAAACTAATATACAAGTTCAGCAAAGTCAAAAGATAGAAGGTCAATGTACAAAAACCAAAGGTATTTCTATATACTAGCAAGGAAAGCTCCAAGAATTACGTTGAGAATACAATTCTATTCAAAATACCATCAAAAAGGATAAAATGCTTAGGAATAACTGTAACAAAAGAAATGCAAGAGTTGTATACTGAAAACTACAAAACATACTTGAGAGAAATTAAAGACCTACTTAAATGAGAGATTCTACGTTCATGGATTGGAAGACAAAAGAATGTTAGAGGGCATTTGTGCCCAAATCAATCTACAAATTCAACATAATCCCTACCAAAATCCCAGCAAGTACTTCTGCAAAAACTGACAAGCTAATCCTAACATTTATGTGGAAAATCAAAAGACTCAGAATAGACAAAACAATTTTTAAAAACAAGAACAAGCTGGAGGACTTACATTTCCCAATTTCAAAATTTATTATAAAGCTACAGTAATCAAAAGAGCATAATTTTAGCATACGGTTAGACATATAGATCAACGGAACAGAACTGACAGTTCAGAAATAAACCCTGACTGTTTACAGGCAACTGACTTGGACAAAGGTGCCAAACAATTCAATAAGGAAAGGATAGTCTTTCAACTAATGATCCTAGGACAATGGGATATCCACATGGAAAAAGGCCCCTTCCCCACACCATACACAAATACCAGGTCAAATGGCTGGCTCATAGACCTAAACAGAAGAACTAAAACTATGACGCTCCTACAAGAAAATATAGGAAAACTATCTTTGTGATCTTGGGTTAGGCAAAGACTTCTTACACATACCAAAAACACAATCCACAGCAGAAAAACTGATCAACTGAATTTCATTAAAATTTAAATATTTGTCTCTTCAAAGGACACTTAAGAAAATCAAAAGAAAAGCCGTGGGCTGGCAGAAAATATCCGCACATATCATGTATATGATAAAGGACCTCTATCCAGCACACATAAATAACTCTTACAACTCAATATTAAGGAAAAAACAACGCAACTTGTCATTCCTCTGGAGCTTCAATGCCCCGTTTCTCTTGATCTCCCCTTTTCAGTTCAAGATCACTTGTTACCCTTGACAGACAAGTCAGAAGCCACACTGGTCCAATCTTCTGCTTTTTCATCCCGCATCGAGATTCCCACAAGCATCCCCAACAAGAACCTATCCCAAGCACCTCGTTTTGCTCTTCTGACTGTTGGCTCCAAGAGAAGCTGCCGCAGGTCGCCCTCTGCTGCCATCTTTTCAAACCTGAGTCAAGGCAGACGCCTCCTGTGCAAACACCCTAGTGTGTGCGGACCTCCGCTCCTCCTCGCTCATCCCTGTACCTGCTCCAGTTAACGCTTCCTTTCCCTCTGGCCCACCGACTCCAGCCGGCCCGCAAGGTCCCAGAGCTTTTGCAGCCGTCTGTCCTAACATCAGAACTTCCGGGGCCAACCGCCCGAGTGCTGATCCCACTGTACCTCCCCCTACCAGCTGTGGGGTCTGGGGCCTGTCCTTTGACCTGTCTGAGCCTCCCTCTGCTCCCTGATATGTGGGGACAACCCCGACCCGCCGGGGAGGTGTGGCTCCCACGGGCCGCCACAACCCCGCCGTTTCCGCGCCTCCATCAAGGCAGGCAGCGCCCCTGTCGCCTCCCCCTCCTGTGCCTGTGGCCGCTCGAGGGGTGCCCTCCCGGAGTCTCACCCTCCAGCGTGGCAGCTTCTCAAGAGGCCGAGGGCACGGGGAGGAGCAGCGGCGGCAGTGGCCGGAACGCGCCGAGGGAGGGGCCGCCCGCTCCTTCCGCTCCAGCTCCAGGAGGGATGGCAGCGGCTCGACCCGGCGGCGCGGACGCGAGCTGGCGCGGGGCTCCGCCCGGAGCTGGGCAGCACGAAGGGGGGGCGCCCTGCGCCCCGAAAAGCTGCAGCCCCCCACGAGGATGCGGTCGGCGCCGGCCGCGCGCTCGCCAACCTACAGGCCCACAGGCGCGCCCCCGGCCTCCGCCGCCTCCTGCCGACTCGGTGAGCACACGGCCGCCGTTCAGAGCCCTCGCCCCGCCCCCGGGGCAGCCCAGCCGGCGCCCCAGCCGGGCCCTCGCCGCCGGCGCCATCGCCGCTTCACCCCTCCAGGCCACCCAGCAAGGCCAATTTGTGTGACCCTTGACCCCACGCCCTGGCGAATGCGCCCGCCTCCAGGTTTCCTATTGGCTGAAGGCAGAGGTGCTGAGGGACCCCAGTGGCGCATCCAGGGGGGCTGGGCTGGGCGGAGCCGGAGACCTGCGATCCTCAGGGTGGTGGATGGGGCCCAGGTCCTGGCCCTGCCACCTGGTGCGGGACCTTCCTCTGAGCTCCAGCTCCGCCTGAGCGCCGTCCCCTTCCCGCGGAGCACACGTTTCCCGAGCATCTGCCCGGCTCCTCAGGGCGCAGGGCGCTTTCCTGTCGCCAGGTCCTTTGCTTCTTGGCATCAGCCTGGGAAACGCTGGAGGGGTGGCGCCCTCCGCGCATCTCCAGGTAAGTCCTTCCCCTGCCCTGTGTAGTCCCTTTGCCACTGTCCGTTGTCATCTCTTCCCTGGCCTTGTCGTGGGCGTTCCCCACCCTCATCAGCTACTAGGCAACTCAGTCCCTGCTCCAGCCACAGTGAGCTAGAGGGTAGCTCTTCCTATTGGCATTCGCTGCCAAAACCCCTGCAGGCATTCCCCACTGTCTTCCACAGTGCATCCTCCTCCCCGGCTCACCTCACTCCTCAGCGCTTCATCCACTTGAGCAGAGGGCTCCACTTGTGCCTTCTGATCCCACCGCTGTTTCAGGCCTCCCTACTTTGCACGCACTGCCTCCAATGCCCTTCAGATGTCTGGCAAACTCCTAGTCATCTTCTAAGATCCAGCTCAAGCACCTCCTTTGAACTTCTGTGAAAGCAAGTACTTCAGTTCCTTCAGGTTGTCCTCACCAATGTTGTCCTCCTACAGGTTGGGAGGCGGCCAGGAACAAGGGGTGTCCTCCTGAATGAATGACCAGGAGTCTGGGGCCCTTGTTTCTAGTCCTGCTTCGGCTACTGACTAGTTGTCTCCCTTTTCTGGATCTCCTGTCTGAAATGAGGGGACGGGTTAAAACAAAAGTCAATACATGAAATGATATTTTTAAAATGAATGAGGTGTTTTGACTTTATGGCTTGTAGGATGTCTTGCAGCCGGTTATGATCCCTGGTGGGCATGCCCAAATACTAGCCCCAAATGCTGAGGGCCAACGCCCTCTGTCTTCCCTCCCTTGCTTCCTTCTCTCTCTTTCTCTTGATATTGCTTGATCCCTAGAAGTAATCCAGTTTTAATCTACTCCCAACACCAGTTCAGATTACCTTGTTGTCCTGGAATGTGCCTTGTATCCAGTCTGAAATGTGTTTTTACTGTTTCCTGGTGAAATGTGGTGGATGTTTTACTGTTCTGTGGGGCTGTTTTGCAGAGAGTGATCAGGGAAAACTGACTGATAAGATATGGTATCCAGGAGACTGCTCCTCGAAGGCCTCCACCTGCAGCAAACGTAATTAACCAAAGCTATGAAGTCAGTAGTCTGCTGGGCTATGAGATCTATCCTCTGTTTGCACTGAGGTCGTGCTTCCCTTGGACTGCTCTGAATCAGTGAGTGAGGCAGGGATAGTCACTCAGGCAGACCTGTTCCTGGGAGGCATGGACTCCTCTGCTGATCTGCTTGTGCTCAAGGACTCCCCAGTGGCATTCCTAAGCCTTCCTTAGACTATACAGCAGTGTAGGACACTTGGACCCATCCTTCCCTCTATCTCCCCCTCATTTAGAGTCAGACTTGCATCATGGCCTGATGGCTCTCCCACTTTGCCAGGCTCCCCCACCCCATTTTCTGTTACAGAAGCATTTCCCCTCATAAAATCCTTGCCCGTTTAATCCTGTCTTGGTGTCCACCTCTCAGAGGACATTTGAGCCAAGCCATGATAAATGAAGAGTGAGCCATTTACACATCCTGGGTAGAGGTTCTAGGCAGAGGCTACCTCAAGTACAGAGGCCCAGAGGTGAGAGACTTCTTGGGGGTGTGTGCTGCAAACCAGCCCAAATAACACCAGATACACCAAAATCGTCCTGCCCAACTTTAGGTTGCTTTTGGTAGAGAGGAGAGCCAGCAAAACTTTGCCTTGGTAATGGTTAGCTAAGGCCCACAACCTCATTACCAGGTTATAATGCAAGCGAGTCTCACGTGAAATGTTGTCACACAAGCAGACATTTACTTAAAAATATTCCTTAGGAATCAGGGAATGAAAGAACTCGTAAATCCTATTCTGTAAGCTCAGCAAAGTCTCAGCTCTCTGTCCTTTTAGATGAACCTACCAGCCACATGCTTGCAAGATTTTCTTTAGGCAAATAGCACATTCCAGAAACAGAATTTTTGTTTCCTTTTTCACAGCAGTTGGCATTAGGCTGGATAGAGCTGCTTGGAGATCAAACCTCAGGCAGACCTGTTCCTGTGAGGCATGGACCTGGTTCTGCAACCTCCTCTTTTCACTCAAAACTACATTGGAGATATTTTTGTAACAATTTGCTTGGACCTATGCCATTCTTTTTCACTGTTACATGTTAGTATGAGTAAACGACATCTCCTTTGACTGTTCTTCTTTTGGTGCACATTTGGGTTGTTTCCAGTTTTTGCTATTACAGTATTAAAACTCTTGTTTTAATTCTCACGTCAACAAATGTCCTTTTTCTAATCTATGGAATGCTACGTTTCTCACCTTTTGTGCTTCTCCTTGGTGCTTTAGCTCTTTAGAATGGCCCTCAAACGCTGAAGTGTTGTGTAGTGTTCCTAAGCACAAGGAGCCTGTCATGGGCCTTTCGTAGAAAATGCTTGTGTTAGATGAGCTTCCTTCAGGCATGAGTTACAGATAGTGCTGTTGGCCGAGAGTTCAACTAATGAATCAACAATCTATATGAAATAAGGTGTCTTTCAAGAGACACACATAAGACAAGGTTGTGCATTGAGAGGTTCCCAAACATGTCACGACCAGAGGCTGCGGAAACCTCACCTTGTCCTTCCCCTGGGAGCACTGGTTCATTCTTGCTCATGCAGTGTCAGCAAAGAATTGACAGAACATAACTCTTCCAAATAAGGAGGGTCAATGATAACATAATGGAGATATTTTCAAACCTCTCTTTTAAAAACCATATCTACAAAGCAGGTAGCTTCTCAACTAACTGTTGAACTGTTGTCTTTACTTTGAAAGGACAGAGTTTTTAACAGTATCCACTAGGACGCATATCTTTGATGGCCACTTATAACAAAAACCTCAGCAAATTTGGGACGATTGTCTTTTTGCAAAAGACAATGTGTACAAAATACATATATTAACGTCAAGACGGTACTTACCTCTGGGGAGGAAAGAGAGAGGAAGGAGAATGATGTCTTCCACTGTGTAATATTTCTTAAAAAACGACATCAATAAGGTGTGCTCTGTTAAATCTCAGCAAAGAGTAATGGTTTCTGTTATCCTATTCTCCTTCTAAGTATATTTAAAATAAATATGTAACTGGAACTGAGATGAAATAACACTAATGTAATAGATCCTATTTGCTGGAGTGCTCCCACCATCTGATGGACAGCTCATGATGGGTTGGTGATGTCACTGACCCCATCTAAAGGTCAGGACACGTTGTTTACCAGCTGTGGCGCTAGAGAAGGCTCGGTCACCAGCAGCAGAGCCAGAGTTACCTCAACCTACAAAGTTAGAGCCACATGGCACCAGATCCTGCTCCAGCTGTGGACTAGTGAGAGCTCTGGTGCCAGCTCTAGAGCTCAGTTGCGGCCAGCTCCAGAACTAGAGCTCCTCCAGCTCCCACACTTGACCAGCTCCAGAGCAGCAGCCATTTCCATCACTGGCTCCCGCACCAAATCTGTCAACAATGCAGAGCTAGAGTCAGTCTCAGGACCGGAGCCAATTCTAGAAGCAGGTCAGGCACCATCGCCTGAGACAGTCCGAGCTCCAGCCCCAGATCAAGTCCAGCTCCTGGGCCAGTGGCACAGCCAGAGCTGGTGGTATCTCTAGCATCAGCCACAGCAGTGGCTCCAGCGCTAGAGCAGCTGCAGCACCACCCTCATCGTCAGCAACTAAGGCCCAGCCGGCTCCAGCTCCACCCTAGAGCTGTCCTTCACCTTGCCTGTGAGGGCAGGATGTCTTTTCCCTTTTCTATGTTTTATGATTTTTTATGTTTTATGTGTTCAAATTTAGATTCAATAAAGTGTAATGTTTTCATCACTTAAAGTTGTACAATTCAGGGCCGGCCATTAACTACATCTTCTATGCTGTGTACCGTCACCATTATCTAGTTCCAGATCATTGCTTCACCCCACCAGAACCCCTGTACCCATGAAGCAGCCATGCCCCCATATCCACTTCCCCACACCCTGAGAAGCACTGATCTGCTTCCTGTCTCTGTGCATTTCCCTGTCCCTGGTATGGCTGTCCTGAGCACAGCCAACCCTCCTTTGGCCCCACCCCCCCATGCTGAATACCCCTGAGGATGCCAATGTGTTCAATGCAATGAACCCGAAGCCTAGTATGACTTTGACCTGAAGAAGCCCACCGTCACCAAGGGGGTGAGGTCAGGCATGGAGCCAGCTCAACCCAGCCTCACATGAAGAGGAGGGACTCGATATTGCCAAGGGCACCTTCTCCTCAGTCCCTAGTGCTGTTCAGCCACAGGGCTTGGGTGGACGTGGATAAGGTGCCCACACCAAGCTCCCTCCAAATCTAGGATCTAACTGCCAGAGGCTCTGATGAGACTGCTCGTTCACGTCCAACCAACCTGTAGTGAGGCCCGACTCCTTGCCTGAGTCACAGCCCTGTGTGATCTGGTCCAGACACCGTGCCCAGAGTGTACCCCTCACCGCACCCCACCCTCCCTAGAGCCTTCCTCCCCAAGGACCCTGCCAAGCCCCTGCCCCCTTCAGAGCTCCTAGCCTGCAGTGCCCCTCCCCCGAGCCCCCATCCAGGATGGACTCACCTCTGTGCTGGGCTCACAGGCCACCTCCTCAGGCTCCTGTGCTAGCAGAGCCTGTAGGGTCAGATTGACCTGGGGTCAAACCCATAGCTGGGTCACCTCACAGCCCTGTGACAGACAAGGTAATGCGGTGTCTTCTCGGAGACTCAGTTTCCTCCATGAAAATTGGGGTCAGTGACTCTGACCTCAAGAGGGTGTGTTGGGATTCAAGCAGGGAGAAGAAGGTGCCCAAAGTGCTTGGACTCAGGAGGTCGCCTGGCTGGGGGAGCCCCAACACACGACAAGGCCTCGATGGTCAATGCTGGGCTCAAAGCTGGTGAAAAGCAAGGATATCTAGTCCCCTGTTCACGTCTGAACTTGGTCACTTAGAGCAGAGTGACCTTGAATGCTGGGACCACTGGTCATCTGTAAAATGGGGTGCAATCACTCAGCACCCAGGGGGCTCCCTAATAACAGTAAGGCAGTGCAGAACATGGCAGAGCACTGGTCGACTTGTCTGGGGACCAGGGACAAGGCCATCCGTGTCGGAGCCTCGGGGTCCTCCTTTGGAAGTGAGGTGGAGTCATTGGCCTGGCTGGGGTGAGGAGGCCTTGTGAGTCAACGGGACACGCCAGGGCCAGTGTAAGGAAAGCAGGGAGCAAGAGAGGCTTCTGAGGTCCCTCACGTCCCTCCTGGAGCCCACAGGTCCTGCTCCTTTGCACCCTCGGCCCTGGTGGAACAACTACCTTGAGGACCCCAAACAAAGAAAGGTGTGTGTTTTGCTTTCTGCTTTCCTGCTTAGGGCTGCAAGGCTAGGGCTGACCACCAGTGGTGTCCTGTGTCCATTCGTGCTCAATGGAGCAAGTGGAGCAGGGAAGGGACGCCCAGGGCTCGTTCTGGGTGTTCCCCTGACTAAAGCAACAGGCACCTTTCATTACTGGCATCCACGTTCACAATGGGAGCTGATCAGAGGCGGGAGGGGACTCTGAGATCCTCTCATGATTCTGTCAGCTACTGTGGCCCCAGCACTCACCCTGAGCACGGCCCGTGTTTGTCCTGAGGGCAGTGCTGAAAGCACCCACATGGTCCCTGTCCTCCAGGAGCTCACAGCCTGGAGGTAGAAGGGACAAAATCATGAACAAATCCATGCGAAAAAAAGAGCAGGTGATACAGGGCAATGAAGCAGGGTGCTGGAGGAGGGAGGGCCTGGAGCCCCTAGGTGGGTGTAAAGGGCCCCCCTGGGAACAATTGTGCCCTGAGCAGAAGGACAAGAGGAACCAGCCCTGCATCTGTCTGCAAACAGCGTGCTGGGGGGAAGCTCAAAGGCACAGAGACTTGGAGGCAGAAGAGAATTTGACAAGAGAGGAGGTGAGAAAAGAGCCAGTGTGGCTAGAGTGAGCTGAGGAGGAGAGAAGTGAGGGAGAGAGGATGGTAGGGCCAGACCCAGGCTTGGAAGGAGGTACTAGCTGTCTACGCTGGGTGACAGCATTAGCCTCACTTAGCACTTACGAGACCTATCATTGAGCATCTGACAGTGTCTGTACCAGGGTCCAGGCTCAGGTCAGCTGGGAGGCTCCCCATCAAGGTCTAGCAGGAGGCTGGGGCTGTGTTCTCAACTGAAGCTTGATAGAGGCAGGAGCCATCTCGGAGATCATTCACGAGTATCGGGGCAGTGGTAGGATTCAGTTTGGATGGGGGGTTTCAGGCCTTTTCTGTCTGTGGCCCTGGACCCTCTGCCAGTTCTTTGCATTAGGGGGTGCCATAGGGAAGAAAGCTCATAATATCTGATCTGGCTTCTCCTGAATAGTGGATCAGAGAGACAGAAAGAGAGAGAGAAAGAGAGACAGAGACACACAGAGATAGAAAGATGGGTAGGAGAGACAAAGAGAGGAGACTCAGACAGAGACAGGGAGACAGAGAGGAGAGACAAAGAGAAAGACAGAGAGACAGGGAGAGAGCAAGAGAGATAGAGACAGCCAGAGACACAGAGACAGGGAGACAGAGACAGAGAGAGAGACAGAGACAGAGAGATAGAATGAACACAGGAGAGACAGAACCAGGCAGAAGTCACAGACTTTTCATTAAGCCGACCGTGGAAGTGACCACCCATCACTCGGCCCTATTCTATTGGTTAGAAGCCAGCCGCAAAGTCCATTGTCATTGAGGAGCGGGGATTACATAGGATGTGTGCCTAGAAAGTGGGAACCCTGGGAGCCATTGTGGGGGCTGCCCACCACATACGCTGAGATGACAGCCACTCAGGCACTTGGACCTGAGTCTAAATATAATAGGAGGCCCTGGAGGGTTGCGAGCCCGAAGGAGATGATGTCTGAACGTCATTTCATTTCAACCCTCCGTAGGGACACTGGGAAACAGGCAAGAGGGGAAGTGCCTCTCCCAGACGCCCAGCAGACCCAAGCCTCTTTGCGTTGTATTCTCTGCTACAGCCAGCCCTTTCTGTAATCCTGGCACTGCCAAGTCTGTGCAGGAGCTACGTGTGGGAGCAGCCCACGGGATTCACAGATTCTGAAGGGATCTCTAGGTCTATACACCTGATGACATCCCTAGGAAGTAGATGCTAGAATGACCCCCACTACACAGAGAGGGACATGAACAGAGGAGAGACCCTGAGAGGGGAGGCAGTGAGAGACGCAGGGTTGTCCAGGGTGACATCACTGGCAAGAAGCAGGAGCGGGACTGAATTCAACTCTGTGTCCTCAAAGCTGGGGCCCCGGTTGCGTCCAGACCTCCCCAGAGGCTGTGGGGTGGACTGTGTTGGTGTGACTGTGTCTGGACAGGGTACGGAGATGGAGAGTGAGCAGTCAGCAACCCGGGGGGCCCTTAGGAAGGTCTTGTGTGAGGAGGAAGCTTAGGTAAGGGGATCCCAGGGAGTGACCTCACAGAGCCAAACAGAACTTGGAAACCCTGGTAACTAGGCACACACATCCTAAACACAGCCCCCAAGCGAGCTCACTTGTCTAGCACTTGTCTAGAAGGAGCAACATGTTTAGTTGCTGCTTCCCAATGACCAGGGGCCGGAGCCCCAGGAAAGCCCCCAAACACCCATGCAGATGCTGGTGCCCCTCTCACGGCCGACAGCTCTTGCCGTTTACCCGGAGGGACGGAAAGGTAACACCGGGAGGCCCAGGGAAGGCCATTCCAAACCAGGCTACCACTATGGTCCCATCTGGGCAGCCCTACATCACCTCCCCATGTGTACCTGGAAGGGCGGGTTCATGTGGGTAGACCACCGTGAGCAGGAGCAGTCGGTGAGGTTTTAGAAGCCTGGGGGGTGTCGGTCAGATTCAAAGCCCAGGTCAAGGCCGGCTGGGTGGGATGTGGAGTGAGGGGATGGCACCCTTCTGCCTGAGGTTTATCCCAAGCCCCTGAGGTGTAGGTCTTTCCTCAGGGGTGGAATACTGTGCAGACACAGGTGTGTGCCTGATCTGGGAGAATTAGGTCCAGAGGGCAGAAGCAGCAGCAAGGACAGCTGGGCAGGGCTCTGATGCCTCTGGGACAGAGCCAGTCACTGTCTTTGCAGAGCTCCAGACAGGAGACAGCGTGGAACTGGTGGAAGGGGATATTCCATCCATCTCCCCGATCGAGCGCCGGTGTCCCACAGGACTGAATCAGCAGCTACCGGGAGAGGGTCTGCAGTGACAGTGATAAAACCTTCAGAGCCACCAGATGACCCAGCTTCAATCCCGGGAGAAAAATTATATCCACCATGTCCTGCAGCAGACCAGGAGGCAGCTGAGGCCCCAGCGTCCATGCAGGGAGCGCCATCCCCTGCACAGGCTCCAGCAGGACACCAGGAGTCACCTGAGGCCTCAGCCTCTGTGCAGGGAGAGCCATCCCCCGCACAGTCTCCTGTAGGATACAGGGAGGCAGCTGAGGCACCAGGCTCTGTGCAGGGAGAGCCATCCCCTGCACAGGCTCCTGCAGGAGACAGGGAGGCTGCTGAGGCCCCTGCCTTTGTGCAGGGAGAGCCATCCCCTGAACAGGCTCCTGCAGGAGAAGAGGAGGCAGCTGAGGGCACAGCCTCTGTGCATGGAGAGCCATGCCCTGCACAGGTTCCTGCAGGAGAACGAGAGGCAGCTGAGGCCCCATACTCCGTGCAGGGAGAGCCATCCTCTGCAGAGGCCCCTGCAGGACACCAGGAGGCAGCTGAGGCCTCAGCCTCTGTGCAGGGAGAACCATCCCCTGCACAGGCTCCAGCAGATCAGGAGGCAGCTGAGGGCCCAGCCTCCGTGCAGGGAGAGCCGTCCCCTGCACAGGCACCTGCAGGAAACATTGATGCAGCTGAGGCTCCAGACTCTGTGCAGGGAGAGCCATCCCCTGCACAGGCTCCTGCAGGACACTGGGAGGCAGCTGAGGCCACAGCCTCCGTGCAGGGAGAGCCATCCCCTGCACAGGCGCCTGCAGGATACAGGGAGGCAGCTGAGGCCAATCTCTGCGCCCTGGGAGAGCTGGCTCGGGAACCTCCCTCATTAGCACCTCCAGTCCCACCTGTTCCACCTGCTCCCTTACCACAAATATCCTTCCCTACCCTGTTTATTGTATTTGTTTCCTTCCTGGTTCCTTTCATTGCTTTGTTTTTATTGTTTATATCTTGAATATTTAAAATAAATTTAACTTTCATCTTTTAACAATTTATTGTTTTTCATTTTAAATTGTACACCTCATGAGCATCAAGTACATTCACAATGCTGTGCATCCATCACCGTTGTCTGGGTTCAGAATATTTCATTCTCCAAAAGGAAACCCTGTTCTAAAAGCACTCACTCCTCATTTCTCCCTCAGGCCCTGGCAACCCCTAATCTGTTATCTGTCACGGTTTTTTTTATTTTTAATCTGTTCTGGATGTTTCCTATAAGTGAAATCATGCCGTAGGTGGACATTTGTATCTGCCCACTCATTTTCACAAGGCCTGATAGGTTTTCCTTTTCTGTTTTTATTTGAAATAGAATTTCTCTAATTTAATAGGAAAATCCCAGATGAGTCTAGATTTCATGTATCCAAGAAAGCCCTTTTGCTACATATGTGCACAATCTTGGGGTACAGACTGTTGTTCTAAGTGGAACACCAGAGCCAGAAGCCACACACGAAATGCGTTGCTCTTCGTGCGGCAGAAACAAAAACAAGAAAAGAGTTGAAAGCTGGAAAGACAAACCATAAACCGGAATGTATTCCTCATAACACAAGGCCAGGGAAAGGTTACGCATCCTTGTGGTCTACAAAAACGGTCGAAAGTCAGAGTTTTAAAAAGAGATAAAGAGCAAACACATTCAACACCAACGAGAGGCGCTACACAGAGGCAGCACGTGTCAGAGATGCGCGAGCTCCCCGAGGAGGAGATGCGCACATGGAGACACTGTGGAGATGGCACTGGGCCCCATCAGACGGGCAAGGTTCCAGTGTGGTGATGACAAGCCCTGGTGACAATGTGAGGAAGCAGAGGCCCCAGTAGACCCCTAGTGACACGTATGAATGGACACTCCTCTCTGGAGACCAGCCTGCAGGACCCATCGTTGTCCCCAGGGGCACGCCTGTGCTGGCGGTGCTGATCCCAAGACTTCATCCCACAGAAATTCCTGCCCAACTTTTCAAAGATGTATTTTCCAGACTATTCATCACAGCACTGGTTGCAATAGCAAGCAATTGGAAGGAATGCTACTGTCCATGGCGAGGCGATGGGATCCATCCGTCCCATCTGTAAGACCACGTATACGTGATATCAGCCGGGAGACACGCATCTATGAAAATGAATCTGTGTGTGAGAGAGAGACAGAGACAGACAGACAGAAAGAGAGAGACAGAGCCAGAGAGATATGCACCAAATCTTCCATGGGGTTCACCACTGGGGATGGGAATTGCCACTCGCTTCTCTTCTCCTTTAGGGGCCTGCGTGATATTTCAACTTGATAGAATATGCCTCTATTCCTCTTATAATTCTAACAAGATTAAAATCACATGGTTAATGTTATCCATTTATCACTCATCTTTGGACTGACGTACATTATTTAGTTTTTCTTTGTAAAGGTTTTTATTACAAAGACAATGAACGTTTATTAGAATAAAAGAATGAATTCTAAGGGAATTAAGAATTAAGTGGAAACTGAGGAGTGCCCTTAATAGGCAGTGTTTACCGTTTCAGTCCTTTGTCTTTGTATGCACGTGTGTGTGCACGTGTGTGCATGTGCCCATTCAGCTATGTGCATCTGTATGCACATGGGTATGACTATGTGCAAATGTGTGTGAGTGTGCACTTGCGGCTATCGTGTGGGAAGGACTTCAGGGAGTGTGCTCTTCTGGAACCTGATTTCCCCAGGGCTGGACCCTGGCCAGTCAATCCTCTTCCTCCTCTGCGTCGGCCTCAGAATTTCCTAAGAGCCTCTGCTGGGCAACACGGATCATTTCTGATTTTTCACTCCCGTCAGCGTGCTGAAAGGGACACCTGCATCCATAAATCTCTACTTCTTTAGGACCGATCACTAGAGGTGGAGATTCTGGCTCATAATGTAAACATGATGTTAAGGTTTGGTCACAGTCTCTGACACCCAAGGTCTCCTTCTACCCTGTGATCTTATTTGGGAACAGGGAGTCCAGAGACCCTGAAGCAGAGACCTGAGGGAGGGAGGGAGAAGGAGGAGCAGCTAGGATGCAGGGGATGAAGGTTCCTGGGGTGACCTGCCCAGCTTCTGTCCCTACCACTCCCCTCACCCCTGGCCCCGCCCCTACCACACCTGACTTCGCTTTGGCCTTGCCCATGCCCCTCCTGCTCCCTAACACACCTGAGCTGAGCAGCCTGGCCTGCCATCCAGGACTGATGATGATGAGGGTCTGGACACTCCTGCCTGCTCCCTCTCCCTCCAAGCAGAGAGCCCTATCCTCAGTAGGGAAAGCACATCTAGGGCAGTGCAGTGAGTCACAGGGACCTCCTTGAACATGCCCCCTCCAGGGGGAGTTCTCAGTTGCAACAGCAGGACCCACTTGAGCTTGTGTGAGCAGAAGTGACTTTGACAAGACACAGTGGAGGTGTCATAGAAGGTGCCAGAAGGTCAGAGCACGGGGCTGGACGCTTTGGAGAAGGTCATTGTGCCCAAAGCACACCTCAGGGTCTTCCAGGAGTGATGGCTGCCTCAGGCACTGTGCCAGCCCCAGCCCACATATCCAGCACATTCAGCCTCTGCGATGGAGGGGCCCTGCTCAGTGGGGATGAGCGAGAGAGCCCTGGTGACCTCGGAGAGGCACTGCCATTGGAGCCTCGGTTTCCTCACCTGTGAAGTGGGGTGGCAGCCGACATTTCATGGTGGTGTCAGACAAGTTCGCTGAGGCTGCACCTGGAGTGCCCTGCACCTTCTCAGATCTCAACAGCTACTAGCTCTACTGAAGAGGAATCACGGGAGGAGAGATGGGGCTGGGTCCTGGATCCCCACCTGGCTGGCTGACTGCCGTGGGACGAGATGGGGTGGAGAAAGGCATTCCAGAGGAACAGCGGAGTCAGAGCGAGTAGGGCATGCCTGGGGGGAGATCAGAGTGGGCAGAGGCGGAGGGCCCCAAGGGGCTCTCAGTGGGGTGACATCAGCAGGAACAGCTCACGGTGATGAGCACTTACTGGGGCCTCTGTTCTCCTCTTGAGCTATCTCCTTGAATCCTCCCCACAACTCCTTGGGGGAGGAGCAATTATTGTCTTCATTTCACTGATGAGGAAACTGAGGCTCAAAGAGACTTGCCCCCTCTGTGCCCTGCAGAGTGGCAGAGCCGGGATTTGAACCCAGTGCCTCTTAGACCCCATGGGGCCTGCCTGAGAAGGGCTCCCCCATGCTGAGGGAGGGACCTCTTTTCCCTAAAGTTCTGACAACTTTTGGTCCTGATGCCCAGAGAGACCTCACTCTGTGGGGGGATAGGCTGGTCCTTGGTACTGGGAGAGCCCACAGCGCCCACGGCTGGCCATTCCCCGGCCACCATACCCAGCCCCAGGCAGACAGAGTGACCCTGTCCCTTTAGTTCAGTGATGGCTGGAGGCCAGAAGGGTGCAGGCCCCAGGGAGGCCAGGACCCCTAGGCCCGAGGAGGCCGCAGTGCAGGACAGTGGTTTGGAATGATCCAAAGTCAGAGAAACAGGGGTCCTAGTGCCTGCTCAGCCTCTTTCTAGCTGGTGATGCAGGTGAGGCTCTCAGCCTCAGTTTCCCCATCTGTACAATGAGGAAATGACTTGGCCTCCTGATGGGCTGTTGGGAGACTTCCCTGCGGAATGGCTTGAGTATCTCTAGCCTGGTGCCTGGAGCGTGTTAAGAGCCCCCTGCCAGGCTGTCACAGTGGTCTTCCAGGGCGCAGGGTCTGGGAAGTCCCTCCTCAGGTTCCCTTCCTGCTGCCCTGCTCCCGGGAACATTCAGCATTGTTTGAGGTGGAGCTGAAGAAGAACCAGGACCACACTGTGTTGCAGGTGACGGAGGCTCAGTGCTGGAAGGAGAGCTGGACATGCTCCATGCCACCGTCTAGGCCTTGTGCTGTGACACCCTGTGAGCCCGCCACAGATAAAGCCTCCTCCTGTATGGATCCAGCTGCTGTGGTTTATTCACTTATTGCTTCATTCACCCAGTCATTCCTTCACTCATTCCCTCACTCACTCACTCCTGCACTCATGTACTCATTCATGCATTCGTTCATTGTTTCACTCTCTCATTCACCCAATAAGCTCTGGTCCCTGCCGTGGGCCGAGCACTGTAACTTCACCAGTATGACCCGACGTGGTCCCTGCCCACCTGGAGCTCACATCCACTGTATGACCTGAAAGAGGGCTGTCCCTCGGGATAGTAGTGGTGATGAGCACCATGAATCCACTTCTGAAAGTAGAGGCCACCCATGCAAAGAGAAGAACGGAGAAAACCCATGCTTGGCACTTCATCGACAAAAAAAATAATTAAAAGTTAAGAAAAATAAAGATATCCTATATTTAACAAAATGTGGGTTCTAATCACAAGTGTGCACTCATTCCTACAACCAAAGAGAAGTAATCCAGAGTGGACTGGGTATTTGTAACACATTTTTACGGCCAATAATAGCATTTCAGTAACATGTTCCAGGGCCTCACGATTTTCCTAAGGCCTCTGTGATCCTCTAACACTTAAATCTTTCTCCTTGGAAGCCTCTGTCCTTTCACCCTCCTTGTTAATGGCTCTTCCACTGCTCGGGGGCCTACCCTGCACGGCCACACTCGTCAGTGAATCTCCACGTTGTTGGGACAGGCTGCCCGCGTTCCTCCCTCAGCCTCACGAGCTCCTGTTGCTTTGGAAAGGTTGGTGTTTTCCTGGGTGATCACCTGGCATCCTTCTTTGCAGCGGTTTGCATCTTCCCATGCTGTGTCTCCTCCGAAGACTCCGGGAGGCAGGCCTTTTGTCCCCATCTTACAGGTGAGGAAGCTCAAGTCCAGAAGCCTGGACGACCTACTCCAAGTCACAGCCAGCGTGGAGCCTCGGCAGGGTTTGGGCCCCCAAAGCAGACAAGGTTGTATCGCAAGTGGTTTGTTTTCAGGTGATGGAGGAGGCCCGAGGGAGACCATGGGGGAAGGGAGCCTGGCGGAGGAGAGCCAGTGCGGGGCCTGACGAGGGAGCACTGAGGTGAGCATCCATCCTAGTCCTGTTGGGAGACGAGATCCCACCCGGACTGGCTCTGTCCCCGTGAGTGGAGGGTTTACCCCGGGTCATGAAGGCTTCTGTGCTACAGGCTGGCACAGGCTTGCAGGAGAGGAAGCTCCCGGTGCAGGAGAGAGCCCTCAGACAGAGAGTGGATGCAGGTGCTCCAGGGGGACACTGTGGGCCTGCTGGGGACTGGCTCCCAGGGACTGCAGGGACTCAAGTGGGCTGAGGGAACTGAAGGGCAGCAGCAGCAATGTCTGCAGCGGGGGTCTGCACACATGTCCCACACTTATGCCCCCAGAAAGGCTGCTCTGCATGGCATTTCTCCTCCCAGATGCGTAGTTGGCCCAAACCGCCCCTCCACTCCACACTCCCAATTCCTTTCCACTCGTCTCAGTTTACTAGAAATTCAGAATATTTTAGTTGGTGTTGGAGCCCAGAGACTTTTGTTTGTCCTGCCCATGTTCTAACATTGCTGGCTTTTTAAAGACCTCAGGGCTTTGACTCCAAAACAGCAAGATGATGAGGATCCCAGAGAGCTTTCTGGAAACAAGACTTTATGCTTTGCAATACTGCCATCCCACCAGCTCTTCTCAAAATCCCTCCGGGACACAGACTCACAATCTTGGGTCCTCAGATTGCTGAAAGGATGAGCCTTTAGAAAGTGATCGGGGTGGGGCGGCAGGACACACCAAATGGTTGAGTGAGGAATTCAGCCAATCCTCTTCCCGGAAAGCCATGATCACACTGGACGCGCTGTCAGAAAACAACTTCTGGGAAGAGACCAAAGACATACAACCAACTGAGGAGCATTTGAAGCTGAGGGAAGAACAGTGAGAGTCGTGGTGTTTTTGCCCAGGGCAGGTCCCGTCCCCACCCCCTCAGTGTGACGGCCCTGTGAGCGGCGCAAGCCTGAAGGGGGGTGGCTTCATTGTCAGAGGTTGCCCACTTGATGTCGCCATGGTTGCGCAAAGCCCGGCCCCTAAGCATTTCTGGAAACAGTAACCATCTCAGTGGCAAGCTGACGTGGAAGGTCAACTTTGCAGCCGCCTGAGGTTGGATCTAGAACAGAGCAGCGAATCAGCCAGGAAGGTGAGACGGACAGCCACACAATGAGACAGACACAGCGGCCTTGATGGGCTGCACATGACCCCAGGGGGTCTGAAATGCTGTGTGCTTGTGCAGGCCTGTGCCCAATCAGGTGAGACCAGGAAGATGGGCATTGTGGGGATGCTTAGAGACCTGCCACCAGCCTAGGCTCTGCCCCCAGGTGTTGCTGCCTCCCAGGAAGTCCAAGTTGACTGAGGGGACAATGCCCAGCCCTGTTGAAGTTCCCTGTCCACTCTGGGGCTCCCATGGAGAGAGGCCTTCCCACCTGCAAGCTTCTCCCCAGGTCTTCTTCAGAGGCTGAAACGAGGTGCTCTCAGAGCAGAGAAGATGGTGAGCAGTGAGGAGAGGCTCCTGAGGAGTCGGCCCTCCTGGGGAAGGAAGCAAATGAACTGGGAGGGTGGAGTGGTCCCTGCTTGCTCTGGCCTCAGCCTCTTCAGTGTACATCTCCCTCCTGGAGGAGACAGGAGCCCAGGGAACCCGGGAGAGCACACCCGGGTCACGATGAGCAACACTCCCAAGGAGGAGGATCTGAGCTCAACGCAGGATCAGCCCAGGTAGGAAGGGAGCCTTTCGCAACCAGGACACTCGAGTCAAGGTCAGCGTGCCCCTGCAGGGATGACCTCCCTGCCTGTTCTACACGTCCCTGTGGACCACTGACTGCTTAGGCACTGGCTTCTGACCAACAGACCCAGCACAAGTGACAGGACGACCCTTCTCAGATTCCATCACCGAGGCTGTCATTCTCTCTCACTCGCTCTCTTGTGTTCCCTCTTCCCTCTTCCCTTGTTCCCCTCTCTCAGTCTGTCTAACCCCTGGACCTGGGGACATACATGGACGTCCTGAGCTCCCCTATGCAGAGGCCCACACAGAAGAAAACCAAGGGAGTGCCCTGGCCAACAGACAGAAAGGAGCCGGGCTCTCAGTGAAGCTGCTCCTGACCGAGCCCACAAGAGTAAGCTTGACAGCACATCTCACCCTGTTCCAGCCTCAGTGGAGGCCACAGCCCCAACCTGGAAGTCGTCATGAGCAGAGGCTCCAGCTCAGTTGTGCAGGATTCCTGGTCCACAGAGATGGAGAGAGAGAGAATATTTGCGGTTTAAAGATGCAGGGTGGGGAGCAGTGTTCTCAGAGAGGAGGAGACACCTCACACCATCTCCCAGTTCCTGGGTCTGGCCTGCCCTTCTCCCTCCTCTCCCCTCCAGGCTATCTGCAGCCACAGTGCCCACCTCTCTAACCTCCTCTGGCCAAACTCACTTCTGCCTGGGTGTCTCCACACCAGCAGTGCCTTCTCCCTGGCACGCTGATCACAGATGAGTGCAGCGCTGGGTCCTCCTGTCATTCTGGTCACAGCAAATGTCACCTCAGTCAGGCCTTTCAGACCCTCCTACCCAGTGAGACCCCAGCCCTCCCTGCAGGACACTCTTTATTTTCATTCCAGTTCATGCTCTTCTCTTTCACGTGTCTCTGATTTTGTGCTTTTGTCCATCTGCCTCCAGACTGAGCTCCTGGTGGGCAGGGACCACTGGGTAGATTTCAGTACCACCCTTGGGACCACCAGGGCTCCCGGCCCAGGGTGAGGGCTTGGCACATAGCTGCCGAATGAACAAATAGGGGCATCTTGGATCCCTCCTTCCTGCTTTTGCTCCACTCAGTCGGTGAAGAGGAACACTAGTAATAGGAAGTGCAAGTGGGTCCTGAGGCAGGCGGAGGGTCAGCATGACTTCTGCATGACTCCTCCTTTCTCCAATTGCTCCAACAAAGCTCAGTGGGCACCACTGACACAGGAGGCTGCCACCTGATGGCCAGCACAGGAACCGCAGCCTCGGGAAGGGACAGCACAGCACCAGGCAGGAATGTATTTCTTATGGAGAAATGCCTATCCAAATGCATTGCCCATTTTTCATTGTGCTATTTGTATTTTATTGTTGAGAGGGGAGAATGTATTATATATTCTCAATAGTAGACCCTTATCAGATATGTAAAGATCTGTAAACATATTCTCCCCTTCTGTGAGTCGTCTTTTCACTTTCTTGATCATGTCTTTCAAAGCACTCAAGTTTTAATTTGATGAAGTTGAATTGATCTGTTTTCCCTTTGGTTGCTTATGTGTTGGGTGCCATAATTACAAACACATTGCCTAATCCAGGGCCATGTTTTCTTCCAATCGAATTGTTGAAGTCTCCTGAAGCCGGCTGAAGGATAAGACTGGCCAGAAAGGACATCAGCAAGCAGTGTGCTCCAAAAGTGGGTGGCAGAAACACTCAGAAGAAGAAAACCTTTCCGTTTCTCTTGTTTTCTCTTTATCTTCTCTCCCTTCCTTTTCCTTTCCTTAGATGGTACAGAGCCTGTCCACCCCCCATGGTGGTTGTTTTTCTCCTCAGAGCCCCAGGACAGAGCTGTATCTCTTAGTTGTAGGTCAACCCATGGGGGTTCTTTGCCTGGAGTCCCACGGCAGTTTATTCACATCTCTTTCATTCAAATGATTTCAGTAGTGTAATTTATCTGTTTAGGCATATCTGTCTTCCTTGCAGACCCCCAACATTTCAAGACCTTTGGGCACATAGTAGATGCTTAAGTACTTGAGTGAATCCGTGAAGATCTTTTGTTGAATACGATCTAAATAAATACAATACCTACTCAGCACACGAATGCAGGCACTTGAGAGAGAGTTTGGTGTCTGCTGAAGCAGGCTGTGGACCAGCTTAGGGGCTCAGTGCCAAAGTGACCCAATAGATTTAGACAAAATGAACGAGATAATTAACTTCAATTTTACAATTCATGGAGAACAGGAGCAGGATATCTAGGTGTGAATCGGGACTTGATCATTCTTGTTGCATCTTTGGAAAATCCAGTCCTTTTTCTTTCTATGGAAACGTGACTGGCCAAGAGAGTGAACGGAGGACTGGCTTTTAGAAAGGCAATTTTGTCACAGGAAGTCCTGGAGGAAAATATATGGAAGGAGAGCTGCTAGAAACATGGCAGAGACGTTTTGTGTAGAAACCCTAAAATGTGGGTTTACATGCTGTCTGAAAGAGTTGTAACCCAACTTTTCTCCACTACAGATTTGAGCAGCTTTTAAATATCTAGGTATACAAAAGGATTAGAAAGGAAAATAGATCCAACTGAAAGGAATTTCGGATGGAACAATGAAATGATGCTGAAGTAAGCCAGCGCACTGAAAAGAGTTTCAGAAAGACCTGCAGTCTCTAAAGGCAGTGGGCAATGTATCCATCAGGTTTCAAGTAGAAAGGGAAATGGGAACAATTGTCTGTCATCTCATGTCCAGGAGATGACAAGCAACAGTCTCTCAGAGAAGAAAAAGATTTCTTTCCAACCAGTCGAACCAGCCACCTGGGCCAGGCCCCTTTCAAGTGGACAAGTTTCAGAGGAGAGAGCCCCGGGGCCTGCCGCCAAGTTTCCTGGGGCGTGTGCTGGGCCCCCTCAGAGGACCAGGCAGCCTGGCAGCCTGTGTGCCAGAGCTGAGATCTGGCGGCCTCCCACACCCGGTTCCCTGTCCTGCCCCGTCCTCCCGAGGGAGGCCGATGGTCCTGGCAGTGGCGAGTGGGGTGGGGCTGGCTGTGAAGCTTTCCTGGGATGCCCCGGGAGAGGGCGCCGGGGGATGGGCTGCCCCTGGCCAGGTCTGAGGCACTGACCCAGCTCAGGGCTGTCGGGGGCGGAGAGAGAAGCCCCTCCGCCTCTTCCCTGAAGCTTCTTATGGCTGGCCAAATCCTTCACAAGACAGGTTCGCTGGAGAAAATAATACCCAGCTTAAGAACACGTGTACAGGGGAGAAACCCGCGAAACTGAGTCTCTCAACACAATGGCAGAGATTCTCCTCCTATCTCCAGCTGCAGACAAAGGAGGATGTTGGGGGTGCGGTTTGGGCATGTGAGACTGGAGAAGATAATTGTCATGGAGAGGGACATGTAGACGATTGGATTGTCTGAACCGGTTCCCCTGCAGTGGGGTCAGGCCCGGAAGGGACAGCACGGAGGTGACCATGAAGGGGCCTCTCTGTGGTGTGGCTGGCCCCGGGGGGCCGCGCCTGGGGAAGGGGATGGAGGGGGGGAAGTGGGATGGCCTGTGAGTTGGCAGCAGTGGTGGATGCAGATACTCAGAGGTCAGGGATCTCTCACTCTTTCCCTGCCTGTCTGTCTGTCTGTCTCTCACTCTCTCTCTCTCTCTCTTTCTCTCTAGGGGACCTGAGGAGAAGAGGTGGGCGAGCCCTGCCCGCCTCGCCTACCTGCCTTCCTCTCCCCTGGCCCCTTCTTTCTCCGGCTGCTTTGAGTGCCCTGTGGGCTTGGGTTCAACCCCTGAGGCCAAGGGCGCATGCGCCACCCGCCACCGCCAGGGCCTAGGGCGGGCCTCGGGGGTCCTCAGTGAAGGCCCCGCCCGCCCGCCAGGCCAGGCCAGTCCCAGCTGAAGAAGGAACGCCAACGCCCTGCTGGACTTGGCTTCAGCTGTTGTCTCCCTCCCATCCCCCACTTGCAATCAGCTGGCCGGCCGCTTCCCTTCTTTGGAAGCGGTGGTCTGGACCTGGTGGCCAAAGGCCGACTGGGGTGCCAGGTCAAGGCTCTGCCTCGGCCAGCTGCTTTTGCCCGGGCCTCATTTCTTCCTGGAAAGGCAAAACCACGGCCTCACCCCACGCCCGCACTTGTCGACTCCAGCCAGGTGGAGGAAAGGCTCTGTGGAATCCGAAGGGCCGAGACAGGCTTATGGCCAAGCAGTGAGTGAGGCCCCAGCAGGCCGCCGGCTTGGGGAGCCGCTGCCACACGGGCAGGCCCTTCCGGCGACGGGTCCCAGCATCATCTCTGGAGTCGGGAGGGCCTGGCCTTCCTAGTGCCCAGGCCACGGCTCTGAGGAGAAATCCGCGTTGGAGGGCACGCGTGAGGCCCTCGGCCTGAGGGCGCTGGTGCCACGCCGGGGGCGACTGGAAGGCTGGCTGGGCTCGCCTGCTTTGTCCAAAGGAGGCTGGCCAACCAGCCCAACCGGCCACCTGGGCCAGGCCCCTTTCAAGTGGACAAGATCCGGGGGAAAGGGCCCTGGGGCCTGCCGCCAAGTCCCCTGGGGCGTGTGCTGGGCCCCCTCAGAGGAGGGAGCCACCTGGCAACCTGTGTGCCAGACCTTAGATCTGGCGGCCTGCCACACCCGGCTCCCTGCCCTGCCCACGCCTGCCTCCATCCACTCCACGGAGGACGATGGTGTTGGCAGTGCGAGCGGAGATAGTCGTTAGAGACTTCACTTGGAGTTGTAGTCCAAGAGCATCACAGAAGAACACTGAGCTTGGGCTCGGCCATTTATCCGCTTTGTAACCTGGCTGAGTTTTCTAGCCTCTGTACCCGGTCTCTTCATCTAGCAAATGGTGAAAAGAACAACACTGACTATGGCAGGATGTTTTCAGGGTCATGTGAGTTAAGATATGTTCAAGCACAGAGTTTACATTCAGGGTGCAGTCTTTGGCTCAGTAGAAGTCTTCGTTGCTGTTCTTATAATTATCATTATTTCATGTCCTTATCTTCCTCGTGAGTTCCCTGTCAAACCAACCATGATCCACGGTGTCAGCAGTTTGATTCCAGGTCCCTGCTTCAAGGCCTGCAGAGGGAACCTCGTGCTCATAACCTCCTGTTTTGATCCCAGTCTCTGGAGGGATGTCTTGACCTCTATCTTGTCTGCACTGAGGCACGGAATGGGGTCCCACACCCAACCCTGCGTCTCCTCCTCTTAAATATCTGATGCTTTGGAAAGACTGTTTACTGTTCACTCGGTGGACTATACTCCTTGACATGAACAACGCACGGGAGGGAGGAGGGAGGAAACACTGGTCCATGTAGGGCTCTGAGTTGACCATAACACAGAGTACAGTTGATCAAGGGCCAAGGTAGAGTTCCTTAACGCAGAGATCTGCCGAGATGAGGGTGTTCTGATGTGACACCACCTGACAATAAAGCAAACACGTAAAAGCATATGTAGTGGTCAAAGGGAAAGCACACAACTAAAAGAACTGATCCCATGAAATACACTATTCTATTGGTTTATGTATCAAACGAATGATAGGAAATAGCCAGGTGTAGAGATGGTAGAATGGATCAATGTCATAGAGAATTCTTTTAACAGTAGTTCAAGCCTTTTGTTTTACATCATTGATTGGGGTACTATTTTCATCTTTTCCTTTCCTAGTGTCTCCATCGTTCTCAACTTTTCCAAGAGCTATATTTACATTATCCTCTAAAATTTTAGGGAAATTTTAAAAAAGTTATGACACGTTTTAAGTTGTTGATGTTGTATATGGGAGGAGCACTAGATTGCAAGTGAATAAGCGATCATTAGAGTTGTAGTTTGGTAAAGGATGGTAGTTGGAATTGATACCAGGATGTTCTTAACCCAGTTTTTACTTCATTATTTGATGTAGATATCCAAATGCCAGAGCCGGTCATTTTTAATGTAATAACTTGTCTCATTTTAGAATATGTGTTCTTGGAGAGGGTGATGCAGGTAAGTAGAAAATAATTTAATGTAGTGACTTGTTTTTCTCCAATGGATCTCTTACAAACCCAACAGCCATATAGCATTCTTTTGTCCGAATGACCTGATGGCACTTTCTTAACTTTTCTTGCTGTGACTCTAGCAGTCTAGGGTCACACCACCTTCTCTCTCCTAGTCATGCTTTCAGTTGTAAGAGTGACAGTGTCAATAGTATAGTGAGCAATTGGCACACACTCTACTCTTTTCTAATATATGTATACATATATATATCTCAACTGCAAACTTTGGTAACATAACTGTTAAGGTGTGAACTATCTGCAGTGCCCTTAACGACTGATGGCTACACATGATCGTGTACTGACATCATGGTTAAAACCCTTCTTTGCAACATGTGGCCCCTTTCAATTTTATTGTAAAGGAGAGGGTTCAATGACTTTTTTCTTTTGGAATAGAAAGACTTGCCTTTCCATCTTAGAAAATTGAGAACTGGTTTTTTGCCTTTTTTCTTTTTTTGTCTTCAGCTCCTCGTCCTACTGGTTACTAACTCACACGTCCAGTTACTTCAGATTTATGGTGCTACCCCCTTTGCCTTTTTCATGGCTCTGACATTAATTTTTCCATAATCCCTTCTGTGAACGAGGTTTCTCTCCACGCTCATCTAGCGAGGAAGGCACCGATCCTCCTTTCGGTGAACTTGGAGACAGAGGCCAAGGTGAAGCCTCGGTGCCCCTCCACACCAGTGAGCTGCAGAAGGGCTGCAGAGTCCTGTGAATCTTTGGCTCCCCTCCTGGCTCCCTCCAGACTTGGCATTGTCTGCACAGAGGAGCCCGGCTCGGTACAATCGAATTGTTGAAGTCTCTAGAAGCCGGCTGAAGGAGAAGACTGGCCAGAAAGGACATCAGCAAGCAGTGTGCTCCGAAAGTGGGTGGCAGAAACACTCAGAAGAAGAAAACCTTTCCGTTTCTCTTGTGTTCTCTTTATCTTCTCTCCCTTCCTTTTCCTTTCCTTAGATGGTACAAAGCCTGTCCAGCCCCCCCCCCATGGTGGTTGTTTTTCTCCTCAGAGCCCCAGGACAGAGCTGTATCTCTTAGTTGTAGGTCAACCCATGGGGGTTCTTTTCCTGGAGTCCCACGGCAGTTTGTTCATATCGCTTTCGTTCACATTATTTCTGTCGTGTAATTTATCTGTTTAGACATATCTGTCTTCCTTGCAGACCCCCAACATTTCAAGACCATTTGGCGCCTAGTAGATACGTAAGGACTTGAGTGAATCAGTGAAGATCTTTTGTTGGAAAAGATCTAAATACAATACCTACTCAGCGCCCGAATGCAAGCACTTGAGAGAGAGTTTGGTGTCTGCTGAAGCAGGCTGTGGACCAGTTTAGGGGCTCAGTGCCAATGTGACCCAATAGATTTAGACAAAATGAACGAGATAATTAACTTCAATTTTACAATTCATGGAGAACAGGAGCAGGATATCTAGGTGTGAATCGGGACTTGATCATTCTTGTTGCATCTTTGGAAAACCCAGTCCTTTTTCTTTCTATCGATATTTGACTCATCCCAAGCAGCTGCCTTATTGGTATTTATGGGAAAATCAAATTGAAAAGAAAACCCAGAAAAGTATAACGGGTAGCCTTAGGGAATGTCTTAATAAAATAAAAGAACAAATTCGGAGTTAGAACAAAGATTGAATGTCAAATTTACTGGAAATTCCCTGTCTCCTTCCTCCTACACTCCCTATATCCCCAACTCCCTGTCCCTGACTCCCCAGAACATCTTTTGGATTTCTGGGCCCCTGGCCCAAATCCTCCCCATCAAGACTTATCTCCTCAGCCACCTCCTCAACCAGTTCCCTTAGGTCCCAGAACTCCAACTTCTCCGACGTTCTTTCAGGTGCCTGTTTTAACTTCTCTCACTGTTGAAGACTTACAGGGGGCGCTTAGGCCTGACCTCCAAGCAAGGGGCATCCAGGTTATTTGTGTAAATGTTGAAAACCAGGAAATAAATTTAGTAGAAACACCCAGGAAGGGCAAGAAGGTTCGTTTTGCTGTGTCTTACAACTCCTCCTACTTTCCAGGGCTTTGTAATCAGGCTCTGTCAGCTTCAGACATTCCTATGCAGTATCCACTGAGGATGTATCCTGGACCTCCGCTGCAGAGAATTCATGTCCCCTGGACAGCAGCTGATCTTTTAAATTATAAAACTCTCCTGCTTCCATTGTCAGAAGACCCTACTAAATTTAGAGAAGAATTAGAAAGATTAGTGGCTATTCATAGCCCCACCCACCGAGACCTTGACTGGCTGCTAAGGGGCGTTCTTCCATCCCATGACTACACTGTAGTTATCAGACAGGCCAGACGGCCCCCTAGCAAAAACCCCCCTCATAGAGGAAATACATGGCCAGACCCTCTCCCAGACCCTCCTGCAGATAACCAGGAAGTGGCACAGCTACGGGCTGATATTCAAGGTTTAATAGGAGCGATTCTAGAGGCGTTTCCTCCTAAAGTTAATCGGTCAAAAATTGAATTATGCACTCAGAACGAGGGGGAACAACATAAAGCTTTTGTTGAACGGTTTATTCAGACTTTCCAAAGACACACTGCATTGAATCTGTAAGCTTTAGAGCATAAGAATCTCCTAATTTCTGCTTTAGTTGGAAATTTTCTTCCTGATATAAAGAAACAAATTCAAAACCGTGTAGTTGTTTGGGCAGGACAACCATTAAGTGTAATAATGGTGGCTGCTACACAATTCTTTGAAAATTGTCAGCAAGAAAACAAACAAACAAAAAGAATTAAAGACAACTCTTCTTGCTTTGCAAATTGAATCTTTTGAAAAGCAAAAATTCAACCCTGAAAGTAAACTAAAGCCCACTCAGAGGGCTCCCTATTTGCCTTCCGACAATTGTAGGTATTGCAAGAAACGAGGGCATTGGAAAAGAGCATGTGCCGCTCTTAAGAGAAGGGAAAGTTTTGTGGGAGATTGGGATTTGGCCACCCTGAAATCTATCTCTTTACCTTGGTTGTTTTTTCTAGGGACATTTGACCTCCCCCACTAACTGCCTAAAGAATTTGACATGGTGGCTCCTTCCTGGAACAGATCTATCATGATGGCTGTAAAGATAATGTAGGGTAAATGTTACAATAGGAAAGGCACCAACAAGCCCCTCTTATCAGAAGTTCTGTCTCTCTGGCCACATTCTCTGGATGACCCTGCGAAGAGTTGCCAGACAATCATTTATATTTATAAGGGAAATCTCCATGTGTAAAGGTATCTCCCTCTCTGTTTGGAGAAGAGAGGGGGATGAGCTCATTTCTAGTGACTTATCAATGTAGAAGATGAGGCCTTGAGCTACATAATAAACCTTACTCTTGTTTACTGTACTTTAGTGGTAATCTCCTGTAACTGACTCCCCCCACCCCCAAAATCCTCCTTTGTCATTGGCTGAAAATGATATTTAAGACGAGAATTTCTGCTATTGTGTTGAGAAACGCAGTGTCCCTGCTTTCTCCCATGTATACATGTGATTAAACTTGGTATTATTTTCTCCTGCTAACCTGTCTTGTTGATTATTTGGCCAGCCAGAAGAACCTTAAGGGAAAGGGCAGAGGGAGATTCTCTCTCTTCCCCCGGCAGTTTAAAAAATGTTCCCGCTTGACCCCAGCACCACCAAAAGGCTCATTTTTCTCCACCTGAGGGACATTTCTCCCTCAAATGATAGGGTCAGCTGATCCTTAGTTGCACTCCTGAGCCTACAGTTAAACTTAAAATAGAGGATCGGAAACTGGATTTCTTAATTGACACTGGTGCGACATTCTCTACTATCCATTCAAAGATTTATCTCTACCTGTTACCTCTGATTCTATCAAGCTGTTAGAGTCTCTGGACAGCCTATTTCACTGCCCATATCTAAGCCCACTCCAATATATTTAGGCCCCCTTAACACTCATCATGCTTTTTTAGTTTCTGACTGTTCACCAGCAAACCTTTTTGGCCGAGATTTGTTATGTAAATTCAATGTCACTATAAATTGTAATGAAAAAGATGTTTTTATCTCCTTGCCTTCTGACCAAGCCCCAAGTCTCCTACTTTCCATGATGGAAACTTGTCCTGATTTAAATCCTTCTGAGGAAGATGAGTCTTTAAAGAATGTCCCAACCAGTCTTTGGGCTACACATGCAAATGAGGTACGATTGTTGCTTAGTGCTGAGCCCGTGCATGTTACTTGGAAAAAAAATAAACCGTTTCCATCAGTAGCCCAATACCCGCTCTCCAGAGATGCCGAGCGAGGAATTCAACCCGTAATAGACTTCCTTTTGCAACAGGGTGTACTAGCTTTTACTTCCTTGCCCTGTAACACTCCAATCTTGCCAGTAAAAAAGGAAGGCAAATTTGACTCAGACGGGAACCAAATCTATAGATTTGTACAAGACCTCAGAGCCATAAACTCTTTTGTAATTCCTCGGCATCCTGTGGTCCCTAATCCAACTGTCATCCTGACCTCAATACCTGCTGATGCAGCCTGCTTTACGGTAGTTGACCTCTGCTCAGCTTTCTTTTCAATCCCATTACACCCTGACTCACAATTTCTTTTCACATTTACATTTAAAGGGAGACAATTAACATGGACTCGAATACCTCAGGGATATTGTGAGTCGCCCTCAATACTTTCCCAGGTCCTTAAAGCTGACTTGGATTCTGTAGTCTTTACTCAAAGCTCCACTCTTGTTCAATATGTTGATGACCTTTTACTCTGTAATCCAACTAAGCAGGGGGCTCTTACAGATTCTCTTATTCTCCTGAAAGCCCTAGCTGAACGAGGCCATAAAGCCTCCAGGTTTAAACTTCAGTGGGTGCAAATGACTGTTACCTACTTAGGGCATGAGATATCTCAAGGCATTCAAAAGCTAACCTCCAAAAGCCTTGAGTCAATTTTATCCATCCGTCTCCCCAAAACAAAGAAACAGCTACGTAAATTTCTAGGAGCTGCTGGTTACTGCTGCCAATGGATTCTTAATTTTGCAGCCCTTGCTAAACTTCTGTATTCTCTTCTCCCAGATATCACCCCAGAGCCTATTTCCTGGCCCTCAGAAGCATTAAACTCCTTTGAGGCCTTAAAAATAGCTTTGTCCATGCCTCTGGCTCTTGGCTTACCTAATTTTGACAAGCCTTTTCATCTATACTGTCATGAAAATAATGAAATTGCTATAGGCATTCTAGGGCAATCTTTTGCCTCTCAAATACATCCTATAGCATATTTCTCATGCCAACTAGACCCTGTGGCATCAGGCATGCCCCCATGCTTACGTGCGGTGGCTGCAGCTGCCACCCTGATTGATAAGGCCAGTACTCTTACATTAGGCTCTCCCATTCACCTCTATGTCCCACATTCTGTGTCAGCTATTTTGCAAGTTCATAGGACACAACACGTCTCTACACGGTGACAGACCACCTATGAACAGGCTCTTTTAACTAACCCTTCCATCATCTTACATCGTTGCAACACTTTAAATCCAGCTACTTTACTGCCCCTTCCTGATGATGGAGAGCCCCACTCCATTCCACATGATTGCCTTGCAACTATAGAAATGGTCTCAAAGCCATGAGAGGATCTCTCAGACATCCCTTTAGACAATCCAGACTTACTTCTGTTTTGTGACGGCTCCTGTAAACGAAATTCCCGGGGAACCATAATAACTGGTTATGCCATAGTTTCCCCACATGAAACTCTTGAAGCTTATTCTTGGCCCACCATAAGATCAGCCCAAGCTGCTGAACTCATAGCTCTTACTAGGGCCTGCACATTAGCAAAAGAAAAACTGCCACTATTTACACAGACTCCAAATAGGCTTTTGGAGTCTGCCATGTTGTTGGCACAATTTGGAAATCCCGTAGATTCTTAACCTCTGCAAGAACTCCTATTGCTAATGGACACTTAATTACAGCCTTATTACAAGCTATTAACTTTCCTTCAAAAATTGCCATTGTTCATTGTTCAGCCCATACTAAGGAGACTGATGTCATATCTTTAGGGAATGACAGGGCTGACAGAGCTGCTAAACATGCAGCTCACTATGGACCCCCTTATCCGTTTTCCACCCAATTTTTAAACCTGCCTTTATCCCTGACTGATGTTATTAACTATCAGACAAATTCCCCACAATCTGAAAAAGACAATTGGATACAAAAGGGTGCCAAACAGTTATCAGATGGATTATACATTGGACCAAATGGACTTCCAGTAGCTCCTTTTCATTTGACTTTTTGGCTTGCACTTATCTCCCACCAAATGGGACATATGTGCAAACGGGGGATAGCTAAAGAACTAAAAAACAATTGGTTTTGCCCTGGCATCCGTAAAATTTCTGACCAAATCACCTCCCAGTGCACAACTTGCAAATCTTACCAAGTTTCTGGGAGAAATCGGTGTGATCCAGGAAGTCCTCCCAGGCCTACGCTGCCTTTTGCAGCACTCCAAATGGATTTTATGGACGTGCCCTCAGCTTTAGGTTACTCTCACTGTTTGGTTATTGTCTGTATGTTTAGTAGATGGACTGAATGCTATCCGACCAGACATGCAGATGCCACAACAGTGGTAAAGAAATTAATAACTGAAGTTATTCCTCGCTTTGGCATTCCTTTATAGATTGAACCAGACCAAGGAACTCATTTTACAGCAGAGATAAACCACTTGCTTGCAAAAACTCTGGGGTATTCATTAAAATTTCATACCCCATATCACCCTCAGTCATCAGGGCAAGTGGAACATAAAACTCTAGATATAAAAAGAACTCTAGGAAAAGTCTGTCAAGAAACTGGACTTAAATGGCCAGAAGCTCTGCCCTTGGCCCTTATGAAGATTCAAAATACTCCAAACAAAAGGCATGGACTGACTCCTTTTGAAATAGTTTTTGGATGTCCGATGCCTACTGGCGTCTCTAAACCTTCAATTCCTGGATTAAATGAATATTATGGGAACTTAAGTGAACAATTTGATGCTATGACTAGTTATATACAAAAATTAACTAGTATACTTGAAGCATATCGTCAACAGGTAAAAGAGGCGTGGCCCCCACCTTCTGACAAGCCTTGCCATCCCTTTCGACCAGGAGACCGGGTGTACATCAAGGCCTTTAGAAGAAAACACGCACTGTAACCTCGCTGAGAAGGACTTTATGAAGTCTTACTGACGACCTGCACTGCCATCAAAATAAAAAAAAATATTCCTGGATCCATGCAAGCCACACCAAAATAGACCCAGAACGTCGCTCTCAAGACAGCTGAGAGATAATCCCCACAGGTGACCTTAAACTAAGGATTTCGAGGGCCAAAACCCAGACCCCAGAAGCAGCCGACATCACGAAGTAGACAGCTTTTCCCAAGATCACGGATCAAGAAAACCTTCTTTGACCCATTTCCTCCACCTTGCTTTAAAACTCAGGATATATATACACACTCACACACACAAACTATTAGTGGATATATATATACGTATATATATATACAATGTATATATATATACATATATATATATATTTTTTTTTTTTGTGAGGAGATCAGCCCTGTGCTAACATCCGCCAATCCTCCTCTTTTTTTGCTGAGGAAGACGGCCCTGGGCTAACATCTGTGCTCATCTTCCTCCACTTTATATGGGACGCCGCCACAGCATGGCTTGCCAAGCAGTGCGTCCGTGCGTGCCCGGGATCCGAACCAGCGAACCCCGGGCCGCCGCAGTGGAGCGCACGCACTTAACCGCTTGCGCCACCGGGCCGGCCCCTATATATTTTTTTTAATCATTTATTAGAGAGCTGACTGGAGAGTGCTGGTCTCTACCTGTCCCTCTTCCCCTCTCTAAGTCTCTGCTATGGGCTCTTTTCCGATCTGTGTCTTGCTTTTACTAACCCTCTCCTTTTCAACAGGTCAGGCGGGCATAGACCAAACACCCCCTTATGCCAGTTTACCAAGCCCTAGCCACGCTAACTAATCAATCTGACTGTTGGTTATGTCAACAGCTAGATAGTGCAAAAGAACCTGAACTAGTCTTTGTTCCTGCTGATATGAACACCTGGTGGACTAAGTACGGAAAATGGATGAATAACAGAGTATGATATCCGCAGCAAGGGAAACCTCACTCTGCTTCATCTCCTGGTGAGTCACTTGGGCCCCAGAAAGACTACTTAAAAGGTCAAAGACTGTCCCTTGCCCAAGTACAAGCAATAAGTGAAAGTTTTTCCCTCTGCATTGAAAGTAAACATGGCGCTGGACCTTTCCTGGGTGACATACCGAGACAATATTGCAGTCAAACTCTGTGGTTTGATTCCGCAGGTGGCATCTTCAGAACTCTCAAGGGAATTGTAAGTGACTCTATCACTACTCCCTCTGGCACAAACATTTGCCAAATCACCAAGTGCTCTGGATGGCTTACGAGCCACCCGTGTGCAACTTGGGGTATAGCAGCTATCCACATGGTTAAGCTGCCCAATGCCACAGACTATATATGGGTGGATCAAAGATCTGGACTCACCTGGTCAGGTGAAAAGACCAGGCTTTATAGCTGCCAAAATCAGACTGCAGGCCTCCTCTACCAGCTGTTCTGCAATCTGTTCTGTTCTCGCAGACTGACAGGAGCTCATGGGAAATGGAGATGTTTAGGTAGTAACAGTGCAAGTGGCACAGATCATGAAATAGTCCAGATCCTGGGAACTACAGACTCAATTCTAACCTTGTCTTTAAACTACACTGGTCTTTTCATTTTATGCGGCAACAAAGTGTATAAAGGATTCCCACCTAATTGGTCAGGACGATGCAGACTTGGATACCTGGCTCCTTCTGTCACCAAACACTCCACCTTAAATGCCAGCCAAATTACAAACTTGGGTTCGTTTGTTCATAAGATTGTGCCACATAAACGTGTCAGTCGAGAAATCGTGGAAAATCCACTTGTATATCACAACTCCAAGTTCTTTTCAGCCTTGAGAGTCCTATTCCCCAGCTTTGGAGATTATGAGTTGGAAAAGGCAATCTTAAATCTCTTTATGGTAATGGAGCAAGAGTTCAACACCACCATGCAAACCTTGAACATACTCCAGTCAGAGATTAACAGCCTAGCATCTGTGGTGCTCCAAAATTGACGTGCTCTGGATGTACACACTGCCCAGCAAGGAGGAGCATGTGCAATCATTGGAGAAAAATGTTGCTTTTATGTGAATCAAACAGGTCAAGTAATATCTAACTTAAATCTATTAAAAGAGAAGATTGACATTTTTCATCAGATAAACGAAGCTCACACATTTTATTGGACTGACTTATTTCCAGGACTGGGGGACTGGTTTAATGGAGTGTGGGGAAATGTGCTCCGATTTGTTCTTTTCTGTTTGTTCATCCTCATTCTAATCTGCTTTCTTTTCTCTCTTTGCAGACTTCTTATCACTCGGATACTAACACGATTTCTCTCTCCACAGTTACCAGCTCAGCTTTTAATATGTGAAACTTTTAGGGAAGTTTCAGAGGAGGGAACTGTTGGTGCTCAGGGCAAGCTACCCCAGGAAGCACCACTCTGGTATGCGGATTATTTCAAGCTGAAGACAATAAGGACTCAGAGAACTCAGGAAGAATATTTGAGTTTCCCCTCCCAAACTGCCTAATGAATTTAAAACAAAAGATCTGTTTCAGGAAGGAGTTATTATCATGACTGCTATAAAGATAATGTAGGATAGAGGTTACAATAGAAAAGGCACCAACAAGCCCATCTTATTGGAAGTTCTGTCTCTCTGGCCACAGGCTCTGGATGGCCCTGCGAGGAGTTACCAGACAATCATTTACAAGGGAAGTCTCCATTTGTAAAGGTATCTCCCTCTCTGTATTGGGAAGAGGGGGGACGACCTCATTTCTAGAGACTTATCAATGTAGAAGGTGAGGACTTAAAACCGCATAATAAATCTTACTCTTGTTTACAGTGTTTTAGTGATAATCTCCTGTAACTAACACTCCCACCCCCAACATCCTCCTTGTCTTTGGTTGGACATGGTATTTAAGACGAGAATCTGCTATTGTGTTGAGAAACGCAGTGTCCCTGCCTTCTCCCATGTATAAGTGTTGTTAAACTTGGTATTATTTTCTCCTGCTACCCTGTCTTGTTAATTATTTGGCCAGTCATAAGAACCTTAAGGAAAAGGGCAGAGGGAGATTCCCCCTCTTCCCCTGACAGTGGTGATGCAGGTGGGCTCTCAAGGTTACGCCTATATTGTGGAAGCAAGCAATCAAGTATTTAATGGAAGCATTTCTATGTAAAAGAGAGAAAAGCAAGGTTAATGGTTGGAGCAAGTTGTAAAGCAGTTTCTGAGTATAGGGGACAGCTAGTTAAGAAGAATTTTAGATGTCAGCATCAAAGCATCTTTTGCAGTTTAAAATGTCTCTGATGATGTCATCGGGTAATCTCTTAAGTTTATATCAAGTCCATGAGCTTCAGTTTGTAAGGCTTCAGGGAAAAGGGCAGGTTCAGTTTTCAGTGATTCCAAATGAAAATGATGGAAAAAATGAAAAACGTTAGTTTGGACACCTGTAGCCAGATATTTTAGGAGACTAGAAGAAATCAGGATCCAGTCCAGTCAACAGATATAAAACAAAAACCTTAACAGACAATTAACAAAACTAGGATCTAACATCCGCAAATGTACACTACAGTTTTTACTGAAATATAATTTTTCTTTCTAAGATCACCCTCATTTTTATCAAAGATAGACAAATTAAAACTAACTAGTTTGCAAAATAAGTCTAGTTCCAATAGTGTTGGCCCAATTATTTACATAAGTACAGCAAGAATAGCAATTGATCACATAGGCTCTTTTAAGTCTGCTTTGCTGGAACTTTTTATAAGGAATCTCAGATTGAACTTTAAAGGCCTCTCCAGGCCAGAAAAGCCAAGCCAAAGATTTTGTCATCAGACTTTGCCTGTAATACCTACAGATTTGGGTGAATTCCTCTGTTCCTAGGTTCCCCCAAAATATTTCGAGGTTCCTTGTGTTTGCCAGATAAGTGACATTCTTTACTTATCCTGGTAAGTGCTGCTTGGAACATAAGGTACCAGGCCAATATTTCCACGTGGCTTTATTCCATAAAGTCCAATCTTCATTCCTCAAAAGCTGTATGGTTATATCGCAAATATGATCTTCCAGTCACAGCCTTGGTAATATAACCAGTGTTTCCAATTATGTCCTGTTATAAGGAGAACAGATTCTTATTGAACTTATGCAAATAACTATATTGCCATGAAAACAACAATACTCACTTACTAAGAGTTTCCAAATTCGAGAGATCAGATCTAAGAAATAGAGAAATATTTCAATTTTACTTACAAAAATATCATTTACCAGATTGTTATAAGTCATAGCTAGCTCAGGAGAAAAGAGAAAAAGTTTTCCTTAACTCTGAAAAATCAAAACATTAAAAATTCAGCAATACTTCAAATGAAAAATCATAAAAATTATAATCATCCTTATCAGTTCATTCAGTCCTGTGTAATCCATTCTTGATCCCAATCTTTCTGTTAGCAGCTTCATGAAGTTATCAGTCTTTCCATCAGGTTTCTGTAATTTCTTACCAAGGTCAGTTTTATGATCAGAAAGTTTGTCAGAAACCTGTACTCCAGTGTAAATGCCAGAGTCCTTTCCATGAATTTTTCTGAAGTTGAAATATTTTGCAAAAGCATTAGAGCAAAGAAATAAGTCTGTAAACAACAAGACCTCAAAATGGCAATTGACAGAGAAATTTGATTAATTTTGTGACACACAACACTTTAAAATAATAATAACCAGAATTATGACTGATAATCAGGACAGATCAGAATTTCAGTAATGTTATACAATTTTAAAACACCTATGTCGATAACATTTGCCCACATAATAGCACCTAAGCAGACTTATCATCACTTGTCTGACAATGCTTTCCATGTAATTTAACATACGGAATAAGCCTAATAAGTTTAGTATCTTTCCCCTGAGAGGAAGAGAGCAAATTTCTTTAAGAAGTTGCAGGGCCCTTTGAAAATTCTCAAAGAAAAAAAGTAAAAAAAACACTTTATTTAAGATATGAATTTTGGGGAGCTTGTCAAAAATAGAAAACGTTAAAGCAAAGAGAGCATTAACAGTCCAAAAACCTTAATAGAGAAACCTCAGTCTTTTGAACACAGGAAATTATTTTAACAGTTTTTTTTTTCTGTCTTTTAGGTAGACTTACCCAAAGGTAAAGAAAAATCTTTTATAACCTCTTTATCAAGTTCAAGAAAATTATCCTTTTAAGAGAAATAAGACCAAATTATAATTTTGTACCAGCTTCCTTCTGATATTAAAATTCATTTACTTAATTAAATTCATTTCAATCTGAGCAAACTTGACCATACAAAAACTCCTTTTCCAGAATTCCTCTTCCACAAACCTATAACTTTCTTTTTACATTCAGAATTTGTCCCATGTCTTTCTTTTCCCTCCTACTACTTGAAGACAAATTTATCTTTCTTAATCAAATAAAATATTTCCATTCTTTGTTCATTCTTTATACATCTTATTTTCCTTGTACACAGACATATTTTTTCTTAATATTTAGTAGCTTCAATCACATATACTAATTAGAAATTTTAACTCTTAGAAACCCCAATTTGTAAGTAAAAACTAAGTAAACCATTATAAACTTTCTTTTACATTAGTATATTGTGGCTTGGAAAATTTATAAACACTTCATAACTTCTAGAAATATGTTACTTTATAGTACAATCTTTTAATAAAACACATGTTTACCAATAGACCCAAAACACCTTTTAGTTTTCCTGTAATGAAAAGCCCAAAGTAGACAATCGTGAGTTTAGCAATCAATGTCTAATATCTTATCTTATTTGGAAATGATGATACTCAGTGAATTTTTATCACAAAATTTAGCAAAACTCTAAAGTTTTAAGTCACCAAAAAGATTTTGGAAGATGTAACCACCATAACACATAATTATTATTTAAAGTTCACCCAACATTCATCTTTTTCACAACTATTTAGTTACTTGTTCCCAATAATTATTTAGATTGTCTATAAGACTTCATAAGACATTAGATAAAATTAGCCATCATTTAAATTACTATTTTTGTTAACCAGTTCTGTAATAGAAATAACATCAGTTTTTTGTACAAAAGTTCATGTAAATTTCATCACCTCTTATACCTTTAAACATAGTTATCATTAAGATTTTTATCAATAGGTGTTGGTCTTCTAATTTTGGACAAGGGAAGCATTCCCAGTCAGACATTTTAAAACATACACAGGCAAAGTTGATGTAACCTCTTTATATAAAATTAGCTCAAACATTCCAACCTTTATAATCTTATCAACACTTACACTTTTACATGTTCTCAATTCAATTGTAACCTGAGTCAAGCTCTTAAGGCTATTTAAATTTTTCCCTTCCTTTTTCTGGCCCTTTTTTAGGTACCAATTAAACAATTGTGTGAGAGCTCTCAAAACATATTTTTTTTCCCCAATTTAGAAGTTTTCCCAATTCAAAGGATCTGTCGTCGGGCCATTGACGAGTAGGATCTTCATTTGTCTATTTATTCCAATAGTGACTCGATCCAATAAGCCTTTTTAAGGAAAGACCCGGTGGTAACTTTCCCATGCTTAGAATAAATCTTTACCATGGACGCAAGAGGCGTCCCTGGTGAGGGCGCAGATGATGTAGCCCCCATGATCCAAAGAATTCACTCCCAAAGATATTCAGAGAAAGTAAAGACCTTCGTTACACAGGCGGTAAGGATGGTGTAGTGAAAACGGTGTCTCCGGTCTCCTACAATAGTGTGGGACGCCTCCAGTCACAGAGCCGCTAATCTGTGACACCGGGCAGGCAATATTGGAATGGGATTTTTCCAGCACTAACAAGCAACTAAGGTTAAGACGACAAAAGCCCTTATGGACTAGGTCCTTTATGACAAACTCCCCTGAGAGCTTGGCACAGCCAGACAAAGAGACAGTTCAGAACCCCAGTCTATTCGACTGGCCACCAAGGGGCACCCCGGTAAATGCACCTTCCGTATGGTGGAGACCAAGGAGAATATTCTCACTGGTCACAAAGCCAAGTTTTCTCAGGACACAGAACAAGACAGAAGGAAAAACCTCATCCGGTTTTTTTCTTATGTGCACAATGACAGCTTTAGCCACGCCTTAGGTCTCTTTGAGTCAGAATAATACCTGGGGGGGGAGATGCCACGGGGTTGGGGACTGTGTGCTTTACAGAGTACCTCGTCATTGCATGGACATTTTCTTGCAGTTGGCGGGGGACCTCTGTCATCTACCCCGTTCCGTGACCCAACTTATCCTGTCACGGGAGTCTTCTGAAAGTGGCGAGTGCCCTAATGGCTCTTAACTGCTCGACCTGTGCCCACCAAATTTGCGACCTTTTTGGCTTCCAAGATGCCCTTGGCAATGGCCTTCACTTCATGTGCATATTAACCCACAGCAAAGTTTGTCTAAATAGACGCCAGTCTGGTGAGACCCGCAAACTCATCAGTCTGTGGGGCCGGCCCGGACATTAGGCTTATAGGGTCTATGCCTGCGTCCTACCCTATGGTATTTCCTTCTTATGACACACGATACAAAAGACAGAGACAAAAGAGAAAAACAGAGACAATCTCTGGGAGGAAAAGGGATCAAGATCAAAACCAAGAGTACTCTACCAAATTTACCAGTGTCACTAAAAGCACAAGAAACTAGTTTCCCAAATATTTGCTCCTGCTAATCTAAATTTTGAAAGAGAAAAAATTTCTCACCACCTCCTTCCACCGGACTCCACAGGTAGAGATTCCGGGAGGCTGACGTGGTAAGAATCTTACATTTTGCCGGCTATCGTCAGGGGGTCCCGTATTTCATCCCCTGCAGTAATCTAGGGAGAAGGCATTTCTTCCAGCCAGAGAACGTAACTTGCCATGCAGTGTAGCCCCACGTTGGGTGCAAAAACTGTTGAGGGAGTGAGAGAATCTCCCTTTTCCCTTTTCTTAAGGTTCTCATGGCTGGCCAAATAGTTAACAAGACAGGTTAGCAGGAGAAAATAATACCAAGTTTAATAACATGTATACATGGGAGAAACTCAGAAATGAGCAACTCGTCCCTCTGTCTAAGCTGCCCGATTAAGTGTTGTAGCTAAAGAGGAGGAAGGTCTTGGGGGTGGGTAGTGGTCTAGGACCACAGAGGGCAAGAAGACAACTCACATGGAGATAGAAATGCAAATGTTTGCCTGACAACTCTTCCCAGGGTCATCTATAGATAATGTGGTCAGTGAGAGATACAGTTTTTGATAAAAGGGGCTTGGTGCCTTTCCTATTGTAACCTCTATCCTACGTTATCTTTACAACCATCATGATAATAACTCCTTCCTGAAACAGATTTTTTGTTTTAAATTCTTTAGGCAGTTTGGGAGGGGAAATTCAAATATACTTCCTGAGTTCTCTGAGTCCTTATTGTCTTCAGCTGGAAACAATACACACACCAGGGTGGTGCCTAATGGGGTAGCTTGCCCTGAGCACCATTACCTCCATTTATAAGGATGCCCCCTTTATATAGATTCTGTACAAAATTGCAAAGATCACGTTTTCCTTTTTAAAATTTATTTGTTTTAACTTTTAATAGTGAGAACTTTAGTGTTGGGTAAACTGCTGCACAATTACTGGAAATGCTGAGAGTCTTTTTGAAAAGTGTAGAAGTCTAAAGATAATGAAAAGTACATTTCTCCAATGTCAAGTCCCTTGATGATCTGATAGGCGTCTGTCTAGTTGTACCCGGAAGAGATGGAAGATTGAACACCAGCACAGCACACAAGGAAACAGGCTGCCAACTTGAGGACTTCCCATGGACCACAGAGTGCCTAGCAGACTCTTGGAGATTAAATCTGGGCTTTGTCCATGGGTTGTCCCTGAGAGGAAGATTTTGCTTAAATGACCAGAGAATAGACAACGTATTTTGTTGATAATAATTCTTACCATGTAAATTTCTTTATAAATCTCTGAATAAAATAAAAAAATTTAATCCTCATAGAAATCAACTCTTACTGACAAGCCCCACAGCCTTCTCTAGAGAGCTCAACAGAAAATGTCTCCACTGACTGTGACTTGCTCTTCTCTGAAAGCCAGCCAGCACTTCACTGATAGCCCTGGATAAGGAAGGCCAGATACAATTCTTTGAAGATATTTAGCTGAATTCAGAACCAAAAATCCTACCTCCAGTTGGCTCCTCTGTGAGAATGGATGGCCGGCCTTGTTTCACAGCCTGAGCTGTTGAGGTTTCATATGAGATAAATTGCTCTGTTCTCCAGGGATGGAAAAATTGGACTGTGACATAGATTCAGGGCTTAGATTTTGCAGGTAAAGATAGGGTCATAGAGGGGAATAAAGATTTCAGCAAATTGGTTTGTTGTTCTCTACAATGGAAATAATTTAAGAAGCAGATAGTCTCTCACTCAAACTTCTCTTCCCTGTTCTCTATCGGTCATATCACTGTAAAAATTCTCTCTATGAAAATTTCAGTTTTTTTCTTTGTAGTGTCTTTATTATCATCTTTATGAATTCTTTGACTTCACCACCTTCTTGGCACCACAACGTTAGCCATTGAGATATTATTATAGATTCAGTTTTGCAACTTCATCCCTTTATCTCTATTTCCTCTGCCATTTCATAGTTTTAGTTCCTATTGTATCTTATGCTTGAAAACACTTGAAGCTTACAGTGTGTATCAGTTCCTTATTTTCTCAAATTTTTATTATCTAAGTGCCCTCAACTATCACTTTTTTTTAGAAAAGAAGTGAAATACATAACAGAACAGTACACTGTAATAAATTGACCACTTATAAAATTAAGTTCAACCTGAAATCCCTCCCCACTTAACAGAGACCATATTTTATAATTCACAATACTTTAGTGTGGGCAGGGTCAGTTTATCAAGGATTTTGGATGTTTTAAACCACGTGAGATATATACAGTGTAAGGTAAAATCGTTAATCTTGCAGAAGTTGTAGAATTTCCTGATGCTTAGGGAAATTGGTGGTGGAGAACCTGAATCATATGAAAAGTAGTTGATTAATTAGTACCTGAGTTTGTTAATTTGGTAAGGATGATGATGAGACATACATGTTGAAAAGATAACTTTGCATATCAGAGTATTGTCAGAGGCCACTGGGAAAATTCACAATATTCTCAAATACTACAAAAAATGACCATTTTTTTCATAAAAGATGTCATACATGACGGCATCATATACTTCTGTCAGAAAACTTGCAATGAAGAAAATTAACACTTGAGTCATTTTAATTCTAACAATTTGTTCATGCTTACTAGTAGGTTAAAAAACTGTTTAGAAATAAAGTGATAAGTGATGTACTTGCTTAATTTTTAAATTTTTTTAGTAAAAAACTTTTTCATATTTTTAAAAAATATTTATTTGTATTTATTTTATGCTGAATTTATTCCTGGGCCAAAGACTTTTTTTTTTAATTAACTAACACCAATTCTTTTCAAGCTCTTTCAAAAAGTTGAAGAGGAGAAAATACCTCTAAAGTCATCCTATGGGATTAGCACTACCTTGATATCAAAGCCAAAGACACTAAGAGAAAAGAAAACTATAGGTCAATATCTTTGATGAATATTGATATAAAAATCCTCCATAAAATAGTAATAAACTAAATTCATCAGCATATTAAAAGGATTATACAGCATTTTTAAGTGGGATTTATTCCTGGAATACAAGGATGTTTCAATATATGAAAATGATTTAATGTAATAAACTACATTAACAGAATGAAGGAAGAAAACACATGATCATCTCAATGGATGCAGAAAAAGCATTTAACAAAACTCAACATGTTTTCATGCTAAAATCACTAAAAAAACACTCAGAGTAAAAGGAAACTACTTCAACATAATAAAAGCCATATATAGAAATCCACAGAGAACACCATATTCAAGGGTGAAAGACTGAAAGCTTTTTCTCTAAGATCAGGAACAAGACAAGAAGGCCCATTTTCACCACTTCTATTCAACATGGTATTAGAAGTTCCAGCCAAAGCAATTAGGCAAGAAAAAGAAAGAAATAGCATCCAAATTTGAAAAGAAGAAGTAATATTATATTTGTTTACAAAGAGTATCTTATATGTTGAAACCCCTAAAACTTCCACCAAAAATTTGTTAGAACTAGTAAATTCTGCAGAGTAGTGGGACACAAAATCAACATGCAAAAACTAGTTGTTCTTCTATACATTAATAATAAGTAATCTGAAAAAGAAATTTAAAAACTTTACATTTTTATTTACAATAGCAACAAAAGAGTAAAATACTTAAGAATCAACTTACTCAAAGAGGTAAAAATTCCAATGATGGTTTTGCAAAAATAGAAAAATCTATCCTAAAATTCATATGGACTCTCAAGGGACACTGAATAGCCAAAACAATCTAGAAATAGAAGAACAAAGTTAGAGAACTCACACTTCCTGATTTCAAAACTTACTATAAAGTAATCAAAACAGTGTGGTACTGGCATAAATACACACACTATACTAATGAAATAGCACAGAGAGCCCAGAAATAAAACTTTGCATATATGGTCCAATGATTTTTGACAAAGGTACAAAGATCATTCATTGGAGAAAAGATCAATTTTTCAACAAATGTTGTTGGGAAAACTGGATACCCACATGCAAAAGAATGAGGTTGGACCCTTACTTTACACTATATACAAAAATTAACTCAAAATGGATCAAAGATATAAATGTTAGAGTTGAAGCTATAAAATCCTTAGAAGAAAACACATGGTAAAACCTGTATGTCATTGGGTCCAAATGCCATTGCAAAAATGATTTCTTTAATATGACATCAAAGACATAAGTAACAAAAAAATAACAAATTGGACTTCATCAAAACGAAAAAGTTTTCTGTATCACAAGATACTATCAACAGAGTAAAAAGGCAAACCATGGAATGGTTGAAAATATTTGCAAATCACAAATCTGATAGGGGATTAATATCTAGAATAAATAAAGAACTTCTACAACTCAACAATAAAAAAAACCTCAATTTAAAAATGCACAAAATACTTGAATAGACATTTCTCCAAGGAAAATATAAAATGAACAGGAAACACAAGAAAAGATGCTCAACATCACTAAGTATCAAGAAAATGTGAAATAAAAGCACAATGAGCTACCTTTTCACACCCATTAGGAGAGTTACTATCACAAAATCAGAACATAACAAGTGTTGGCAAGGATGTTGAGTAATTGGAACCCTTGTGCTCTGAGTGTGAGAATATAAAACTGTGGAAAACAGTATGGCAGTTCCTTCAAAAATTGAAAATAACATTACTATATGATCTAGAATTTCCACTTATGGGTTCTGAAATAATAAAAAACATATTTATCGGCCTCTGCATCCAGTTCTTGGCACAGAGCTCCTAAAACCTTTGTAATTTCCCCAGTGATAAGAACACTAAGAGAATCTTTTGTTCTATTGAGGCAATTCTGGGTGGGCTCCTGGATGGCTCCTGGATGGGGGTTGGTCACCAGAAAGACCAAGCCCTGATTAGAAGCTTCGAATTTTTAGCCCTACCTCTTATCCTCCAGAGAAAGGAGAGGGGCTGGAAACTGAGTTAATAATTGATCATGCCTATGTGAGAGAGCCTCCATAAAAATCCCAATAGAAGGCGGTTCAGAGAGCTTCCAGGTTGGCAATGACAAGGACTGCTTGGAGAGTGGTGCACCTGGAGATGGCATGAAAGCTTTGTGTACTATCTCCATAGCTTTCCCTATGCACCACTTCCAACAGGCTCTTCTTGAATTATATCCTTTTATAATAAACTGGTGATCTAGTAAATGTTTCTCTGAGTTTTGTGAGCCACTTTAGCAAATTAATCAAACCCAAGGAGGAGGTTGTGGGAACCTCTGGTTTATAGCCAGTAAGTCAGAAGTACAGGTAACAACCTGGGCTTGTAACTGGCATCTGAAGTAAAGGTGAGGTTGGATGGGTGCGCAGAATTATAGGACGGAGCCATCAACCTGTAGAATCTGATGTATCTCTGGGTTGTCAGCATCAAATTGAGTTGAATTATCTGGCAACCAGCTGGCATTACAAGAATTGCTTCTTGGAGGTGTAGGGGACCCTGTTATATGTGAAAAAGTGAATCTGAGAACACCATTTATGGGTATACACCCAAAAGAACTGAACGCAGAGGTATAAAGACATATATGTACACCCATGTTCTTAACAGCATTATTTAAAATAGCTGGAAGCTGGAATCAAGCCAGGTGTCCATCAGTGGATGAGCTGCCAAAAAAATGTGGTGTATACACATAGTGGAATACTATTCACCCTTAAAAAGGAAGGAATTCTGACACATGTTATGACATGGGTGAACCATGAGGAATTTATGCTAAGTGAAATAAAGCCAGTCACAAAAAGAAAAATACTGTATGATTCCACTCATATAAGGTAATTAGAGTAGTCAAATTTATAGGAATAGAAAGGAGAATGGTGGTTCCTAGGGGCAAGAGGGAGGGATAACAGGGAGTTGTTGCTTAATGGGCACAAAGTTTCAGTGCAAGGTGAAAATAGTTCTGTGGATGGTTGGAGGTTATGGCTACACAATTATGTGAGGGTATTGAATGTCGCTGAACTGTACACTTAAAAACGGTTACAATTTTATGTTCTGCATATTTTATAACCATTAAAAAATTACTTATTTTCAACAAATGAACAAACACTAGCTACATGCAATAGCATGGATGAATATCACAACCATAATGCTGCATAAAAGAAATTATATTCAAAAGGCTATATATTTTATAATTCCATTTATATAAAATCCAAGAAAGAAACAAAACCGAGGTCTGGCTTCTAGTAATGGTGGAGTAGCCTGTTGAACTAACACTCTCACAGATAACAATGATAAAATCTGCACAAAATATTATATATATTTATACAGACTCGTGTGGCTATATGTAATACACATAAAATAAATGTGTACTTGTGTGTATGTATAAATCACTTCCAAAAGCAAGCAGAACTGAGAGGGAATCTTCCTTTAAATGATGGGAATTGCACCAGGAGATATTTGCAAGCTTGAATCTTTTGCCTCAAAGCATTCCAAAATCTGTACATGGCCTAGACAGGGGAAAAACTACAGTCTTACTTGTAATGTTAGAGGATGTATTTTTGGGCTGGCAGAGTAGCTGGAAAGTTAGGGGAGAAATTCTGGAAGGGAGGGAGACACAAAGAGGAAAATCGCAAAATATATATGTAAGTCTCTCCCCCACACACACCAAATTGGCAGATCTTTGAACAACACACATACAGGGTAGGCCCCAGAAGGCCTAGTGTAAAAACAGCAGTTGGAAGATGAAAGAACTGACTGAGGATTTCAGCTATGCCCACTGTAAAGGAGATAGGATTGGAATTTCAGTCCAGCCAAGTTGATTCCCTGCTAGAAAAGTAACAACACTCTTCAAAGTAATACAACAGAATCCGGAGCCTCTATACCTATCTTTCATGATTTCCAGTACACAATTTAAAAGAATCATGAGATTTGAAGAAACAGGAAAATGTAATCCATATGTGACCAAAAGCAGGCAGTAGAAACTCTCTCCAATGTGTTGCAATTAGCAGTCAAGAATACGAAAGCAGCTATTATAAAGATGATCATGGTGGTAAAGAAAAATATTCCCATAATGAATGAACAGATGTGGGAACTCAGCAGAGAAGTGGAAATTACACAAAAGAACCAAATAGGAAGATGAAATAAAATAAATACATTTGAGTTTACAAGTAGATGAGAAACAGTAGAAAAAACATGGAGATACAGCAATAGAAATTTTCCAGTCTGAAGAAAAGAATGTAAAAATTTTGAAGAAAAACGAAGAGAGCCTTATGACCTGTGAGATGATTGAGTCCCCAGCAGAGAGGAGAAAGACAGAAAAATTAAAGGAGGCAGAAAGGCAAATCAATAAGTAATAGCATAAAACTTCCAAAATTTCTTGGAAAATCTAAAATTTTAGATCCAAGAAAGTCAGCAAACTCACAAAATAAAATATAAATTAAAAGCATACTTAGGTACATGATAGTCAAGCTACTAAAATCCAAAGATAAAAAGAAAATCTTGAAAGCAGTCAGGGAAATACATATATACAGGGGAAGACATTACATACAGGGAGAAATAAGGTGAATGATGGATAATATATTATCAAAAACAAAAGAGACAACTCAACAACAAAATGACATCTTTCAAGTGCAGAAAGAAAACCCAAAAGTCAACACAAGATTCTATATTTAGCAGAACTCACTTTCAAAAATGAAGCAGAAGCCACAACAAGATGCTGCACGCCTATTAGGTGCCTGAAATAAAAAATAAAATTGCAAATACCACATGAGGAGGTGGGTCAGGAGTAGGAGCAATTAGAACTGGGAATGCAACATGATAGTTGCATTCAGAAAACAGTTGAGCAGGTTCTTATAAAGCTAAACATATACTTATTATATGACTCAGATATCCCACTCCTAGGTATTTACTGAAGAAAATTGAAAACTAATGTTTAAACAAAAATCTTTGTGGGAATCTTTATAGCCATTTTATTCATAATTGCCAAAAGCTGGAAATAAGCTAAATGTCCTTCATCAGGTGAATGGAGAAAGAAACTGTGTTGCATTGGTACATTATAATACTACTTGGCAAGAAAAAGGATAAACTCTTTTTTTATGTGTGTGTGAGAAAGATAAGCCCTGAGCTAACATCCATTGCCAATCCTCCTCCTTTTTTCCCCCCAAAGCCCCAATAGATAGATGTATGTCATAATTGCACACCCTTCTAGTTGCTGTATGTGGGACACTGCCTCAGCATGGCCAGAGAAGCGATGCGTCAGTGCGTGCCCTGGATCCGAACCTGGGCTGCCAGTAGGGGAGCGCATGCACTCAACCGCTAGGCCACGGGGCCAGCCCCAGGATAAACTCTTGATTCACACAACAACATGGATGAATCTTGGATGCATTTCTCTAAGTAAAGGAAGTCAGATTCAAAAGGCTGTATAGTATATGATTCCATTTATATGACTTTCTAGAAAAGGCAGAATTACAGGGATGGAAAATGATCAGTGGTTGCCAAGGGATGGAGTAGGGGAAGAGGTTGAATACAAAGGGATAGCATGAGAGAACTTTGGGGGTGAAAAACACAGCTCTGTATGGTACTGTGGGTATGGATGCATGACCGTAAAGTCAAAACCCATAGAACTGTACACCACAAAGAGTGAATTTTACTCTGCAAATTTTAAAAATCAATCAGGATGCTGGGGAACTCAGATGGAATGCAGTGACAAATGAATCTCACTGTATTACAAGCATGTGACCTAACCATACAGAAGGGGTGGAGATGAAAGGTCCTGACCTAAGTTACTTTGGAAGATAGTGATTTGACGGGATACTGTAGAACTAAAGTACTGGACACAAACACTGTACTCTAGGTGGTAAATTTGTTTTTCATAAGGGTATGGATTAGCAATTCTGAAACTAGTTGACACAGTAAATATATTGTAGCTAACTGGAGTTAAGTTTCTCACTGTTGGTGAAAGAAGTTACAAATAAACAAAAGGAGAATGCTAAAATAAACTCTGTGGTGCTGGATTGGAGTTCGAAGTATCAGTATGAATCCATGTCTCTTTTAATATATCTATCCAAATAGATAGATAGACTGATATATAGATGGATAGATCGATAGACAGATGTGTCTACCTGAGTTTATATTCATACATACATTTCCAAGCTCTGCTGAGAGGGTCCAGAAGCAGTGACACTCTAGTATTAATGAGCACACCTAGCTCCCAGATCTTGTTTTTTAAATATCATTCTCCAATAAAATAAAGCAGATTTTCTTGGAGAAATGGCTAATTCTAGGGCTGGAGATGAAAAATACAAGATGAGCCTGGATCATCTTGTAGTGCCAGAAAGTAGGAAAGTGCTTTCAAAAAAAAAGCACACAGAAAATGATGGGACATGTCAAAAGGAATCAATCTGAAAGACTTTCCAATGACTCAAGCTGGAAAACTCTGAGCAACAAAATAAATAATGGTAGCATTGGATAATTACTCAGAGAATAAAATAAATATCCACGAGGCTATACTGATATAAAAAAGATTAAACAAGAAAGGAAGGGAAGGAAGAAAGAAAAAAGGGGAAAAAAAAGAATGAGAGAATGAGAGAAAGAAAGGAAGAAGGAAGGGGGGGAGAAATCTTGCTCACAGAATTCCAAATAATAAAAGCGCTAGATAGCATGAAATAGAAAATTGCCACTTTAACACTACAGTAATAATTATTGTTGGAAAGAATGACTGATGAACGCAAAAACTGTGGATGAAACTTAAAGAAGAAACAGTACATTTGCAGAGTCTCAAAGCATTTCCTTTCCAAACACTTATTTCTCTTATTTCTTTTTATGATTTTATTTATTTATTTATTTTTCCCCCAAAGCCCCAGTAGATAGTTGTATGTCATAGCTGCATATCCTTCTAGTTGCTGTATGTGGGACACGGCCTCAGCATGGCTGGAGAAGTGGTGCATCGGTGTGCGCCAGGGATCCGAACCCAGGCCGCGAGCAGCGGAGCGCATGCACTTAACCGCTAAGCCACGGGGCCGGCCCCTCTTATTTCTTTAAAATACCTATGACTATTTAAAGCAAAAATTATAACACTGTATTGTGGGATTTATAACATAAGTAGATATGAAATTTATGACAGCAATAGCACAAAGGACAGACAGAGGTAAATGGAACTGTTCTGTAGCAAGGATTCCATATTTTACATTGATTAAACTGGTGCACTATTAAGTCTAGGTAGGATGTGATATCTTAAAGGTGCATATTGTAATCTGGACCACCCAGTAAGAATACAAAGGTGGGTCACTTAAATGTTAATAAAAGAATTAAACAGCATGCCAAAAAACGTTTTTACAAGACTGTTCGCAGGAGATGACCTGCACGTCCCCAGGAGGAAGATGAGTGCACTTTGGGACCTCCACAGAGCAGAACGCCCTCAGCTGTGCCGAGGAGCAAATGCTGACACACACATGCTGAGAGAGACTCATCAACCTCGTGCTGAGGGAGGCAAGCTGGACAGAAAACAACACACATGGGATGATTTCAGCCAAGATGAACCTATGCTGAATAAACCAGAACAGGGGTTGCATCGGGGCAAGGAAAAAATAGCCTGGGAAGGAACAGGAAGGAGTTTTCTGGGGGTGATGGAAATATCCTATTCTTAAAGGGATGAAAGTTATATGGGCATGTTTATTTGCCAAAACTGTACGGTTGAGATTTGTGCCTTTCAGTGTGCATACATCTTACTCACCACACATGCACAAAGGCTTAAAAGAATAATAAAGTGAGGTGGGAATGGGATGGAGTGTGGATGAAACAAAAATAGCAGATGATTAGTAGTTGTTGAAACTGGGTGACGGGCCTACTGTGCTATTTTGTTTATTTTGTATATTGTTTAAATTGTTCTGTAATAAAACACTTGTATAAGAAGACAAACTTGACATACAGTGTTCGCTGGTAAGATATCAGTTACCTTTGGGGAGGAAATAGGGAGAAAGGGATTGTCGGGGCCTGAGTAAAGCTGGTGTTAGTTCTTGGTCACACAAGTGTGTTCACTTTTTAATAATTCTTTGTGATTTACGTGGATGACTTCTGCATATATTTCTGTACGCATGTTATATGTCAATAGTCATTTTAAATCCTGCATATTTGCACAAAGATACTAACTCAATATCTCAGAATAACAGCTGTGTTTTGTTTTGAAGTGGAACACATTCACTCATGACACCATTAGATGGATTTTAATACTCCCAAGTATCTATTAATGCCCTCATCCTTGCATGGACGCCTGGGTATTTCCATTTTTGCCTCAGTTTTGTAAGCGGCATGGATTTGAGATTTCATGATGTCATCTTTCTCCAGCAAGGTCCACCCCCACCACGATGCTCACCAAGGCCTCGAGACCTAGCACAGTGCCGTGTTCACAGCATGCACTCAAGACCTGTGGGACTGGGTTGGAAGGAACAAAATGAGGAGCACACGATGTTCGTAACTTAAGTCTAGGTGTCATATTGTGACTTAGGAAATTGGTATAGTTTTTCGATAGATTTGCTATGCCTTCTAGATTTTCCTATTTAAAACAATGGGAAATAGGGTCTCAGAGTTCTTTCTCCGAGAAAGTCTGACATTTCAGGCACAGATTACTGACAATTATTAATGGCATATGACTTTCCCACCTCATCTTAGTGTTAAGTTTTTAATTCCTTACCTTGGAAATGACCTAACTTTGCTTCTTCCAAATCTTGTAGTAATACTGGTGCCCCAGAAAGTCAGGCCACGGATATTCTGCTGTTGTGCGTTCTCCCTGGAAAGAAGTGGAGCTGTGCATCCACCAGTCTAAGAAGCGTGTGGTGCTGTAGTATTTGGAGTCAATCAGAAAAGCTAAATGGAAAAACGACTTCAGAGAGTTATCACCATAACCCTCCACAGCACCAAATTATTTTGCTTAATTATTTTGTGATTCTGCGGGTATATTTAAACAGGAATATTAAAACTAGTTCCCAAGGAGCCAGCCCTATACTAGAGCAGAAATTGCATATTACCTTCCTGCACAAACTTGCCTAACACTGTGGGAAGGACCAATGGGAAGTTTCGGTGTTGTTGCCTATGTTAACGAGGCCAAGAGGTCCACACTCGGATAAGAAAGTCCAGTGAACCAGCCTATGTGCAGCGTGGAAATAGGGGCATGCATGTGTTCCCCTGAAGTGGCTTAGGGGTCACTTACCAGTGCACCTGAGTTTCCTGTCTGTATAATGCAGGTATTGGGGCTGTCCAATGTGATGTTTTCTCCTTTTTATGACATGGCTCAGGGCAGTCCTTCTAAGACTCCTGACCAAGGTATGGGCCCTTCAGGCAGATTGGGTCCAAAGGGAGGATCTCTGCAGCGACCCTGACCACGGGTTCCAGAGGGAGGATCATGGCAGCTTGGAGAGATAGGGGGGATGGTAGGACAGGTGGCATTGAAAAGGCAAATTCCAGGATCCCAGGCACCCGATATTTCCATTTTAGATATTGAATTTACATTTCAAATACTGGCCAGGGGGCTTCCACCAGGGCTGCAGGCAACCTCAGCAATAGCCAGGCTGGTGAGCCCCACCCCTACCTGAGTCCCGGCCTCAAGGGATGCAGCCCAACCACACTGCGCATACTCTGGGGGGGTGGGCAGGTCATGGAGATTGGGCGTGGTATACAGAACAGGTGGGGAAGAGGGTGGGATGGAGAAGCAGAGGGGTGGGGCCCAGGGGCCGAAGGACAAGGCAAGAGTTGGGGCCACGAGCTGTGCATGCTGGGAGCTTTTCTCTCTTAACCGCTCCCAGCTGGCAACCTGTAGGGCTGCAGGACTAGAACGCCCAGGATGCTCTGGGCACAGGGCGGTGCCTGGCCCTGGGGGGAGGAGCAGGGCGGTGTGAGCTTGGCCGAGGGCCAAACCATTGACTCAGGACTCAGGTCCTGCACCCGCTCCATGTGGACTGATTCCCAGAGGGATGTGACGAGACGAAAGGTACCAGGGAGTTAGGAGGGTGTGGCGGCTGCATGGGAAGCCGCGGGCCTGCAGCGTGCAACTGCTTTTGTCCAAAATTGAAGCCCAAACTGGCGCCTCTTCCCCACCGCCTCCCTTCTTTGCTTGATTCCTCCTCCCCCCTGTGTACCTGTGGGTCCTTCCACAGCCTCCTACCTAATCCAGGGCCAGGTGTTTCTCTAAACTGCTTATGGGAACTGGTTAGACATTCCAGAAACTTTCCACTTTGCCTGCTGCCCTCTGCCTTCTCCAGCCAAAGTGCCATCATTTCATCAGCTTTTGGGAGAAATTCACCTTTGTGGTCCCTCTTGGATGCACAACTTCGGAGTTTTGCAAAGTGGTAACATTGGCTGTTGCTTGCCTTTTTCACAGATGTGGAAGTTAAAGCATCCGTGAGGTTAATCATTGGTTTCCCCAGGATCTGCTAAGGGCAGAGGAGAACAACACAATTCCCAGGCAAGTATCTAGTAGGCCGTTTTCACTAACCTATTCCAGTGCAGAGGCCTCCAAAACAGCATCGTTAGGATGAGAATAGCTTAAGCATTTTGCCCTTCAGATTGATCACCTAATCTCAGCTCAGGCCTGAGTGGCCAGTCTCTCAGGGACATAAGTGATGACTCTGATCCCTCAGGAAGAGACCGGTGGTCCGGCTTTGGGAGAGGCATGTTCATGGTAGACAACACCTGGGCAGCATTTGAAACCCGTCAGCTTTAACATCTCTGCTTTGGATTCCGGCAAGGTTCCAGGATAAACATGCCCAGGGATAGTCAGATGTAACGTATTCTTTAAAAATTGATTACAGCAGTGAAAGGAACAGAGCATAAAATATCCTGATTATTTGCAAAAGATGAAATGCAAGCAAGACCTTCTTGTTAATTTTTTAATGCTCATTCTCTTGGCTGTATTGTACGCTTGAATGCATAAAAAAAATTTAAATTGAAAAGTTATCTTTTCCTGAGATTGGTAAATTAACTTAAAAGTCTTATTGAAACCTGTGGAGGAATGGTTAGCAGCTTTCACGATTTATGTCCTCCCTAAAACTTTGGGTGTTGATCTCCATGAAAAAAAGTCCTTGTTTATATTACACATCCCAATAGGTTACATTTCCAATTCCTGAATGTGGGGTATTATCAAAACAACTGAATAAGCTGGTCATGGAAACTGGACCCTGTCACTATGTGAAGAATTTGCCTCGCTGTGAATTAATGACACGAATTCTTTAACATTTTTTTAAAGAATGGATGAGAAACTCTGCAGTATCTCTGAATGTGGCAAGACAGGGAATTCTCGTTGGACCACATCCTCGGGTTCTTCTCTCATGTTCAATAGACCCGGGTGATAGTCTGTGTTGTCAGGTGCAACGCCACCCCCCAGCCCCCAGTGTTCCACCCTACTCTGGCCTGTGACCTCTTCAGGGGGTTCTGATGACACTCCTCCACAAGGGTTGAAAGGAGACATTGTAACATGAGGATATTCATCATCTTGAAACAAAGATTAATGGAGAGGAAAGTCTCGGGGTCTGTGTGCTCCGATGCAACTGCTGTTGGGGTGTGGCTGCAGTGACCATTATGCTCCCAGCAGTCCCCACAATGGCTGTCTCAGAAGTTTGATCTCCTGGTGCAACCACAGAAGCTGTTGACAGAGCTGAGCGCTCGTGGTTCAGTGTCTTCCGTCAGATTTTGTGGCTCTGACCCTCCTCTGCTCACCCCCTTCCCATTCCAAACTGCTGCATTGTTTGCTTTGTAGTTGTTTCCTAGGAGCCACTGTGTGTAACTGGATTTCACAGTGTCTTTAGGGACCCACTCTCACTACACGAGTCACTGTACAACAACGACTTATCCTGGTGTAGCCCGTGTTCATCGTCTCCAGTGGAGCTGTGAAGAACCCTGCTTTCTTGGAGCTCTTCTCATTCTCATGCTGCTGGGGTTGCTTACGAAGTTGAGCATCCCGTCTTTGGTCTCATTAACATTATTCTTTTCATCGATTATTTTGAAGTCGGATATGACTTTGTTAATAATGTGGACACTGGCTGTCACAGGCACTTTTATGTATCTTCCCCAACAGCTCTGTGAAGTAGACCTGTGATCCACACATTACAGGGGGGACAATGAAGCTCAGAGAGATGGAGTAGCTTCCTTCACTTCACAGTTTCTTGGTACATTTTGTGTCTCCACCTGGAGCTCCGCCTCTCAGGTGTGTGCACTTAGCTGGTGTTCCACTTTATGCCTCTCTGCCAGCCTCCCCAAAGGCACACGCTCCATCCTGAGTCCATTGTCTGCTTGATGGCAGTCACCCTGCACAAACAGGCTCCGGGCAGGGAGTGGACTAGCGGGCATGGTCCTCCGGCTTACCCTGGGCAGATTCTAGGTTCATGGCGAGAGCTGGAGCAGTGGAAGATACTGACAGTCACTCACCTGGAAGGTTTCTTATGGAGAAATACTCCACTGACTTTTTGCAGGTGTCATGTCTTCTTTGTCTTCATTGCTCCTCTGGGCTTTCTGCTACAGTCCATGCTGTGCAGTAACATAGAGAACAGAGACTAGTGAACATCATACTGTTGCCCTGCACCAAATGGTCACATCACTCATTTTTCTAATTATGAAACAAGTACACACTGTAAAAAAAGTCAAATTGCACTGATCTATGTAGAGTAAAGTGAAACATTCCCCTTTCATCCCCTTCCCTGAAAACTCACTCTTCTACTCAGAAGGAACTATTGTTAAGAGGTTGTGACTTATTCTTCTGGAAATTTCCTATGAATTTGTAAATACAGAAAGTTTTTTTTAAACATAAATTACATAACTACATCGTTTTTCAATTTGTTGTTTCCCAAACCTTATATCATAGACCTCTCTCCTTATCAGTGCACATCATTCTAACTTACCTTTTTAGAAGTTTTAGAGGTATTCCAAAGAATAGGCATACCATGATCTGTTTATATCTTCTTTGATAGCAAAGGGATTACATCCAGTTTCACTATTATACATAATGCTGCTATAAGATCCTTGTGTGGAATTTATTACACTGCTTTCAACTGCTCGATTTGCTTTGTTTCCTTTTAGTCAGAGACTATGATATATTTGTAACAATTTTATGGTAATTATTTTATAGGGAAATTAATTTTATCACTGAATAAAGACATGTATGGGGAAGCTGCACTTCAAGGTCATCCATCTCAGTATTCTGGAGAAAAATCATGAAACTTAGAAGGTATTATGGTTGCTCCATCACATTCTAACAAGTCATGTTAACAATTTAAAGTTGAATCTTTGAATAGCCTCTACTCTTTCTGTTCAAATGAAGGATGACTTTTTCTTGTCTTGAAAACTTCTGACTCCAGGGGCTCTCAGTTGTGCTTCAGAGAGTGTAAGATATTGTTGTTGTATTTATTTCTCTTCAGCTATAGGCTGCGTCTTCTAAAGATCATAGAATTGAACATGGTCCAATCGATGTATATGATTTGGTTCAAAAATTCAAAGTAATGAACCCAAGATAGGAATCTATAACTTTGGTTCTTAATAAAGAATTTCCTTTGATATCCTTAAGTCCCTGTCATTACTTGTAAAAACTCATCTATGGGTGAAGAGATGTGGTTCTGCTGGCAATGTCTGGCTTGAACATCCATAGTTGATCCTGCCACATCTGTAGGCAGATTAGACTTGACCTCTTGATGACCTCTGCCCTTGGTCTTTGAGCTGGGAAAAATAAGAATTTAAAAAAGTTGCAGTTATTAGCACTCAATGCCAGAAACGACCATTAAAGAGTGAGTTTGGTTTGGTAAACCAAAGGGAGTATAAGCAGAACAAAGTCTTTAATAATTATAAAATTTCAAAAAATTCTAATTTTTAAAAATATAACTCTAGTTTTGCCACAGTGCGAACTGTGTATATATGAATGAAGTATCCCTCTGTCGATTTCTTAAGTTGTTTCCATTGATTTGATGGATTTATCTTCGAACCCGGATTGCAAGTGTGAAAGAACATCTTGGTCCTTCAAAGAAAAGAAACCATTGAAATTTAATTTTCTTTTAGCTCGGCATCCCACAGGTTTGAGGAATAAATGATCACGTAATGATACAATGATTTTGAAATCTAATTCTTAATTAGGGGGGTGTAAGGGATGATTGAATGGTGGTTCATCCCCATGGTCAGGGGTATTGTACACATGGACGTGTAAACACGATTCAGGAAGCTGCTTCAGCTCCGTGAGATCCCTAAGAACCACAGTGCAGGAGGATCTAGGTACACGGCCATCTGCCTCGATCTCCTGGGTTACATGTAGATCCAGGGGTCTTGACAGTGGCTTCAGAGCAGCTAACTTTTATCTATTTCTCCCCTTCCTTAGCTCCAGTTTATCTCAAACAGTCCTGACTACCATATTTTAAAGTAAGACCAATTGTAGTTATCTACATGAGTTTCTTGTTCATTATTGCAGAGTAATAATCAAGGATACCATTATATATCATTTAATTGACCTTATTAAATTTGTTGTACCTTATAATTGATTAGAACCCTGCGTTTAGTTCGGCGTTTGATATTTACCAATCGTGTTAATCTGCTTACAACTGCTATGTGCCTCATTCCTCTTAGAAGTGTATCTTTGGCCCATCACAAGATTTTAATGGCTCAAATCATCATAAATTAAGATAATGTACTGTCTTTTGGATGATAGGGAGGCATATGGGTCCATTTTGGAAATATGCCCATCTGTCTTTGCTCCCCATGGGAAGTTTCTGGTCACTAGGTCTCCAGGTGGCTTGCACAAGCCCTAGGTCTGTAATAGCTTGGTGCCTCTCCTTCTACTTGTGGTAGAAATAAAAGAGATTAGAGAGACTTATTAAAGTTTTGGTTGCATGAAGTCTTCTATGAAGACCATCCATGCATATTGTTCTGGATAGCTCTCTGTTCCTAAGACTACTAGTTATTTTAAGGGCTTGTCAGGAACTGTGAAAGGTCTGATATTTTACCTTACCTGCAAGCTAATAAGTTAGCCTACAATGGTTTAGCAGATGCTGACAAAAGACACGACACCCATGGGTCAGAGACAAAGGACTCAATGACACAGCAATAGCAGTGGCCAGAGTATCATCATCTGCACCGGCTCACTAAATCTCACTTCCTACAGGGTGATACACAGTGGGCCAGGTGACATGCAGAGTGTTGCAAGATCTCAGAGCCTAAGGAACTCAAATCTTTGATAACGGGCAGGATGTCTGCTAACCTTTGCCCTGGGTGGTTGTTATTTTTATTATACTGGGCAGTAAGCAAGCCTGCCCTTTGTTCCAGAGGAGGTCACTATTTCTATCTTCCAAGGCTGACAGCTCTACACACATCCTTGAAAAGATAACCTGGTCTTACTGACTTTCAAAGATAAGCTTGAATGAGACTTGATCATCATTCAATTCTTCTGTTTCCTTTATTGAGATTGTGCAAATATGATCTTTTCTCTGTAAAGTTCATTAACTTTATTCATACATAAGGGATGCTGTTGGTTTTATTTATTAAGTTGAAATTGTCTTATTAGAGCAAATGATGAAACTGTTATGGGTTGGATCTGAAAGTATGATTTCCAGGAAAAATGTGAAAGAAGATTAGTGCGCACAGAACTTTGCCACAAGGAGCTGATAGCAACTTAAAAGATTTTAATTTGAGTACTGTTTTATACAACTTTCTTCCATTTACTTCATCCTCTCTGCTTCCTTTAACTCGCATATGGGAATGGGGCACTTTCAGGGATTCACTGAACTCATTTACAATATTCAAATGGTTTTGTCTGTTGTGGTTTTTTTTATTGAGGTAAAGTTGACATACAACATTATATCACTTTCATGGGTACAACGTAATGATTCAATGTTTGAGTATATATTGAAATGATCACCACAATAAGTCCAGTTAACATCCATCTATACATAGTTACAAATATTTTTCTCTTGTCATGAGGACATGGCATATTTCAAGGTGCAGAATAATCAACGATGGTGTCATACTTTTCTATATACAGCTTGATGAATTTGGACATAAGTATACACCCTTGAGACTGTCATCACCATCAAGACCACAAACATATCATCACTTTCCAAAGTTTTCTCTCACCTCCTTTATTACTATCATTCTGTGGTAAGAACTCTTAGTATCTACTCAAGTAGCAAATGTGACGTATGCAATAGAGTTTTGTTAGCTGAAGGCACTACGCCATATCCTACATGTCCAGAACTCATTTATCTTGATAACTGAAACTTTGTATCCTTTGATAATCAGCTCCCCATTTCCCCATCCCTCCAGCCCCTGGCAACCACCATTCTAGCCTCTGCTTGTATGAGTTTGACAATTTTACATTCCACATATAAGTATTTGCTTTTCTCTGTCTGCCTTATTTCACTTAGCATAATATCTTCTAGGTCCCTCGTGTTGTCAAAAATGGCAGGAATTCCTTCTTTTTTCAAGGTTGACAAATATTCCATTTCTTTATCCATTCATCCATCAATGACGTTTAGGTTACTTCCATATCTTCGCTATTGTGAATTAGCTGCAATGAACATTAGAGTACAGGTATCTCTTTGAGACCTTGATTTTAATTCCTGTGGGTATACACCAGAAGTAGGATTGCTGGATCATATGCTAGTTTTCTTTTTTGGAGGAACCTCCATACTGTTTTCCATAATGGCTGTACTAGTTTACATTCCCACAAGGGTTCCTTTTCTCCACATCTTCACCAATATTTGTCATCTTTAGTTTTTTTGATAATCGCCATCTTAACAAGTGTGAAGTGATACATCATTGCGGTTTTGATTTGCATTCCCTGATGATTAACGATGCCAAACACCTTTTCATACACCTATTGGCCACTTGTATGTCTTCATTGGAAAAAGTCTATTGTGGTCTCTTGCCCATATTTTAAATTGATTTGTCTTTTTGTTATTGAGCCAACAGCAAAAAAGGAGAACAAAATTTCCAGGCGTTATGGGTGCTTCCCAGTTGATGCAGACGGTTTTGTGTTTACAGTGGTACCAAAAGGTCATGTTTCATGCTTTTTCTTCAGCTTGTTATAAGACCAGCAGTAGCTGCGGCATGGCAGATAATCGGGATCTTCTGGGTTTAGAGGTTTACAAAATAAATGAGTGGTAAGGAATTTTTTATATTTCCAAGGAAATTATTGTGATCGTAGTCCATGGAATCCAAGATTAGATAGGTGTAGGAGGAAATTAAGGTGAGGATTGGTGATCTGGCATTACTTCTGATCTTGAGGGACAGGTATCTACTGTATGAGTGTTTGAATAAAAATATTAGAGATCAGGAATTTGTGGTGGGTGAATATGTTTTCTGAATTATTTACTTTTGAACATAACCACTAGGATAATGTGAACATCTGGGAGATTGGAGGAAGTCGTTAACAGGGGGTGGTTGATAATATCACTATTGATTTAACCTCTATGAACACCATACGGTCAATGGATTAAGCAAATGAGTAGACAGAAAACACAGAAATGGTGAGATTTGGGTTTTAGTAAGGACTGGGGACTGACTGTCTTGAGTGGGAGTGCCAGGACTTGTGCAGTTGAGAGTGACAAGGACAAGAAGAGAATAGAATCACACTCAAACAAGGAGAGGATGTTAACAGGATGGAGGGGGAGAAATGATCTGGAGTAGCCTTGAATTTTGACCTTGAGCTTTCTGTTCTTGATGCAAATCTGCCTGATGACATCCCAGGACACAGGTCAGATCTATCCCCAGAGGATAGAGGGGGGGTGGAAGTACAAAACAGCCAGGATAATTGTCCTAAAAAGGCAGGCTTCTTTTATCATTTGACCCACTTTCATGATTGGTTTTTGTAGGATAAGAGGAAAAGAAGGATGATAAGAAGGATGACAGTCACGTGTTCGCAGAGGAAGCAGCATAACTGTGAAAACCAGTCCAAACCAAAGCCTGGTTTAAACATCTCCATCCCTTTGAGGATGTCCAGTGACATATTCAAGAGGACGGTGACTAGAATCCCATCACATCCTGGCAATGACGGGTCTCTGGGAGGATTCCTTGGACCAGCCGCACCAAATCTGCTGGGCCGAGAGACCGCAAGGACTCCAGGCCTGCAACAGTGCAGGACAACTTGTAAGTCCTTTCAATCTGGCCAAAGCATTGCAAAAACTTGCACCTAGTCACACAGGTGAATCCCTGCCAGGTGTGCTCGCAGGTGGTCTGCATTCCAGGTCCCTTGAGCACTCCTGCTGGCCTTCAGATTTGGCAGAGATGATTCCAGGAGCTGATATGGGCATTCCACAGCTCGACTGCCAACAATTTCTGACGACTGAGGAAGGTATCAGGAAGGAGGAAAGGGCAGTGAAGAGCACAGGAGCGATACTGGTGATAGCACTGATGGCGGACAGACTTGCTAGTGAGGCAGAGAAAGTGAGGGGCCAAGAAGGCCGTCCTGAGAGCAGATGAAATGGAGCAGGCACCTCAGTGAGGTCTCATGGCTGCATCCCTAATGTTCCTTGCTTTGAGCTCTTGAACTTTTAAAATATACCAATACTTTTCTTTTATTAAACTCTCTTGCGTGACATAGAAAATATAGATAGCGGTTTCTTTCTGAGGTGAGAGGTTGAGTTTCAGGTGAGGAGAGAAAGATCTTCCTTTTTCATGCTATTTTCTCATTTTCCTTTACTATTTACAATATTTATTTGTACTTTAAAGTCAGCAGCCAGTTATCAACGTCACGGGATGATTCAGCTTTTCCCATCACAGTCACAGTAAAACCTACATAAAGTGGATTATTCTTTTTGTGTAATATTCCAATAGACTCCAAAATATTATTTCAAATCACTTTTGTGTCTATGTTCTCAAATTAGATATTTACTTCTAGGTCTCCATTTTTCTGTTCTCTGTTGCATGCCAATTCAGAGTTGCATCTAAGGAAATACCAGATATTCCACAGTTTTTTAGATCCATATGTGTTGGAAACGTGATTCATGGAAATGGACATGGCAGTTAGGGGATCGTGCTATTATCGAAAGAGAACTTTTCAGCATCAGTAATGCTGAAATAAACCACTGCTTGTTGGGATTTAATTGTCTATTTGAGGGATCAAGCATTCACTGTTGGCACTTCTCTTTCTCTTTGGAGGGAAAGTACGGCCTTCCCAGTATTTCCATTACCAAATGACTTTCCTGGGTGGCTGTGCCATGTCAGGAAGGTCTTGAGATGACGGGAACCAGGGTTCATCCTCAACTTCTGGCTGTTCTGACAAGGCTTCCCTGGCAGAGTGTAGCCTGTGTGTCTGGGTGACACTTGCAGCCATCAGAAAGGAGGGGATACCTCACAAGTGCCAAGCGATTCATCTGTCCCTTGTCTTACAGGGTGTTCCCAAGTGATGAGGTTCAAAATGCCACTTGGTAACCATTTGAAATCTCATAGTCATGGGGTGGGTTCTCTGTGTGAGCTCAGAGCAGTGTCTGTTCACCACCAGATGGAAAGCATTTCAGTATTTTAATTGGTAAGGCTGTGTTCATGCACGTTCATGGACCACCAGTTCAGTGGCATTCTCTGCTGGAGCCCCAACACCCCTGTCATACCTCATCTTTCAAAGCTCCAAACAGTCTTCACACCCAGGAGGTTGTGGTAATGTAACCACAGCACAGGATTGGGGGAAAAAAAACAACCACCCAGGGGTGACATAGTTTAAGGGCTCGGGCCCAATTGCCCCATTTGGACGAGTTGGTAACACCAACACTTAGTGTGTAAACTGGAGGATTGTCCAAGATCATGGACTTAAGAACGACACGGGCTCAGATGTCACCTTGGACAGCAAGGGACAGTGTGGGGTCACTCACTGGCCAGGATTATGGTCCCTTATACTGTCAAAGTAGAGCTCACCGGGGATCCTCTGGCCAAGCCAGAGAGGAGGCTTGGGACCTTCTAGGGAATTTCTGCCCTAAAGGGAATGGCTTAAGGAAGGCAGGGGTGCTGAAAATCCTAGTTCACAGGGAGCAGTCATGTTTATGGAACGAGGCCCAGCAGTAGCCTTAAAAGCTGCATCACAAATCTTTCCGCCTGGATACAAAACAAGCAGGAAAAGGAATTCAGAGTCTTGGACAAGGATCACAGCAGGATTCAAATCCAGGTCAGGGGTGAACAGGGAGCCCTTAGAGGGGCCTCAGGAGCGAGGTCCTTCCTGCCTTTAGTCCATTTGCAAATGAGCTTCCTTGGGCCTTGTCCTCTCCAAGTGCACGTTTTGATCTTTTTACATTGTTTTCCCCACTTAGAGCTGATGCAATTCCAGAGATTGAACTAGAAAACTACAAGTTCCTAAAATTTAGTCAAAAGAAATCTCAACAAGAGAAGCAGAAAATGTTCCCTGTTCCTCAAGAATGTAGAAAGGCAGCCCCTGCCTGTGGCACGACATGGTCCTGGGTAGTGCTGTTTTAAAGACACCCACATTTCAGTGGTTGTTGCTCTGCCTGTGAAAGTACCTTCAACATTTAAATCCCAAGAGAAAGGGCGGGGTGACACGTCTGCTCCTGGAGGAGTTGAATGATACTGAAATGAACTGGTCTTCGGAATTAGGGGAATTTGGGGGTGTCCCCACTAGCCAGGGTAGGGGCTGGCCTTTCTCCCTTCTCCCACCAACAATAAGCTGATGACCCGGAAGAGTTCGTGATTCAAGGAGAAATGTGAGATTCAGTGTCTCACTTACATGCCTACAGAAAGCGACAGAACCACATCACAACTCCCAGACTGTAAAGGGAACAGGACTTTAATACAATATTCAAATATGGCATTTATTGTTTACAACAAATAACTTCTGTGCCTCCCCATTTGGTGAATAGTTGCTGGGGTAGAGATGTCAGGGAGTGAGGTGGGTGTGTCCCCTCTCTCTTGGGCATCAGGGGTCGCAGGAATCAGCTTACAATGCTCCCCTTCCCCTCAGGAGGGAGGAGCTGGCCCAGTGCATCCCAAGCATCCCAGCTGTGTCCCCGCTGCTGAGGATGGGGCTGTGATCGGCCACTGGTACGGGGGTTGGTGTTGGGGCCTGGGGACCGAGTAGAAGAGTCGGGTTATCTTGGTGGCCTGGAAGAATCATGGCCCCCACCCTGTCCCCACTGCACTGGGTGCTCCTGACCCTGTGCTCAGTGCTGTCAGCCACCAGTACCCCATTTGTCCCTGCCACGCGAGCGATCATTTAGTATCACCTATTTCACAGAGGGGGAAATGGAGTCTCAGGAAGCTGAAGAGAGTCACCCCAATCACAGGACTGCTCAGTAGTGGAGTTGGGATCCCATTGCCAGCTGTTCGACTACCCAAGGCCATGCTTAGCTCGAAGCCTAACTGAACCCATAGGAGTCAGTCACCCCGGCCCAGACACTCACTCACCCCTTACCTTGATGATGGCGGGTTCTTCTTGGCCTTGAGTATTCTGCTGGCCAACTAGGTCTGGGGGTTCAGCTGGCAGGACAGGCTGTAGCTCCAGGACAGAGAGGCTCCTGTGAACCTAAGAGAAACCACACCTCAAGTGTCCCCTCACTGCCTGCCCAGCAGCTGGAGTCTGAGTGTCCCAGAGGTCGCCATGCAACAAGGCCTGGGGCTGAGTGGGGGGCCACGGAGACAGGATCTCTGGACTGGCCAACAGGGAGAGTCCACCCCTGCCCTCACCCAACTCCTGCCCGGCCTCACCTATCACTCTCGTTGAGCAGCTCCATGTCCTGGAACCAGGCCCCAAATCGCTCCTCAGGCTCTAGGTTGTAATACTTTGTGGCCACCTGGAGCAGCAGGATCTCCCTCATGACTGGCTATTCCTGGGACCAGAGGGAAGGAGAGGCTGCAGTTAGGGCCTGGGTGAGGGATGCTGCATGGGCCTTGTCGGGTGTCAGGGGTGGGGCAGGGACCAGTCCTGGGAACTGTCCTTCCCTCCAGTTCCTACCAGGTTTTACCTGTTCTCAGAATGGGAATAAGCAGTGCCTCCTCCAGGATTTTTTCATTGATGCCATCCTCCCCTCAACCCACCTGCCAACTGGATGGGTCTCCCACTTCTTTGTTATCAAACTCTTCTACTCAATGTAAGATACAGGGGGTGGAGCCAGGGACTGTTCTGCCCAGAGGGTCTCTGAATTCCTCCTCCTTCCCCTCTCCTGAAGGGGGTGGGGCAGCTGTTCACTTCAGTCCTCTTCTCAGGTTGATCTCATTCTCCTGGAAGGCAGACAGCCAGAGTCCATCAGACAGAGCCCCCTAGCCTGAATAGGCCCCTATGCCTACACCTTCTCATGTTGCACTACTGCCAGGTCCCCAGAGGGGGCCGGGCATGCAGAGAAAACAGGACTTGGACCTAGGCCTGGCTCTGAGCTCCAGAGAAGGAGGACATGGGGGAGAGGCTGAGGGACCTGGCAGCATAACCCTCTCTGATGACAGACTTGGAGGCTGAGGCCTCAGGCAGAGGGGACTGCTCAGCCACTTATGTGCTGCCTTGACTTGGAGGGGCCCGAATCCTCTCTCCCTCCACGGGCAGCATGGGAGGGAGAGGCTGAGTCCAGCTCAGATAAAACCTCACGCAGCTGTGCCGTCAGGCAGCTCTGAGCTTCCCCAGCCTGGGGAACCGGAATGGGTGTCTCAGGTGGAACCTCTGTTCACTCATCCCTAAGATGTGCCTGATGCCCCAGCTCCCGGAGGCGGCTGTGAGGCTCTCAGGAGAGATGTGCCAAGTGCTGAGAGCTCAGAGCACAGTTCGGGGGCTCCCACATCCCAATGCTCAGGATCCTGGGCCTCAATGCCTGGTCCTCAGGTGCACCCACCTCGAGATTATCACCCATCAGCAGGTGCAGCATCAGCAGGTGACCAAGGAAAGTGCCAATATAGGGGATGACACTCTGTGACATCAGAGTGTGGGTGGGATGAAGCTTTGCTCCCAAGCCGGCCCCCTGCAAACCCTCCCCTGAAAAGTCCTCACTCTCAGCCTCCTGGCCCACACCAGAGTTCGCACTGGGAGCAGCCTAGGACCCTTAGCAGCCTCCCCTCAATTCCTCCTCCCTTCACACCCCAAGAACACCACACTCCTCCTCCTCACCTCCCAGGGCAGGATTCTGGAAAATCACAGGGTACGCGGTCCCTGGTCCTCCCCACAACAACCCATCCTGCACCAGATCTCCCAGGCTCTCCTCCTGGTCACTTCTACTGGGGGATTCAGGCACTGTGGCAGCAAGAGGAAGGACCGTCCTCTCTTGATTTGAGGCCTCCAGCTGGGAGGGCAGAGCCCCTCCCCCACAGGCACACTCACCTGCTGCTGCTGCTGTTTCTCCTGCACTCTATGGGGGCTGATCTGCCGGGGGGGGGGGGCAAACGTGGAGGGTCCCTCCTGCCAGGATCGAGGAGAGTGTCAACGAGCCATACTACCCTCACGCCATTTCTCTCTAGCACCACTGGCCTCCGAACCTGGACATCTGACTCGAGTCAACTGGTACCAATGCCAATACATCATCCAAGGTGTTGTGATTCTAGAACAAGCCCAGCTCCAACTCTCACTCTGTGTGTGAGCTTGGGCTTTCTGTCTGGCCTCCCTGAGCCTGTTTGCTCATATGGAAGGTGTGAGAACTCCAGCTACCTCACAAGTACTCCTGAGGATTCAGTGTCACATGACTGTCATCATTGTGCTCGCCCTCACCCCTCCAGGTGGAGCAGGCAGAAAGCTCCCACAGTCCTGTCCACCCTCTTAACTCATCACCACCCTGTGAGGCCTGCACCACACAATCACCATCCCTCCCTTCCCAGATGAGGAGACAGAGGCCCAAACAGGGACAGTGAGTTGCTCAGGGGACCAAAGAGGAGAGGCCGCTTGCCCCTCCCAGCCAGATGCCCTGTTCCCACATCCTCACCTAACCCGCAGCCCCACCACTGACAACAGTCCTGTCCTCTGAGCTCTCAAAGCTTGGTCCTGGGCCGAGCAGTGGAGAGGACGATGTGTCTTGGGAGTCTGGTTGCATGGCTCCTGCCTGCCCCAGTCTCGTGGAGTGTCTGGCCCCCAGGCTGGGTCAGAGGCCATGCCAAAGCCTTCTCCTCCCCAAGGAACCCCTCAGGACATTCCCCTGCCCTGAACTCTTTCTTTATCCACTCAGGAACTGAACTCTCAATATGCCACCTCTGATCCACAGGGAAGGTGGTGACAGGATGCTTTGCTTCCTCATTTACGTGAAGCTCCTAACGTCCTTTCAGCAGGATCCACTAAGAATCCATGAGTTGCCTAGACGCTTCTCATAAGCCCCTGGGGGCATATGTCATTGCCAACCAGGCACTCAGATGAGACTCTTGTGGTTGACTCGAGTGACTGCTCTAGGGGTCGGGGGGGGGGCCCGAAAGCACACACATCTGTCTCTGATCCAGCCGTTCAGGCCCAAGGATGAGTAGCCTGTTTGTCCACCTGGACCATGGGAATCCTCTGCCATGCATGTCCCTGGGACAGGCAGGGTGTCCTCCCCTTGGAGACATGGTGAAGACAGAAGGAGCAGCAGGGGCCTGGCTTCCTGAGGACAGGTTTAGGCTGAGGGCTAAACCCACCGCAACAGCTTGGAAGAAGCTACATCCAGCAGGATGGACGTGCATGGAAGCCAGAGACCTGCTGATGGCACCAGCTCAGCAACTCTTCCTGGAACAGCCCAACCAACACCACTGTGTCCCATGGCCAGGGCCTCCTGCCCAAAATTGGCACCCTGCTTCCCATGAGCTGAACAGATCCCTCTGCTTGTTAACCTGGACAAGATAGACTGGAATGTTTCAGAGAAAGTTCAAGTGAGAAACTATCAAAACCACAACCTGCCCAGTACCCTTGCCCCTCTCCCCCCTCCTCTCTTTCCAGACCCGCAGCCTCCACTCTATCTTGGTCATCAGTTCTCTGCTCAAGGACTCATCTTGGCTATAGAGCTCCTTAAGTTTTTCAGAGCTTTACCCGAGGGGAGGGGAAAGAGGGAAGGATAAATTTAGGGATAATGTGAGGGGTCTGAGTGCAAATCCCTTTTCTTTGACAACCCAAGAGATTCAACCTGCCTGGAGGAGTGTTCTCACTGGGCTCCTCTGAGCACTAAGGTCTCATGGGACTGGGAGGGGGCTCTCCTGTTGGTCACTGGGGTCTCCACTCCCCAGCTCTACAGAGCAGCTCTGTTTTGAGCACTATGAGTTTCAACTGGCCATAGAGTTCTGTTGCTATAAACACTTGGAAATCTCCAATGTGGCTCAACCCAATAGCTGACATTTAGGGAAACCGAGTCCTGAAGCAGAACTGGTTCACAAGGACACCAGGAGACTTAGAGACCAACTACCCACTCCCAGGCCCTGTCCCCAGCATTTGCTGCCTCCCAGGAGTTCCTGGTTGACTGAGGCGCCAATGGCAGACATAAGGAGATCCCCCATCCATCCTGGTCCTCCTATGCAGAGAGGCCTACCCACAGGGAAACTTACCCCCGTGTGTTCTTCAGGTGGCTTGTGGAGGTTTTCTGCAGAGCAGAGATGAAAGTGCGGGGTGAGGAGAAGTTCTTCCAGATGTCGCACTCCTGGGGAAGGGAAGAGAATGAGGTGTGAGGTTGGGCACTGGAGCCCCGCTTGCTCTAGCTTCAGTCTCCTTCTATTTACATCTCCCCTCCTGGATGAGACAGATGCTCAGGGAGCCCCAGAAAGACATTTAGGACCCAGAAAGTAACACTCACAAGGAGGAGGAGTTTAGCTCAACCCAGGGAAGGAGCCAGGTAGGAAGTGAGCATCCTCCCACTGGGACCTGGAGTCAAGGTCAGCGGGGCCCCTGGCAGGAAAGGCCTAGGGACTTGCAGGAGCTTAGACCACACACTTCAATCCTGGGAGCTGATAAAGGTGGAGAGGCAGTTCCCAAGTCTCCAGAGAGGGGCTCTACTGGGCCTCCCACGGCACACCTGGGCCACCTGGACCCAGTGCTCTACCACCCTCGCCCTGTCCTGGGCTGTCATGCTCGCATCCCCGAGGCAGGTGGTGATGACGAGGCTGGCCACCCTTCTGAACTGGTCGATGGTGGCCTGGATGGTGGGTGTCTAGTGTTGACTGCCAGGCTTATTCTTCTTGTGCCAGGTGGATCCCAGGCACTGAGAGGGCACCACCTTCCAGAAGAGCTCCTGGGGGACAGGGGGAGTGTCATCCAGCCCTGCCACAGGCCACCTCTGTGTCCACAGCCACTAAAGTCCCACACAGTTGTCACAGTTTAGAGCTAGAGCTCAGGAAGCTCAGGATGTGGCCTGAGCCTTGTGAGAGTCCCTAGGTTTTCTTCTCTGTCCACCGAGGGTACCCAACACAGGATGTCCCAGGACCCAATCCCGGCAGGGAAGGGAGAGGGGCATTTGCATCCAGCCCGTCCTGGCTAACTCCAAGCTCCAGACGGTGGCTCAACTCTGCTCATGCCAAGGGGGCATCTGCCACCACCCTGATCTCTGCTCTGGTCCCACTCTCCATTCTGATGCACATTCCTCCGTGGCAGCTACAACCACTGGCCTTGTCTGTCTCCCTTGTAGTGAAGCACACTTCAGGTGTCAAGTCCTGAGGCTGTTGAGCCTACTGAGGAGACGGCTGGGCCACCGTAGACCTGGCTGCACACAGTGAGTTCCCCTCCACCACTGATGGGCCAAGCCCTGCCAAGCTTTCCATCTCTTCTACCTCATGGAGCCGGCACAGCCACTCTGTGCAGCAGGTCCTGTTAGTGTCCACCTCTACGGTCTGCAGGTGGACAGCAAAGGCTTGGGGGTTCCAGAAGTTGCCCAGGACATATGGTTGGTAAGGGGTGGAGCTGGGATTTGGGCCCAGATCATGGGAGTTTGGATCAGGTCTGGGGCAACAATGGCAGAGGGACGGCCTGCTCCACCCCGCCCTGAGATCCCAGCTGTTCACCACATCTATCACGGTCAACTGCTCCACCACCAGCTTAGGAGAGAAGGCCGTGAGGTTGGGCTTCTTCTCACGCTCCTTAACAGCCACAGGTGGAGATGGACTTCCCACTAAAAATGATGGTGCAGGTGACTCCAGCTCAGCAGCACTCACTCCTCCTGGAGCCGATGTCGGCCCTTGCTCCAGCTCCAACACTGCTGATGGAGGGGACGCTGGCCTCAGCACTAGTAGCGGTGTTGTGAACGGAGCTGGAGCCAGCTCTACCTCCACCACTGCCCACTGCTCTGCTTCTGCCACTGGCTGGAGCTCTGCAGCTGGCGCTACAGTGGGATAAAGAGAAAGATTCACCCACATAGCTGACTTTCCATGTGTCCTTCTAAACACAGGAAAGATCCCACTTCCCTTCCAGGAATATCCAGCCTGCAGTCCCCCTTACCCTCTGCCTCTGCCTCAGTGGCCTCCAGAAGCTCACACTGGGCAAGGGTAAGAGGGTCATGGCAGCTCAGCTCCGAAACAGGCAAAGTTACCTGCGTGTACATCTCCTTTAGCTTGAAAAAGGGACAGCACCAGTCTGGTCACTCCCTAGTTCTGGTCAACCTGGTCATCTCAAGGTCCTGAGTGTGGAGACCCTCTGTTCCTGTTCTCATCTCAGAGCAGCACTGGATGGTGTTTGTGGCCTCAGGCACCTTCCCCTTGCCTAGTGAGTTGGTGAAATTGAAACCATTGGGCAGCTCCTCGATGACCTTCTTACTGGAGTTCTGCAAAGACTGCTCCGGAGCTGGGCCTGAAGGAATCAGGGGCTGCCTGCACACTGCCACTGGGGTCATCCCCCAAGAGAAAGTCTGCTCCTCAGTTCAGGCACAGAGGGACATCCCTGCAAAGAACTGTGGTCAGGCAGGAAAAGAGATGAAACCTCTATGCCTCAGTAACATAAGAGTAGAGGAGCTCACATTCTCATGCTGCCAGCCATGACCTGGGCTATGAACATGACAGGCCCACCATGCTTCCGACACCTAACAACCAGCTCCTGCCCAGGAATGGTCTGCCCCTCATACCCTGCCTTCTCCCCTCCACACAAACACATACAGACACACACACACACAAGATGAGGGACCAGGGGTGTGGGGCTGATCAGGTGGGATCACAGTTGTGTCCTGGCCTGCACTAGCCTATCCTGGGCTGCCCCGTGTTACCCTTCACTGCCTCCTGCCAGACGCCCAGAGGCGTCGGGGATGAGGGCTGAGCCAACGTCGGCAACGACCAAAAAGTTTCTCTTTCTGGGTTTTTTTGTGCCTAGATCCTCCAAAAGTTGGGATACAACAACAAAATATTTTTTCCTGTTGACTGTCTCCAGTCAAGTGAGCTGGATGGGGGGCTGTGGGTGCCTGGTTACCAGAGTTCTAAGATCTTTTGAGGTCTATGACCAAGGAAGTGAAGTCTTTTTTCAAGACTCCTTTACCTAGGCCCCTTCCCTCAATCAGACTTATCCAGAGCTGCCCCCTGTGCCCTGGCTGCTAACCCTCCTCCCCCATGTCATCTCCTGAGCTGTACACAAGGAGCCTACACAGCCCTAGCCACAGCTCCCTGGAAACCTAAGTCGGGTCCTAGCTTTGAGGAGACAGAGATGAATGCAGACCTCCTTTTTCTTACCAGTTCTTCATCCCGAGAAAGTCCCTGTACCTCTCAGGTCCTCCCCAGTCTCTAAACCTGCACCATGGGGATCAGGCTAGAATCTACTTCCTAGGGATGTCAGGCGGTGTATATGACATAATATCTCTTACCTCTGTGAGCTGGTGTCACATGTACCTAAGGCACAAACTTAAAGATGGAAGAATAACAAGAAGGGGTGACAGGTAGCACAGAACACCACTCAAAACAGGCCTGGGTTCTAGCAATGTGATATTGGAACAGTCGCTTCCAACTTGGCCTCATTTTCAGGTCAGCATCATGGGGGGGTTGAAACTAATGGAAATTTACATACTGCCATCCTGCGGCATAAAACCATTCAATTGTTTCCTGTTTAATGGAGAATGAGACCCAAGTGTCTCGTCTTGGCCTATGAGGTGAGCAGCCTTCACAGTGGTACCCAGTAAGCCCCACCCATGGTACAGCCATCCCCGTGGAACCACTAAGTAGTTAGTAACTGGTTTCTTAACATAATAACAGCCAAAGTGATGGGATGTCTTGTCTAAGTTTTAACTAAAAAAGTCTCTCACTTCCTCTTACTCCCTCTTTCATGTTCCATCTCTCTCTCTCACTCTGTCGAATCCCTGTAACTGAGGAATCAAATACCAGTGTTTTTGGGCTGCCCAACGTGGACGCCTAGATAGGAGAGAAGCACGAGATTGCCCAGGCCAACAGACAGAAAGAAACTCAGGCTCTCAGTCCAAACTGAACCCTAAAAGCTGAGAGTGAACTTGGGGGCCAGTCCTCCCCCAGTTGAGCCTCAGTTGCAGGCCACACAGGGTGGTGATGAGGTAAGAGGGAGGAAAGGAATGTGGGAGCTTTCTGCCTGCTCCACCTGGAAGGATGAGGGCGAGAACAATGTCATGTGACACTGAGTCCTCAGGAGAACCTGTGAGGTAGCTGGAGTTCTCACACCTTCCAGATGAGGAAACAGGCTCGAGGAGGCCTGGCCCAAAGCCCAAGCTCACATCGAGAGTGAGAGTTGGAGCTGGGCTTGTTCTAGAATTACAACATCTTGGAGGATGGAGTGCTATTGGTACCAGTTGCCTGGAGTCAGATGTCCAAGGTCAGAGGACAGTGGTGCTGGAGAGAAATGGGGTGAGGGGACTATGGCCTTACTGACACTCTCCTCGACCCTGACAGGAGGGCCCTGCCACGTTTACCCCCCCGCAGATCAGCCCCCATAGAGTGCAGGAGAAACAGCAGCAGCAGCAGGTGAGTGTGCCTGTGGGGGAGGGGCTCTGCCCTCCCAGCTGGAGGCCTCAAATCAAGAGAGGATGGCCCTTCCTCTTGCTGCCACAGTGCCTGAATCCCCCAGTAGAAGTGACCAGGAGGAGGGCCTGGGAGATCTGGTGCAGGATGGGTTGTTGTGGGGAGGGCTAGGGACCGCATACCCTGTGATTTTCCAGAATCCTGCCCTGGGAGGTGAGGAGGAGGAGTGTGGTGTTCTTGGGGTGTGAAGGGAGGAGGAATTGAGGGGAGGCTGCTAAGGGTCCTAGGCTGCTCCCCGTGGGAACCCTGGGGTGGGCCAGGAGGCTGAGGGTGAGGCCTTTTCAGGGGAGGGTCTGCAGGGGCCCGACTTGAGAGCAAGGGCTCATCCCATCCACACTCTGATGTCACAGAGTGTCATCCCCTATATTGGCACTTTCCTTGGTCACCTGCTGATGCTGCACCTGCTGATGGGTGATAATCTCGAGGTGGGTGCACCTGAGGACCAGGCAGGGAGGATCCTGAGCCTTGGGCTGCGGGAGCCCCCGAACTGAGCTCTGAACTCTCAGCACTTGACACATCTCTCCTGAGAGCCTCACAGCCGCCTCTGGGAGCTAGGGCATCAGGCACATCTTAGGGATGAGTGAACAGAGGTTCCACCTGAGACACCCATTCCGGTTCCCCAGGCTGGGGAAGCTCAGAGCTGCCTGACGGCACAGCTGCGTGAGGTTTTATCTGAGCTGGACTCAGCCTCTCCCTCCCATGCTGCCCGTGGAGGGAGAGAGGATTCGGGCCCCTCCAAGTCAAGGCAGCACATAAGTGGCTGAGCAGTCCCCTCTGCCTGAGGCCTCAGCCTCCAAGTCTGTCATCAGAGAGGGTTATTCTGCCAGGTCCCTTAGCCTCTCCCCCATGTCCTCCTTCTCTGGAGCTCAGAGCCAGGCCTAGGTCCAAGTCCTGTTTTCTCTGCATGCCCAGCCCCCTCTGGGAACCTAGCAGTAGTGCAACTTGAGAAGGTGTGGTCCTAGGGGGTCTAGTCAGACTAGAGGGCTCTGTCTGATGGACTCTGGCTGTCTGCCTTCCAGGAGAACGAGATCAACCTGAGAAGAGGACTGAAGTGAACAGCTGCCGCACCCCCTTCAGGGGAGGGGAAGGAGGAGGAATTCAGAGACCCTCTGGGCAGAACAGTCCCTGGCTCCACCCCCTGTATCTTACATTGAGTAGAAGAGTTTGATAACAGAGAAGTGGGAGACCCATCCTATTGGCGGTGGGTTGAGGGGAGGATGGCATCAAGGAAAATTTCCTGGAGGAGGGGCTGATTATTCCCATTCTGAGAACAGGTAGAGCCTGGATGGAACTGGAGGGAAGGACAGTTCCCAGGACTGGTTGCCTGCCCCACTCCTCACCCCCAATAAGGTCCATGCAGCATCCCCCACTCAGGCCCTATCTGCAGCCTCTCTTTCCCTCTGGTCTCAGGAATAGCCAGTCATGAGGGAGATCCTGCTGCTCCAGGTGGCCACAAAGAATTACAACCAAGAGCCTGAGGAGCGATTTGGGGCCTGGTTCCAGGACAAGGAGCTGCTCAACGAGAGTGATAGGTGAGGCCGGGCAGGAGTTGGGTGAGGGCAGGGGTGGACTCTCCCTGTTGACCAGTCCACAATGCCTGTCTCCGTGGCCCCCCACTCAGCCCCAAGCCTTATTGCATGGCGACCTCTGGGACACCCAGACTCCAGCTGCTGGGCAGGCAGTGGGGGGACACCTGAGATGTGGCTCCTGTTAGACTCACAGGTGCCTCTCTGTCCTGGAGCTACAGCCTGTCCTGCCAGCTGGACACCCAGACCTAGTTGGCCAGCAGAATACTCAAGGACAAGAAGAACCTGCCATCATCAAGGTCAGGGGTGAGTGATTGTCTGGCCTGTGGTGACTGACTCCTATTGGTTCAGTAATACTTCGGGCTAAACGTGCCCTTAGGGAGTGGGACAACTGGCACTGGGATCCCAGCTCCACTACTGAGCAGTCCTGTGACTGGGGTGACTCTCTTCAGCTTCCTGAGACTCCATTTCCTCCTCTGTGAAATAGGTGATACTAAATGATCTCTTGCGTGTCAGGGACAAATGGGGTACTGGTTGCTGACAGCACTGAGCACAGAGCCTGGAGCACTCAGTGCAGTGGGGACATGGTGGGGGCCACAATTCTGAGGGAGGCCCCCCAGGATAACCCGACTCTTCTACTCAGTCCCCAGGCCCCAACACCAACCCCCGTACCAGTGGCCGTTCACAGCCCCATCCTCAGCAACGGGGACACATCTGGGAGGCTCGGGATGCACTGGGCCAGCTCCTCCCTCCTGACGGGAAGGGGAGCATTGTAAGCTGATCTCTGAGGTCCCCTTAAACCCAAGAGAGAGGGGACGACCCCACCCCAGCTCCCCGATGTCTCTACCCCAGGACCAATTCACACATTGTGGAGGGGCAGTAGTTATTTGTTGTAAACAATAAATGCCATATTTGAATATTATATTAAAGTCCTGTTCCCTTTACAGTCTGGGAGTTGTGGTGTGGTTCTGTCGCTTTCTGTAGGCATGTAAGTGAGACACTGAATCTCACATTTCTCCTTGAATCAAGAACTCTTCCGGGTCATCAGCTTATTGTATGTGGGAGAAGGGAGAAGGGCCAGCCCTTCGCTGGCTAGTGGGAAAACCCCCAAGTCCCCCTAATTCTGAAGACCAGTTCATTTCAGTATCATTCAACTCCTCCAGGAGCAGACATGGCCCCCCGCCCGTTCTCTTGGGATTTTAAGGTTGAAGGTACTTTCACAGGCAGAGCAACAACCACTGAAATGTGGGTGTCTTTAAAACAGCACTATCAGGACCATGTCGTGCCACAGGCAGGGGCTGCCTTTCTACATTCTTGAGGAACAAGGAACGTTTTGTGTTTCTCTTGTTGAGATTTCTTTTGACTAAATTTTAGGAACTTGTAGTTTTCTAGTTCAATCTCTGGAATTGCATCAGTTCTAAGTGGGGAAAACAATGTAAAATGATCAAAACGTGCACTTGGAGAGGACAAGGCCCAAGGAAGCTCATTAGCAAATGGACTAAAGGCAGGCAGGATCTAGCTCCTGAGGCCCCTCTAGGGGCTCCCTGTTCACCCCTGACCTGGATTTGAATCCTGCTGTGATCCTTGTCCAAGACTCTGAATTCCTTTTCCTGCTTGTTTTGTATCCAGGCGGAAAGATTTGTGATGCAGCTTTTAAGGCTACTGCTGGGCCTCGTTCCATAAACATGACTGCTCCCTGTCAACTAGGATTCTCAGCACCCCTGCCTTCCTTATGCAATTCCCTTTAGGGCAGACATTCCCCAGAAGGCCCCAAGCCTCCTGCCTCGTTTGTCCTGATGGATCCCCGGTGAGCTCCACTTTGCCAGTAGAAGCGACTATAATCCTAGCCAGTGAGTGACCTCACACTGTCCCTTGCTGTCCAAGGTGACTTCTGAGCCCGTGTCATTCTGAGGTCCATGATCTTGGACAATCCTCCAGTTTACACACTAAGTGTTGGTATTACTAACTCGTCCAAATGGGGCAATTGGGCCCAAGCCCTTAAACTGTGTCGCCCTTCGGTGGTTGTGTTCTTGTCCCCAGTCCTGTGCTGTGGTTACATTACCACCACCTGCTGGGGTGTGAACACTGTTTGAAGCTTTGAAAGATGAAGCATGATAGGGGTGTGGGGGGCTCCAGCAGGGAATGCCACTGAACTGATGGTCTATGGACATGCATGAACACAGACTTACCAATTAAAATACTAAAATGCTTCCTATCTGGTGGTGAACAGACACTGCTCTGACCTCGCACAGAGAACCCACCCCATGACTAGGAGCTTTCAAAGGGATACCAAGTGGCATTTTGAACCTCATCACTTGGGAACACCCTGTAAGACAAGGGACAGATGAATCGCTTCGCACTTGTGAATTGTCCCCTTCTTTCTGATGGCTGCAAGTTTCACCCAGACACACAGGCTGCACTCTGCCAGGGAAGCCTTCTCAGGACAACCAGAAGCTGAAGATGAATCTTGGTTCCCGTCATCCCAAGCCCTTCCTGACATGGCACAGCCACCAGGGAATGTGATTTGGTAATGGAAAGACTGGGAAGGCTGTATTTTCCCTCCAAAGAGAAAGAGAAGTACCAACAGTGAAAGCTTGATCCCTCAAATAAACAATTAAATCCCAACAAGCAGTGGTTTCTTTCAGCATTACTGATGCTGAAAAGATTTCTTTTGTTAATAGCACGATCCCCCAACTGCCATGTCCATTTCCATGAATCAAATTTCCAACACATATGGATCTAAAAAACTGAGGGAAATCTGGTATTTCCTTAGATGCAACTCTGAATTGGCATGCAACAGAGAACAGAAAAATGGAGACCTAGAAGTAAATATCTAATTTGAGAACATAGACATAAAAGTGCGTTTGAAATAATATTTTGGAATCTATTGGAATATTATACAAAAATAAGAATCCACTTTTAGTAGGTTTTACTGTGATTGTGAGGGGAAAAACTGAATCACCCCGTGACGTTGATAATTCGCTGCTGACATTAAAGTACAAATAAATAACATACATAGTAAAGGAAAATGAGAGAACAGCATGAAAAAGGAAGATCTTTCTCTCCTCACCTGAAACTCAACCTCTCACCTCAGAAAGAAACTGTTGTCTATATTTTCTATGTCTCGAAGCAGAGTTTAATAAAAGAAAAGTATCGATATATTTTAAAGTTTCAAGAGCTCAAAGCAAGGAAACATTAGGGATGCTGCCAAGAGACCTCACTGAGGTGCCTGTTCCATTTCATCTGCTGTCAGGACGGCCTTCTTAGACCCTCACTTTCTCTGCCTCGCTAGCAAGTCTTTCCGCCATCAGTGCTATCACCAGTCTCGCTCCTGTGCTCTTCACTGCCCTTTCCTCCTTCCTGATACCTCCACAGTGGAGCTGTGGAATGCACAGATCAGTTCCTGGAATCATCTCTGCCAAATCTGAATTCCAGCAGGAGTGGGCATGGGACCTGGAATGCAGACCATCTGCGAGCACACCTGGCAGGGATTCACCTGTGTGACTAGGTGCAAGTTTTTGCAACGTTTTGGCAAGATTGAAAGGACTTACGAGTTGTCCTGCGCTGCTCCAGGCCTGGAGTCCTTGCGGTCTCTCGGGCCAGCAGATCTGGTGGGGCTGGTCCAAGTTGTCCCCTCAGACACCAGTCATTGCCAGGATGGGATGGGATTCTAGTAACAGGCCTCTTGAATATGTCACTGGACATCCTCAAAAGAATGGAAATGCTTAAACCAGGCTTTGGTTTGGACTGGTTCCCACAGTTACGCTGCTTCTCCTGTGAAGACGTGACTTATCATCCTTCTTTTCCTCTTACCCTATAAAAACAAATCATGAAACTGGGCCAAATGATAAAGGAGGCCTGCCTTTTTAGGACAATTATCCTGGCTGTTTTGTACTTCCACCCTCCCTCTATCCTCTGGGGATAGATCTGACCTGTGTCCTGGGATGTCATCAGGCAGATTTGCATCAAGAAGAGAAAGCTCAAGGTCAAACTCAAGGCTCCTCCAGATCATTTCCCCCTCCATCCCGTTAACACGCCCTCCTTTTTTGAGTGTAATTCTATTCTCTTCTTTTCCTTGTCACTATCAACCCCACAAGTCCTGGCACTCCCTCTCAGGACAGTCAGTCCCCAGTCCTTTACTAAATCCCAAATCTTACCATTTCTGTGTTTTCTGTCTACTCATTTGCTTAATCCATTGACCACTTGGTGTTCATAGAGATTAAATCAATAGTGACGTTATCAACCACCCCCTGTTAGCAACTTACTCCCATATCCCAGATGTTCACATAATCCAAATGGTTATGTTCAAAAGTAAATAATTCAGAAAACATATTCACTCACCACAAATTCCTGATCTTTAATATTTTTATTCAAACAGTCATACAGTAGATAGCTGTCCCTCAATATCAGTAGTAATGCCAGATCAACGATTCTCACCTTAATTTTCTCCTACACCTATCAATCCTAGATTCCATGGACTATGATCACAATAATTTCCTTGGAAAAATAAAAAATTCCTTACCACTCATTTATTTTGCAAACCTTCAAACCCAGAAGATCTCGATTATCTGCCATGCCACAGCTACTGCTGGTCTTATGACAAGCTGAAGAAAAAGCACGAAACATGATCTTTTTGTACCACTGTAAATACAAAGCCATCTGCATCAACAGGAAAGCACCCATAATGCCTGGAAATTTTGTTCTCTTTTTTTGTTTGGCTCAAAAACAAAAAGACAAATCAATTTAAAAAATGGTCAATGCACCAGAGTAAAATTTTTCCAGTGAAGACATACAGGTGGCCAACAGGTGTATGAAACGGTGTTCAGCATCACAAATCAGGGAATGCAAATCAAAACCACAATGAACTATCATTTCACACCTGTTATGATGGCGATTATCAAAATAACTAAAGATGACAAATGTTGGTGAGGATGTGGAGAAAAGGAAACCTCGTCGGAATGTAAACTAATACAGCCATTATGGAAAACAGTATGGAATTTCCTCCAAAAATGAAAACTAGCCTATGATCCAGCAATCCCACTTCTGGTATACAGCCACAGGAATTGAAATCAGGGTCTCAAAGAGATACCTGCCCTCTAATGTTCATTGCAGCAAATTCGCAATAGCCAAGATGTGGAAGTAACCTAAACGTCACTGATGGATGAATGGATAAAGAAATAGAATATTCGTCAACATTGAAAAAAGAAGAAATTGCTGCTATTTTTGACAACATGAATGCACCTAGAAGACATTGTGCTAAGTGAAATAAGGCAGACAGAGAAAGGCAAATATTTCCTTATTTGTGGAATCTAGAATAGTCAAACTCACACAAGCAGAGGTTAGAATGGTGGTTGCCAGGGGCTGGGGAGATGGAGAAATGGGGAGCTAATGTTCAAAGATACAAAGATTCAGTTATCAAGATAAATAAGTTCTGGAAATCTAGGATAAGGCATAGTGCCTACAGCTAACAAGACTGTATTGCATGCGCTACATGCATACATATTAGCTACATTTGCTAATAGAGTAGATATTAAGAGTTCTTACCAGAGAATAATAGTAATAAAGGAGGTGAGAGAAAACTTTGGGAGATGATGGATATGTTTGTAGCCTTGATGGTGGTGACAGTCTCAAGGGTGTATGCTTATGTCCAAATTCATCAAGCTGTATATGGAAAAGTATGACATAATCGTTGATTCTTCTGCACCTTGAAATATGCCATATCCTCATCACAAGAGAAAAAATTTGTAACTCTATATGGGGACAGATGTTAACTGGACTTATTGTGGTCATCATTTCAACATATATACAAACATTGAATCATTATGTCATCCCGCTGAAACTAATTTAATGTTGTATGTCAACTTTATCTCAATTAAAAAAACACAACAGACAAAACCATTTGAATACTGTATATGAATTCAGTGAATCCCTGAAACTGCCCCATTCTCATATGGGAATTACAGGAAGCAGAGAGGATGAAGTAAATGGAAGAAAGTTGTATAAAACAGTATTCAAATTAAAATCATTTAAGTTGCTATCAGCTCCTTTTGGCAAAGTTCTGCGAGCACCGATCTACTCTCACATTTTTCCTGGAAAAACATACTTTCACATCCAACCCATAATAGTTTCATCATTTTCTCTAATAAGAAAATTTCAACTTAATAAATAAAAAGAAAAGCATCTCTTATGTATGAATAAAGTTAGTGAACTTTATAGAGAAAAGAGCATATTTGGACAATCCCAATAAAGTAAACAGAAGAACTGAATGATGATCAAGTCTCATTCAAGTTTATCTTTGAAAGCCAGTAAAACCAGGCTATCTTTTCAAGGATGTGTGTAGAGCTGTCAGCCTTGGAAGATAGAAATAGTGGCCTCCTCTGGAGCAAAGGGCAGGCTTGCTTACTGTCCAGTATAATAAAAATAACACCCCCCAGGGCAAAGGTTAGCAGACATCCTGCCCGTTATCAAAGATTTGAATTCCTTAGGCTCTGAGATCTTGCAACCCTCTGCATGTCACCTGGCCCACTGTGTATCACCCTGTAGGAAGTGAGATTTAGTGAACCGGTGCAAATGCTGATACTCTGGCCACTGCTATTGTTGTGTCATTAAGTCCTTTGTCTCTGAGGCATGGGACTCCTGACTTTTGCCAGCATCTGTAAGACCATTGTAGGCTAACTAATTGGTTTGCACGTAAGGTAAAACATCAAACCTTTCACAGTTCCCGACAAGCCCTTAAAATAACTAGTACTCTTAGGAACAGAGAGCTATCCAGAACAATATGCATGGATGGTCTTCATAGAAGACTTCATGCAACCAAAACTTTAATAAGTCTCTCTAATCTCTTTTATTTCTACCCCAAGTAGAAGGAGAGGCACCAAGCTATTACAGACCTAGGGCTTGTGCAAGCCACCTGGAGACCTAGTGACCAGAAACTTCCCATGGGGAGAAAAGACAGATGGGCATATTTCCAAAATGGACCCATGTGCCTCCCGGTCATCAAAAAGACAGTGCATTATCTTAATTTATGGTGATTTGAGTCATTAAAATCTTGTGATGGGCCAAAGATACACTTCTAAGAGGAGTGAGGCACATGGCAGTTGTAAGCAGATTAACACACTTGGTGAATATCAAACTCTGAACTAACTTTAGTGTTCTAATCAATTAAAAGGTACAACAAATTTAATTAGGTAGATTAAATGATATTTAATGGTATCCCTGATTATTACTCTGCAATAATGAACAAGAAGCTCATGTAAATAACTATAATTGGTCTTACTTTAAAACATGATAGTCAGGACTGTTTGAGATAAGCTGGAGAGAAGGAAGGGGAGAAATAGACAAAAGTTAGCTGCTCTGAAGCCACTGTCAAGACCTCTGGATCTGCATGTAACCCAGGAGATCGAGGCAGACGGCTATGCCCCTATATCCTCCTGCACTGTGTTTCTCTGGGATGTCACAGGGCTGAAGCAGCCTCCTAAATCGTGTTTACATATCCATGTGTACAATACCCCTGACCGTGGGGATGAACCACCATTCAATCATCCCGTACACCCCTCTAATTAACAATTAGCTTTCAGAATCATTGTATCATTACATGATAATTTATTCCTCAAACCTGTAGGATGCCGAGCTAAAAGAAAATCAAATATCAATGGCTTCTTTTCTTTGCAAGACCAAGATGTTCTTTCACACTTGGAATCCTGATTAGAGGATAAATCCATCAAATCAATGGAAACAACTTAAGAAATGAACAGAGGGATATTTCATTCGTATATATACATTTTGCATTGTTGCAAAAATAAAGTTACATTTAAAAAAATTAGAACTTTTTGAAATTTCATAGATATTAAAGACTTTGTTCTGCATGTACTCCCTTTGGTTTACCAAATCAAACTCACTCTTTAATGGGCATTTCTAGCATTCAGTGCTAGTAACAACAGTTTTTTTTAATTCTTATTTTTCCCAGGTCAAGGAACAAGGGCAGAGGTCGTAGAGAGGTCAAGTCTAATCTACCTAGGGATGTGGCAGCCTTAACTATGGATGTTCAAGCCAGACATTGCCAGCAGAACCACATCTCTTCATCCATAGGTGAGTTTTTACTAGTAATCACAGAGACTTGAGGATATCAAAGGAAATTCTTCATTAAGATCCAAAGTTATAGATTCTTATCTTGGGTTCATTACTTTGAATTTTTGACCCAAATCGTATATATCGATTGGACCATGTTCAATTCTATGATCTTTAGATGATGCAGCCTACAGCTGAAGAGAAACAGATACAACACCAACATCTTATCCTCTCTGAAGCCCAACTGAGAGCCCGTGGAGTCAGAAGTTTTCAAGACAAGATAAAGTCATCCTTCTTCTGAACAAAGACTGTAGATGCTATACAAACATTCAACTTTATTTATTTTGTTTTATTTTTGTTTTGTGAGGAAGATCTGCCCTGAGCTAACATATGACAATCCTCCTCTTTTTGCTGAGGAAGACTAGCCGTGGGCTAACATCCATGCCCATCTTCCTCCACTTTATATGGGATGCCGCCACAGCATGGCTTGACAAGCAGTGCGTCGGTGAGTGCCCGGGATCCGAACCTGCAAACCTCGGGCCTCCGCGAACCCCGGGCCGCCGCAGCGGAGCCCGCGCAATTAACCGCTTGCGCCACCGGGCCAGCTCAAACATGCAACTTTAAATTGTTAATCTGACTTGTTAGAATGTGATGCAGCAAGCATAATACCTTCTAAGTTTCATGATTTTTCTCCAGAATACTGAGATGGTTGACCTTGAAGTCAAGTTTCCCCATAAATGTCTTTATTCAGAGATAAAATTAATTTCCCTATAAAATAATTCCCATAAAATTGTTACAAATATATCATAGTCTCTGACTAAAAGGGAACAAAGCAAATTGAGCAGTTGAGTAGCAGTGTAATAAATTCCATACAAGGATCTTACTGCAGCATTATGTATAATAGTGAAACTGGAAATAACCCCATCTCTATCAAAGAAGAAATAAACAGATCGTGGTATTCCTGTTCTTTGGAGTAGCTCCAAAACTTCTAAACAGCTAAGTTAGAGTGACGTATACTGATAAGGAGAGACATCTATGATATATGGTTTGGGAAACAGCAAGTTGAAAAACGATGTAGTTATGTAATTTATGTTAAAAAAACTTTATGTGTATTTATAAATTCATTGGAAATGTCCAGAAGAATAAGCTGCAACCTCTTAACAATACTTCCTTCTGAGTAGGGGAGTGAGTTTGCAGGGAAGGGGATGGAAGGGGAAGGTTTCACTTTACATAGATCTGTATAATTTGACTTTTTTTACAAAGTATGTAATTCTTTCATAATTAGAAAAATGAGTGATGTGACCGTTTGGTGCAGGGCAACAGTATGATGTTCACCAGTCTCTGTTCTCTATGTTACTGCACAGCATGGGCTGTAGGAGAAAGCCCAGAGGAGCAAGGAAGACAAAGAAGACACGACACCTGCAGAAAGTCAGTGGAGTATTTCTCCATAAGAAACCTTCCAGGCGAGTGACGGTCAGTATCTTCCACTGCTCCAGCTCTCGCAATAAACATAGAATCTGCCCAGGGTAGTCCGGACAACCACGCCCTGCTAGTCCACTCCCCACCCAGGGCCTGTTTGTGCAGGGTGACTGCCAACAATCAGACAATGGACTCAGGATGGGCCGTGTGCCTTTGGGGCGGCTGGCAGAGAGGGACAAAGTGGAACACCTGCTAAGTGCACACACCTGAGAGGCGGAGCTCCAGGTGGAGACTCAAAATGCACCAAGAAACTGTCTCAGTGTCCCCCCTGTAAAATGGGGATCACAGGTCTACTTCACAGAGCTGTTGGGGAAGATACATAGAAGTGCCTGTGACAGCCAGTGTCACATTATTAACAAAGTCGTATCCTACTTCAGAATAATCGATGAAAAGAATAATGTGATGAGACCAAAGACGAGATGCCCAGCTTCGTAAGCAGCCCCAGCAGCATGAGAATGAAAGGAGCTCCGAGTAAGCAGGGTTCTTCACAGCTCCACTTTAGAGGATGAACATGGGCTACACCAGGATAAGTGGCTGTTGTACAGTGACTCGTGTAGTGAGGGTGGGTCCCTAAAGACACTGTGAAATCCAGTTACACACAGTGGCTCCTAGGAAACAACTACAAAGCAATCAATGCAGCAGTTAGGAATGGGAAGGGGGTGAGCAGAGGAGGGTCAGAGCCACAAAATCTGATGGAAGACACTTCACCACGACGAGCGCCCAGCTCTGTCAACAGCTTCTGTGGTTGCACCAGAAGATCAAATGTCTGAGGCAGCCATTGTGGGGACTGCTGGGAGCACAGTGGTGACTGAAGCCACACTCCAACAGCAGTTCTTTGGAGCACACAGACCCAGAGACTTTCCTCTCCATTAATCCTTGTTTCAAGATAAGGAATATCCTCATGTTACAATGTCTCCTTCCAACACTTGTGGACGAGTGTCATCAGAACCCCCTGAAGAGGTCACAGGCCAGAGTAGGATGGAACACTGGGGGCTGGGGGAGCGGCGTTGCACCTGACAACACGGACTATCACCCGGGCCTGTTGAACAGGAGAGAAGAACCCGAGGATGTGGTCTAATGATAATTCCCCATCTTGCCACATTCAGAGACACTGCAGAGTTTCTCATCCTTTCTTTAAAAAAACGTTAAAGAATTCATGTGTCATTAATTCATAAAGAGGCAAATTCTTGACAAAGTGACAGGGTCTAGTTTCCATGATCAGGTTTTCCAGTTGTTTTGATAATATTCCACATTCAGTAATCAGAAATGTAACCTATTGGGATGTGTAATATAAACAAGGACTTGTTTTCATTTAGCTCAATGCCCAGACTTTTAAGGATGACATAAATCAGGAAAACAGCTAATCATTCCTCCATAGGTTTCAATAAGACTTTTAAGTTAATTTACCAATCTCAGGAAAAGAGAATATGGCAATTCAAGTTTTTTGTTTCTGCATTCAAGCGTACAGTACAGCCAAGAGAATGAGCAGAAAAAAATTAACAAGAAAGTCTTGCTTGCATTTTATCTTTTGCAAATGAGCAGGATATCTAATGTTCTGTTCTTTTCACTGCTGTAATCAATTTTTAAAGAATACGGTACATCTGACTGTCCCTAGGCATGTTTATCCGGGAACCTTGCCTGAATCCAAAGCAGAGATGTTAAAGCTGACGGGTTTCAAATGTTGCCCAGGTGCTGTCTACCATGAACATCCCTCTCCCAAAGCTGGACCACCAATCTCTTCCTGAGGGATCAGAGTCGCCAGCCCTGTCCCTGAGAGACTGGCCACTCAGGACTGAGCTGAGATTAGGTGATTAATCTAAAGAGCAAAATACTTAAGCTATTCTCATCTTAACGGTGCTGTTTAGGAGGCCTCTGCACTGGAATGGGTTGGTGAAAATGGCCTACTAGATACTTGCCTGGGAATTGATTTGTTCTCCTCTGCTCTTAGCGGATCCTGGGGAAAACAGTGATTAACCTCACAGATGCCTCAACTTCCACATCTGCAAAAAAGGCAAGCAACAGCCAATGTTACCACCCTACAAAGCTCTTAAGTTGTGCTTTCAAGAGGGGCCACAAGGGCGAATGTCTCCCAAAAGCTGATGAAATGATGGCACTTTGGCTGGAGAAGGCAGAGGGCAGCAGGCAAACTGGAAAGTTTCTGGGATGTCAAACCAGCTCCCATAAGCAGTTTAGAGAAGCACCTGGCCCTGGACTAGGTAAGAGGCTGTGGAAAGACCCACAGGCACACAGGGGGGAGGAGGAATCAAGCAAAGGAGGGAGGCGGTGGAGAAGAGGCACGAGTCCAGCTTCAATTTTGGACAAAAGCAGTTGCACGCTGCAGGCCCGCGGCTGCCCATGCAACTGCCACACCCAGACTCCCTGGTCCCTCTCGTCCCGTCACATCCCTCTGGTACTCAGTCCAGTTGGAGCCGGTGCAGGACCAGAGTCCTGAGTCAATGGCTGTTTGGCCCTCAGGCAAGCCTTCACCGCCCTGCTCCTCCCCCCAGGGCTAGGCACAGCCCCGTGCCCAGAGCAACTTGGGAGTTGTAGTTCTGCAGTCCTTCAAGCTCCCAGCCAGGAATGGTTAAGAGACAAAAGCACTCAGCATGCACAGCTAGGGGACCCAACTCCCACCTCTCCCTCCACCCCTGGCCCACGCCCCTATGCTTCTACACCCCACCTTCTACCCCGCCTCTTCTCTGTACGATGCCAACTCTACATGCCTTGCCCACCCCCCAGAGTATTTGCTGTGTGGTTGGGCTGCATCCTTTGAGGCCAGTACTCAGGTAGGAGTGGGGATCACCAGCCTGGCTATTGCTGAGAATGCTTGCAGCCCTGGTGGACGCTCCCTGGCCAGTATTTGAAATGTAAATTCAATATCTAAAATGGAAATACCGGGTGCATGGGATCCTGGAATTTGCCTTTTCAAGGCCATCTGTCCTACCATCCCCTGCATCCATCCAGCCTGCCATGATCTTCCCTCTGGACCCCGTGATCAGGGTCGCTGCAGAGATCCTCCCCTTGGAACCCACCCACCTTAAGGGTCCATACCCATCATAAAAACTCAAAGCCATACCACTTGCCAAATTGAAGCAAAAATGGAACGACCCGGGGGGCCACTCAAGGGTGAGGGCATTACTAGATACTTGGGAGTATTAAAATCCATCTGATGATGTCATGAGTGAACGTGTTCCACTTTAAAACAAAACACTGCTGTTATCCTGAGATATTGAGTTAGGATCTTTTTGCAAATATGCCAGATTTAAAATGTTTATTGATGTATAACATGCGTGTAGAAATATATGCAGAAGTCATCCATGTAAACCTCAAAGAATTATTACAAAGTGAACACACTTGTGTGACCAAGAACTAACACCAGCTTCACTCAGGTCCCAACAATCCCTTTCTCCCTCCTTCCTCCCCAAAGGTAGCTGACATCTTACCAGCGAACACTATATATTGAGTTTGTCTTCTTATACAAGTGTTTTATTACAGAACAATTTAAACAATATACAAAATAAACAAAACAGCATAGTAGGCTTGTCACCCAGCTTCAACAACTACTAATCATCTGGCATTTTTGTTTCTTCCACACTCCATCCCATTCCCACCTCACTTTATTATTCTTTTAGTCCTTTGTGTGTGTGGGGGTGTAAGAAGTACGCACACTGAAAGGCACAAATCTCAACCTTACATTTTTGGCAAATAAACATACCCATATAACCTTCACACCTTTAAGACTAGGATATTTCCATCACCCCCAGAAAACCCCTTCCTCTTCCTTCCTAGGCAATTTTTTCCTTCCCCCGAGGCAACCACTGTTCTGGTTTTTTCAGCATAGGTTCATCTTGGCTGAAATCATCCCACTTGTATTGTTTTCTGTCCAGCTTGCTTCCCTCAGCATGAGGTTGATGAGTCTCTCCCAACATGTGTGTGTCAGCGTTTGCTCCTCGGCACAGCTGAGGGCGTTCTGCTCTGAGGATGCCCCGCAGTGGGCTCTTCTTCCTCCTGGGGACGTGCAGGTCATCTCCTGCAAACATTTTTGTACAAACCATTTTTGTATACTGTTTAATTCCTTTATTAGCATTTAAGTGACACACCTTTGCATTTTTGGTGGTTGGTCCAGATTACAATATGCATCTTTAACGTATCACAGCCTACCTAGACTTAATAGTGCACCAGTTTAATCAATGTAAAATATGGAAGACTTGCTATAGAACAGTTCCATTTACCTCTGTCTGTCCTTTGTGCTATTGTTGTCATAAATTTTATATCATCCCATGTTATAAATCCCACAATACAGTGTTATAATTTTTGCTTTCAACAGTCATAGGTTTTTAAAGTAATTAACAGAAAAACGTTATGTAGTTTGAGGCAGATGATTTGAGGCTCTGCAAATTTTTTTTTTTTTAAAGTTTCACCCACAGTTTTTGCATTCATCAGTCAGCCTAACCCACAATAATTATTACTGTGGTGTTCTAGTGGCGATTTTCTATTTCATGCTATCCAGCCACATTTATTATTTGGAATTCTGTGAGGAAGATTCCCTCCCTCCTTCTCCCGTCCTTCTTCCTTTCTTTCTCTTATTCTTTTTTATTCCTGTTTCTTTCTTCCTTTCTTATTTAATCTATTTTATGTCAGTATAGACTCATGGATATTTATTTTATTCTCTGTGTAATAATCCAATGCTACCATTATTTATTATGTTGCTCACAGTTTTCCAGCTTGAGCCATTGAGAAATCTTTCAGATTGATTCCTTTTGACACATCTCATCATTTGCTGTGTTTTATTTAAAGCACTTTTCTACTTTCTGGCACTACAAGATGGTCCAGGCTCATATTGTATTTCCCATCTCCAGCCCTAGAATTAGCCATTTCTCCAAGGAAACCTGGTTCTTTTTATTGGAGAATGATATTTAGAAACCAAGATCTGGGAGCTAAGTGTGCTCATTGATACTAGAGTGTCACTGCTTCTGGACCCTCTCAGCAGAGCCTGGAAACGTATGTATGAATATAAACTCAGGTATACACATCTATATATCAATCTACCAACATATCAATCTATTCATCTATCTGGATAGATATATTAGAAGAGACACGGTTTCATACTGATACTTCCAACTCCTATCCAACACCACAGAGTTTATTCTAGCATTCTCCTTTTGTTTATTTTTAACTTCTTTCACCAACAGTGAGAAACTTAACTCCAGTTAGCTACAATATATTTACTAATGTGTCAACCAGTTTCAGAATTGCTAATCCATACCCTTATGAAAAACAAATTTACCACCTAGAGTACAGTGTTTGTGTACAGTACTTTAGTTTTACAGTATCCCATCAAAACACTGTCTTCCCAAGTAACTTAGGTCAGGACCTTTCATCCCCACCCATTATGTGTGGCTATGTCACATGCTTGTAATACAGTGAGATTCATTTGTCACTGCATTTCATCTGAGTTCCCTAGCATCCTGATTTTTAAAATTTGCAGAGTAAAATTCACTCTTTGTAGTGTACAGTTCTGTGGGTTTTGACAACTTTATGGTCATATATCCACCTCCACAGTAGCATACAGAGCTGTTTTTCTCACCCCTCAAAATTCTCTCATACAGTCCTTGTGTAGTCAACCCCTTCCCCCATTCCATCCCTTGGCAACCACTGATCATTTTTCATGTCTGTAATGCTGACTATTCTAGAAAGTCATACAAATGAAATCATATACTGTACAGCCTTTTGAATTGTGCTTCCTTCACTTAGAGAAATGCAGCCAAGATTCATCCATGTTGTTGTGTGAATCAAGAGTTTATCCTTTTTATTGCCAAGTAGTAGTCTAATGTCCCAATTCACCACAGTTTCTTTCTCCATTCACCTGATGAAGGACATTTAATTTATTTCCAGCTTGTGGCAATTATGAATAACATGGTTATGAAGATTCACCCAAAGATTCTTGTTTAAACATTAGTTTCAATTTGCTTGAGTAAATCCCTAGGAGTGGGATATCTGAGTCATATAATAAGTGTATGTTTAACTTTATAAGAACCTGCTAAACCGTTATCCGAATGCAACTATCATGTTGCATTCCCAGTTCTAGTTGCTCCTTGTCCTCACCAGCACTTGATATTTGCAATTTTATTTTTTATTTCAGCCACCTAATAGGTGTGCAGAATACTATTGTGGCTTCTGCCTCCTTTTTGAAAGTGAGATCTGCTAAATATAGAATCCTGTGTTGACCTTTGGGTTTTCTTTCTACACTTGAAAGATGTAATTTTGTTGTTGATTTGTCTCTTTTGTTTTTGATAATATATCATCCATCATTGACATTATTTCTCCCTGTATGTATTGTCTTCCCCTTTATATATGTATTTTCCTGACTGCTTTCAAGATTTTATTTTTATCTTTGGATTTTAGCAGCTTGACTATCATGTGCCCAGGTCTGGTTTTATTTTGTATTTTATTTTCTGGGTTTGCTGACTTCCCTGGATCTAAAATTTTAGATTTTCTACCAAATTTTGGAAGTTGTATGCTATTACTTATTGATTTGCCTTTCTGCCTCATTTAATTTTTTCTGTCTCTCCCCTCATTGCTGGGGACTCAATCATCTCACAAGTAAGGCTCTCTTCATTTTTCTTCAAAATTTTTACATTCTTTGGTTCAGACTGGATAATTTCTATTGCTCTACATGTTTCTTCTACTGTTCCTTTTTATTTTTAATTAAATTAATTAATTTATTTATTTTTCACCCCAAAGCCCCAATAGATAGTTCCATGTCATAGCTGCACATCCTTATAGTTCCTGTATGTGGGATGCAGCCTCAGCATGGCAAGAGAAGCGGTGCGTCAGTGTGCGTCCGGGATCCGAACCCCGGGCCACCAGCAGTGGAGCACGCATACTTGACCGCTAAGCCTCGGGGCCGGCCCTCTTTTACTGTTTCTAATGTACATGTAAACTCAAAAGCATTTTTTTTATCTTCCTATTTGGTTCTTTTTTGTAATTTCCATTTCTCTGCTGAGTTTCCAGATATGTTCATTCATTATGAGAATATTTTTCATGCCACCTTGATCATCTTTATAATAGCTGCTTTCTTATCCTTGTCAGATAATTGCAACACCTTGGGGAGAGTTTCTACTCCCTGCTTTTGGTCATATATGGATTACATTTTCCCATCTCTTCAAATCTCATGACTTTTTAAACTGTGTACTGGAAACCATGAATGATAGTTATAGAGACTCTGGATTCTATTGTATTCCTTTGAAGAGTGTTGTTATTTTTCTAGCAGGGAGTTAACTTGGCTGGACTGAAACTCCAATCTTCTCTCCTTTACAGTGGGCATAGCTGAAATCCTCATTCACTTCTCTCATCTTCCAACTGCTGTTTTTACACTAGGCCTTCTGGAGCCTACCCTGCATGGGTGTTGTTCAAAGATCTGCCAATTTGGTGTGTGTGTGTGGGGGAGACTTACATACATATTTTGAGATTTTCCTCTTTGTGTCTCCCTCCCTTCCAGAATTTCTCCCTTAACTTTCCAGCTACTTTGTTAGCCCCAAAATACATCCTCTAACATTACAAGTAAGACTGTAGTTTTTCCCGTCTGTGCCATGTACAGATTTTAGAATGCTTTGAGGCAAAAGACTCAAGCTTGCAAATATCTCCTGGTGCAATTCCCATCATTTAAGGGAAGACTCCCTCTCAGTTCTGCTTGCTTTTGGAAGATATTTATGCATACACACATATACACATTTATTATATGTGTATTACATATAAATACATGATTCTATATATAGACATATAATATTTTGTGCAGATTTTATCATTGTTATCTGTGAGAGTGTTAGTTCAACAAGCCACTCCACCATTACTGGAAGCCAGACCTCGGTTTTGTTTCTTTTTTGGATTTTATATAAATGGAATTAAAAAATATATAGCCTTTTGAATATAATTTCTTTTATGCAGCATTTTGGTTGTGATATTCATCCATGCTATTGCATGTAGCTAGTGTTTGTTCATTTGTTGAAAATAATTAATTTTTTTAAATGGTCATAAAATATGCATAACCTAAAATTGACCATTTTAACCATTTTTAAGTGTACAGTTCAGTGACATGCAGTACATTCACATTATTGTGTAGCCATAACCTCCAACCATCCACAGAACCATTTTCACCTTGCACTGAAACTCTGTGCTCATTAAGCAACAACTCCCTGTTGTCCCTCCCTCTTGCTCTTGGGAAACACCATTCTCCTTTCTATTCCTATGAATTTGAGTACTCTAAGTACCGTATATGAGTGGAATCATACAGTATTTTTCCTTTTGTGGCTGGCTTTATTTCACTTAGCATTAAAGTCCTCAAGGTTCGTCCTTGTCATAGCATGTGTCAGAATTTTTTCCTTTCTAAGGGTGAATGGTATTCCACAGTCTGTATACACCACTTTTTTTTTGTCACTTCATCTGTTGATGGACACCAGGTTTGCTTCCAGCTTCTGGCTATTTTGAATAATCCTGTTAAGAACACAAGTGTACATTTATGTCTTTATACCTCTGCATTCAATCATTTTGGGTGTATGCCCATAAATGGTGTTCTGAGATTCATTTTTTCACACGTGGGGGGTTCCCCACACCTCCAACAAGCAATTCTTGGAATACCAGCTAGTCGTCAGATAATTCAACTCAATTTGATGCTGTCAACCCAGAGATACATCAGATTCCACAGGTTGAGGGCCTTCTCTTTGGGTCACTAATGTGATTTCTTAAATGAGATATGTTTTGTTCTTTGTGAAATAACTACAGCTAAATGAATTTTTCTTAAGGTCCTTATTTTAAGTATGGCCAAAACTATGGCTAGGATTGAAAGTTTTACGTTTAGAGCAACACTGTTTTCTTGATTTGTTTGGCCTGTAGTCTGATAGAGCAATGTTACTTCTTATTTGCTAAGCTGTATAGAATTTAGATTATGACTGCTAAGTTTCCCCTTTAGCATTTTCAGCTGTCCCAGTAAGACATATGGAAACGACACAGATTCTAGAACGCTTGACTCTACTCTCTGCCAGTGAACTTATACCATAGGCAGAAGTATTAACATCCAATATGAACCAGCTATTGAATTCAGGGGTTCTGTGGAGAATGCTTCAAACAGTCAATAAACTATGGATGGTTCTTAATACTGTGATGCCTAGAAGGTAATTTCAGTGTATTGTTACACGTAATAGATAAGTGTATAGCAGTGATTATGTACAATAACCTAAACTTAATGATTAAAAAAAATTGTTGAGTGTTTAACAATATAAATCCCCTCTGAAGACTACTAATTAAAGAGTCATTATAACTTCCAGAAAAAGCATAAATTTGATCTTAAGAAACAGAGAGAAACTATCAAGTATTTCCAACTTGAGAAACTTCTTTAAAAGTGAGTTCTCCTCTATAGACATCTGTCATTTGTGGCTAATTGTGATTTAGATCACTGTTGTGTCTTGCATCATTGTGGTGGCTCCAAATTTTGCTGCACATTAAAATCACCTGGACAACTGTTAAAACTCTTGATCCCCAATTGGAACCCATGTCAATTAAATCAGAATGTCTGCGGTTGGGAGTCAGGCGTTAGTATTTTTTTTTTAAGATTCCCCAGTTGATTCCATTATGCAACAATGTTTAGAGAACACTTCATTAATTATTTCTTCTTTAGTCAAATGGGTCTCTGCTGGTCCATAGATTGTATCAGAAACACCTGGTCAGCTCTGAAAAACAGGATACTGGGCTGGCCTTCCCTGAGATATCAGATGCTTAATGTTCAATCAAGTAAGTTCGATGTGAAAAATAAAAGCATACACTTAAAAAATACTGTAAGAATTTTCATATTTTTAAACAAGGCAGTTTTGTAGTCTTCTAAGATTAAATACAGCGGTCCTGTGTTCTTTTGTTTTGTTTTATTTTAAACTGAGGCTTTGGAATATTTTATGTGAGTAGGAAACCTCTAGGAGTTCAAAAAAGGTTGAAATAAATGGTTTCTAACTAAATGCAGCGCACATTCTTGGATCAGTTTTCAAAGGCTGGTCAAAACCTGCTGTGTTTAAATAACAACATGCTGTTTTTCATCACATTCGTTGATGATGTAAACAAAATGTGTAACTATATTAGTAAATGTTAATATTCATGTATTTTAAGTTAAGGTTACAAAATTTGTCACAATGTGATTTTTTTTATTCAAGTGAAAACAGATGTGTGCAGCTATTTTGAATATTGGTTTATAAACATTCATATTCTTTATCAAATGAACTTGTAGTTTTTTGTGTTTTCTTTCACTAACGTTCACCTGAAAGGAACAGTTCAAGGGACTGGAATCCAGGATTGTCTGGCTCCAGAGCCTACGTGTATCCATTTCTGTTAACGCCACACACGTCAAATGGCCATACAAGGCTAGAGTCGGTTGAGAGCCTTAGGAATTGAGCGGAGGAAAATCGAAAATCGTAGTAGTATCCCTGGAGCAGTTACTTAAAGGATTTGATATTTAAAAAAATTGTAAAAGCAGAATAAAAATTTGAAGATATTTTTAAGTATAGATAAATTGTCCTTCATTCCACTGTTTTAACAGTAAGTTACATTTTTTATACTTTCCCTCCATCTTTGCTTATGCATATATATTTTCACATAATGGAATTCATAATACCCTGTAGGGAGTCTGCTTTCTTTCATTTAACTTTATATGAAATTTTTTTTGCAAGTTGTTTACTTTTGATAATTATTTTATTGGCTTCCTAATGATCAAACTGATGTATCATAACCGTATAGGGTGCTATTACTAGACCGGGAGGTTGATGACTTTTTTCAGGATTACAATAGGCAATGTTATCAATTTAGATATTTTTACTTTTTCTTTCTTTTGGATTACTCTTTTAGGATAAATTTTTGAGCCTGAGATTACTAAATTAAAAGGTAGAATTTATTTTTAGCGCTGTACATTTTGCAATTGGGGAAGATGCAGTAAAACTGAAAGGGAAGCAAACAAATCCACTCTCCTCCCGCTGCTCCGCCTGCATAAAACCTCTCCCCAAACTAGTTGCTCAAACTTGAGAAACTGTCTCACGTTTTACTTTTTTGAGACACTAGTATCGGAGCCAAGCTTAGGCTATTCAGAAATTGACAAAATCACACTTTGGAGAGATCACGATTAACTCCCTACCTTTGAGGAAACTGAAGTGTACTTCGTGGCAAAGAATAACAACCCGGTTTTAGGAGGGACAGAAGGCGGGTGAGCCTTGAAGGAGCAGAAGTGACCGGGGCGGGAGCGCTCTAGGGCGTTGATCTGGTTGAAGTCGCTATCCGGGGAAGCCTGGAACATCCTGAGGGTCTGCGGCCACTCATCAACCAGCCTTCTCGCCTGGCCGGGCTCAGGCGTTTGGCAGTTCCCGCCTCCGTCTGTGCGACACCCGGGCCACCGTGAAGTTCCGAAACGTGAGCTGAGCGGCACTGACGGGCGCTCTGGGAAGAACTCGGCAAGGCTTTCCTTTCGCTTGGTCTACAGACCTGAAGAATGAGACTGCGAGTTTCCAAGGAAACGGATGCACGGGTTAAGTCGCCAGTTTCAAAATCTCAAAACGGAGAAGAATTTCCTTTAAACCCTGCGCTGTGCTCCCATCCTTCGCTCTTCAAGCGTTCGCCTCCGGGCCACGAAATACTTTGCGTTGGTTTTTATTGCGGAGGCTTCCCTCGGGGGCCAGGGTTCTCGCCCCCTAACCTCACGCCAGGATTGGTTGCTTGGTTTCTGCTCTGGCGGGTGATTGGGTGCTGGGAGTCGAGGGGGCGGGAGGCGGGTATTCGTCCGGGAGAGCGCTGTCGCGCGGCCTGGAGAGAGCGGAGGAGGGAGCGGGTGAGGCGCCGGAGTCCGCGCTCGGCCAGGGAGTGGCAGCCCGGTGAGGAGGCGAGAGGTTTGGGGCCTCTCCTCTCTGCCAGGCTCCGCAGTGTGTACTCGCAGATACCATTTCCTTTTCGCCCGGGACTCGGAGCCCAGGCAGCGCTGCCTCGGTTTTCCTCAGAACAGGCCAGCCTGTCTCTCCTGGGGCGGCGCGCAGCCTGCCCGAAGAGAGCATTCTGCTCTCGCCTGGCCGCATGCGGGCCGTCGGGGTGACCACGTCCCTGGGCCTCCGGGTTCTGAACGTGCGGAGGCCGGAGGGAGCCTGTCCTAACCCCCAGGGAGAGGCCCCGGGCCCCCTCTGCCCCCCGCTGACTCGTGGCGGCGGGGACTAAGGCGGGAGGCGGATCCGGGGCTCGTGCTTTATCCCCTGGGGGATTGCGGCAACTGTGGGCGGGATGGATTTCTAGGCTGTATCTGAGGAACTAGCCGGCGTTGCGTTATTGGCTGGGGTGAAGGGGTTAGAGTCCACCAAATCTCTACACAAGAGTTGCACAGATAGAATCACAGAATAGTAGAACTGGGAAATACCTCAGAATAGTGGTTCTTAGCTTGTTTTGGAACACATAGGCTAGGGGTCAGGGTATAATTGGCTTCATAAGCTGTTGAATTACTCTTTTAACCATCCCTCCATCCCCAGGTCGAATTTGCCTTTTTTTTTCACTATTGCAAGGAAGTCCTCAGTTGATAACAGTGCATATCAGTCTCCCCTCTGTTTTCAGTTATTTTATTAGGATATAGTTCTGGGAATGAGAAATCCACGGACTTTCTCTTCAGAGAAACGCAGTCATGTACCAAGACTTCTGCACGCAATAGCAAGAGAGCAGTCTCTGACTTACGTCTCTGGATCCTAGATTAAGCATAGGTGGTTTAGAAGAGGTGGAGATTAAAGTAGATCACCTCCTCTGTGTCAAATACTGGAGTTTAGGCAAGTTCTATCCATTACTTTATTTAATTCTTAACTCAATGCCTGGCTAATTTTCATCAAAACTCTATCGGGTAGATAATCTTATCTCCATTGCACAGATGAAGAAACAGACTGAGGTTCAGTGATTCACACAGTGGGACTCACACTTAGGCTTGCTTTACTCCAAAGCCCATCTTCTTTTCATTATACCCTTCTGACCTTTAAATCAGAATTATCAAGCACCTACTGTGTGCCAAGGCATTTTCTCCCTTACAACAGTTTTTCAATTAGGGATTATTACAGATGAGGATCTTAGTCTAGAGAAGTGAAGACATGATCAAGGAAACACATCTGAGTTGTGGGAACCTGATCTAGAACTCGTACTTCTACCTCCTGGTCCACAGCTTTGGCAGAGTAGGGATACAAATCCGGATTTGTCAGATTCCGAGACATGTTCTCAACCACTGTGATGGTTAAGACTAGGAAATTCTTTTACTTGCATTTGTTTTGTTTATACATTTAGGAATCCCCTTTTTATTTCTAGACTTCTGTCCTAGTCTAGTTGGGTATCTGGTTTTCTTTGAATGGCATTGTTTCAGTCTTGATTTTCGTTTCTGATGCAGTTAGGAATCTAAGTAAACAGGAAAGCATGACTCTTCAATATGGTCTGAATGTACAGTTGGTGGGGTGAAGATGAACTTTCCTTGTAAAGCTTGTCCATCATAGCTTGCTATAATGAATTCTGCAAGTATTTTTCAGCAGTTAAGTCTTCATTATGATAAAGATGCTGATTATTCATAACGTATACTGAATCTGTGACTACATTCATTTTCTCAGATAGTAAATGGATTGAAAATATTTGCTGGGTTCATGGAAGAACATGTAACTTTTCGAAAAATAATCCTGATTGCTATAAACTGTATATGGTTTGTAGGCAAAGGAGAATATTCTGAAAACTATTCTCAGCTCATTTTGCACTTCTATTTACAGAATTAGTACCTTCTACAAAGTATTTACTGTCTTTTACACAGAATACTATATTTCTCACCATATTTTTTGAGATGTTCCAATCATTTAGAAAATTAATAGACCAATGAGTAAGCCAACTTTCCAGAGTTGTTCAATCTTAATATTTTGCCATATTTACTTTATACCTTGTTTGCAAGTAACATTACTAGTATGCTGAATTTATTCTTTTTCTTTCCTAGACGTGTTGTTATACTTTTGTTACATACGTATGTATCCGTAAACAATATAGAGCATTACTTTACCTGTTTTTAAACTTTGTACAATGATATGATACTGTACCTATATTTGTTCAGAAGTGTTTTTAGTTGCTTAACATTATTTTTAAGAAGTAGCCTTATTGATTGTTAATCTATTTTAATTGCTGTGTAGTATTCCATTGTATGAATATACCAGAATTTTTTTATCCACTTTCCTTTTGACAGACATTTAAGTTGTTTACATTCTTTTGCAATTCTAAACAATGCTGCTATGAACTTTCTTATGCATGTTTCCTTATGTTCCTGTGGGACAGGTTTTGGATATATACATAGGACTGGACTTCCCGGTGTTGGGTAACTTCAACTTTGCTAGTAATTGTTAATTTCTGTCCAAAGTGGTTGTAGCGATTTATACTCCCCCTAACAGTATCCTCCATAAAGTTTTCATCCAAGATATTAGTGTACTCTCGTTTTACAGAAATGACGGTGTTTGCATCATTAAGGCACAAATTTCTTTGTTCATTTCTTTTATGCCTATATGCTTTTAAGTCCAACATAATTTTAGGGAGAAAGATAAAGGCATAAGGTCTAGATTGAACTAAATACTAATTCTCCCTTCTGCTATTGCTATGTTCCCTCAAGTACAACCTTACTTCTTGTTGTGTTTGTACTTGTAATGGAGACAGACCCTAATGAAGTAAATTGTTTACTGATTTTTTTTATTGTTTTTGTGTCAATAGATTGTCCAAGTATTAAAAAGTAAGCAGCATTGTTTGTTGGAGAGCCCTACAGAAAGTGGGAAAAGCTTAGTCTTACTTTGTGCTGCTTTAGCCTGGCAACAGTCTCTTCTTCGTGGTGAGTATTTGGTTGATATATTCAGCTTGATTATTGGGACTTGAAAAAAATATAATAAAGTGCTTTTTATCCAGAATGATTCATTTAAAGAAATAGCAGTAACTAAGAATATACTTTTGGTCTTTCTTTTAATCCTCTCTGCTTGATATTTTAATAAGTCTCAATATAAACGAATCTCAAGCGGTTGTGCCTTTATTACATTATTAATCTTTGACTATTATCTTTTTGTAAGTTATGCAAATTGATGATAATTTCTCTATAAATGTCTCTGACATCATAAGTCTTTCTCTCCTGTCCTAATTTGATGCTACAGATAGGGTGACCAACTTGTCTAGATTTGCCAGGTACTTTCTCAGGTTTAGCACTGAAAACCTTACAGCCTGGGAAACCTCCCAATCCTGGGCAAATTCGAGTGGTTGCTCATCGAATTTGCTCACTGTAGCTGCAAAGGATGATTAATGTTTTTTGAATTAGAAATATTATAAATAGAGGTTCTTTCACTTTTAGGGAAGCCAGCGGATGAAAGCTTAAGCAAAAAAGCTGAAGTACCATTGTCACGTCGTTGTACGTGACATTCAAAGAATTTTACAAACGATGGCGAGGACCGAAAAACTTCACCTCATTTCAACAGTCCAAGTACACCACCTTCTGAAAGAAATGGCACTTCATCAACTTGTCAAGGTAGGTTATATTTTTGCCTGGGTCTGTTGGTATGTGTAACAGGAACCTTCATTACTGTTGTTATGAGACCTAATTTGATAAATTTGATGAGCATAATTGATTAGGTACCTCCATCTAATTTCTCTGAAATTAATTTTAGGTAACACAAGAGTGGTCAGAAATCCTTGGACTACTTTATTCTTGGTTTGGCTTTTAATTGATTTGGACATTTTGCTAGCTTAAATCATTTTTTGAAGCAGGCAAGACAAAATAAATGATATTCAGAAATTGATGTTATTTGTAGGCAGGATTGTTAATTATAGGTTAGAATTTTAGAAAACATTGATTTGTATTGTAAGACAAAATCTAGTTAGCCTCATTCATTCTTGATAAGTCTGCATGAACTTCTGAAGCCAGTATCCTGCATGAGGATGAGATATGTTTTAGGTATGATCCTTGACTAGTTCTAATTAGGTTTATTTAAGAGAAATATATTAAGAATAACATAAGACTATTCATTTTTAAAAAATATTTCTCTGGCTTTGACTATATGGAAAAGATTGATCTTTATTTGCCTAAGCCAGAAACCTAGGAGACATCGTGTACATGTTACTCTACCTTATTTCTCCGGGCAAATCTCTATCTCCATTGACAACTCCCTGGTCCAAACTACCATCTCTTGTTTAGAGCATGCAATAACTTCTTTTCCTGCTTTCACTCATGCCATTCTTTAACTAATCACTGGCAGGGAGAAAAGAGGTGGCCATGACTGACTTAAGTCGCAACAGTATCCACTTCCTAAAATCAAGAATGGAGTCATCTTCCTCTAAAGCACATGACTATGTGTGGAGGAGGGTGGCTGCTGGAACCTAAGTGTGATTCTGATAGGAGTGAGAAAGAGGAGATGGGATAGTACTGGAGAGGTGACCAATAGTGTTGTCTACACTGTTTTGACCCTTAGCCCTTTTGACTTTCTTTCCATTCCTTCAAAGGGTCATGCTTTCTTCTGCCTCAGAGCCTTTGCTTGTGTTAGTGTCTCTTCAGAGGAAAGTTACATCTTCAACTTGTTATCCTCCTCTTCCATTAGGTGTTGCTTAAATGTCGCTTCCTTGAGGGAGCCATACTGACCTTTCCGTTAGATCAGATTTGGTTTCCCTGTTATTTTGTGTCATCTCACTGTGCTTGTCTCCTTGACAGCACTTGTCTGTGAAGTTTTTATTATCCATGTGTCTGTGTGCATCTTTTATTAATCTCTGCTTCCCCTAGCAGACTGTGTTCTCCATGAGGTCAGGAACCATGTCAGTTTGCTCACCATTGTAACCCTGGAACCTAGCAGAGTGCTTGGCATATAGTAGGTGCTAGATAAATATTTGTTGTGTGAATGAATGGAGTTGATTTTGAGCTAATTATAAGAACTCTGGTTTACAATATTTATATACAACCTGTATTATTTTTAGAAAAGCTTTATTGTAATATACTTGAGAAAACAAACTGCATTTATTTAAATGGTATGCTTTGATAAGTTATGACCTCCACCATAAGGTGTACCTCTATGAAAATTTCAGTCAGTGTCAAGATAGTGAACATATCCATTACCTTCAAAAGTTTTCTCATGCACCTTTGTTATCCCTCCTTCCCACCCCTCTGTGACTTCCTCTCCCCCAAGAACCACTGATTTGCTTTCTATCACTAGAGATTAGTTTGCATTTTCGAGAGTTTATATAAATGGAATCAGACAATTTGTACACTGATTTTGTCTAGCTTCTGTCACTTAACATAATTCTTTTGAAATTCACCCATGTTGTGTGTATCAACAATTTGTTCCATTGTGTTGCTGAGTAATGTTCTGTTCTGTGGATATACTACAAATTGTTTATCCAGTCACGTGTTGATGTATATGTGAGTTGTTTCTAGTTTTGGGTTATTGCAAATAAAGCTGCTATGAACATTTGTATGTAAGTCTTTGTTATGGACATGTGCTTTCCTTTTTATGGGCAAATACCTAAGAGTGGAGTGAGTGGATCACTTATGTTGAACTCTTTAAGAAACTTCCAAACTGTTTCCCAAAGTGTTTATACATTATACCATTTTACATTCCCACCAGCAGTGTCCAAGAGTTCCCATTTCTCTACATCTTTGCTTACACTTGGTATGGTCAGTCTTGTCAGCCATTCTAATAGGCATGTAGTGTTGTATCTCATTGTGGTTTTAATCAGCATTTCTCTGATAACTTATGATGTTGAGCGTCTTTTTGTGTGCTTATTAGCCATCTGTGTATCTTCTCTGATAAAATGTCTGTTCGAATATTTGCCTGTTTTTTTTTCTTATTGTTAAGTTTTGAGAGTTCTTTATATATTTTGAATACAAGTGTTTTTCTATCAAATATAGTTTTAGGTTTTACCATTAAGTCTAAAATCCATTTCGAGTTATTTTTGGTATATGGTGTGAGGTATGGATCCAAGTTCATTTATTTTGCCTATGGATAGCTCATTGTTCAGCACCATTTATTGAAACGGCTACCCTTTATCCACTGCATTGCCTTTGTGCCTTGGTAAAAAATCAGTTGTCAATATATACAAAACTTGCATTTTAACATCATTGTGAGTTAGGGCTAGAATAGGGTTTAGAATAGTCTCTTGAAGCATCAGATGCGGTAAATCAGGGTTGTATTCTTTATATTTTTAAGCAAATTCTTTAATAAGATATAAGCTAAATACAGAAAAGCATACAAATCCTAAGTGTATAGCTTGATGAATTTTCACAAAGTAAACACACTCGTGTATCTACCACCTAGATAAAAATAGGACATTCCCAACACCCTACAGCCCCTTCTCATGCTTCTTTCTAGTCACTATCCTTTCTCTGCACAGGTATTTGCTCTCCTCCTTTCTGTCACCATTGATGAGTTTTGCCTCTTTATAGAAATGGAGTGATATCTGTACTCTTGAGTCTGCGTACTTTTGCTTAACATTGTATTTTGGGGATTCATTTGTGTTGTTGCATATAGTAGTAGTTCTTGTTGTGGTATATTATTTCCTTCTATGAACATATCACAGTTTATTAATCCATTCTTCAGTTATTAGACATTTGGATGGTTTCTCCTTTGGGCTTTTAATGCTTTTATGAACATTCTTGTTCATTCTTTTGCAAATAGGTAAGTATTTTCTGTTGGATATATCCCTAGGAATGGCATTGCTGGTCATAGTGTATGGATATGTTCAGCTATAGTAGAGACTGCCAACATTTTCCAAAGTGGTTGAACCAGTTTATGCAACCCCTTCACTACATCCAGTTGTATATGGGTATTATGTTGTTCAGCATTCTTGTTAACACTTGATATGTCCAGTCTTCTAAAATTTTAGCCGTTCTGGTGCATGGATGGTGTTCTCGTGAGTTTGAATTGATATTTCTCTGGTGACTAATGAGGTTGAGAATCTTTATATATGTTTATTGGTCATTTGAATATTCCTTGTAGTGAATTGTCTATTCAGATTGTTCATATTTCTATTGAGTTGTTTATTACTGATTTCTATGAGTTTTTTTTTTTTAATATCTTCTGGCTATGTCTTGTTTCTTTATAACTTTGTATTTTAAAGACTTAACCCCTCCAATAAGCTTCCTGCCAACGTCACTGCTATAGAGAACAGGAAGATAAGCCTTTTGGTCAATGCAAATAATATGATTTTTTTTTTAATGAATTGGGGTAAATCTCATTGGCATATGGCAGTTCAGTTTTTCTAAAATTAAATTATTGTTTTTGGTAGACATTCCCTGGCCTTTAATGGGCACATGCAAATTTGCCCCTTGATTTATTTGGGACAGGGTTTCTCAAAAGTGGCACTATTAAAATTTGAATGGGATAATTCTTTGTTGTGGCAGCTGTCCTGTGCACTGTGGGGTGCTTAGCAGCATCTCCCAGGCCTCAACCCACTAGAGGCCAGTAGTATCTACCCCCCACTTTGTGACAACCAAAAATGTTTCCAGACGTTGCTGAATGTCCCTGGGGTGGGAGGTGGGGGTGTTAAAATTGCCCTGGTCGAGAACCACTGATCTAGATTTGTTTTGTGGGTATTTTACCAGTTTGCCAGGAAATTAGGGAGCTCAAAATTACGTGTGTTTTCTAAAATACATATGGAAATACAAAGGACTAAGAATAGTCAAGATATTTTTTAAGCAGCAGGTCAAGGTGAGAAGACTTGTTCTATGAGATATCCTGATTTATTATATATAAAGCTATAATAACTAAAGCACTTTGGTATTAGCACAGTATTAGACCAGTGGAAAACAGTAGAGAACCCAAATCCAGTTCCGTGTGTATCCAGAAACTTGATTTCTTTTAATAGTAGTGCTCTTACAGAGCAGAGGGCAAAGAAGGGGCGTTTCTATAAGTGGTCCTGGGACTATTAGATATCAGTATGGAAAAAATTCAAATTGGTATCCTACTTTACTCCGTACACAAAAATCCATTCCAGGTAGATTAAAGACCTAAGCATGAAAGGCAAAACTACTAAGATGTTAGAATATAGTGGTTTTCAAACGATGTTCTTAAGAGTCTTAGAAAAAACATGGCTTGTAGTGGGAAGGGGACAGTGGATCAGGGAAGTTCTAGGTCTTGCGTGCTCTTTTGGAAATTTTAAACGCTATTTCTTAAAAAACTGTAGTCCTCCTCAGAAAAGGCTTGAAAACCTGTGCTGTGTGGCATAGAATGCCTTCTGTGTTTTTGCAGACTCAAACCTTATTTTTTTTTTGAAAATAGTATTGGACTTGCTTATAGTGCTTTCTCCCCTAGTAGTCTGTAAATCCTTCAAGGCCAGGGACTGGTTTTTTTTCATTGTTTTTCCATGGGGTCTGGAATTGTATGGACTCAATAAAATAAATGCTTGTTAAATGAATTCAAGCACTGGGAGTGGAGGGAATGTATAGAGAAGAGCAGAGAGGAAGGAAGGTACTTTGAAGAACACTCTCATTTACAGGAAGCGAGAAACCACTGCATTGCAATAGTTAAGAACCGTGTTACAGACATTAAGGAAAAAGAAAATGCATTTATTCTGTTGCAAGAATACAGAGTGTTACGTTTGGCTTTATACCTAGAGGTTATGCTTATGGATTTTAGAATCAGACAGCAGGAGTCAGTCATATCTAGGCTCTGCCTCTTACTAGCTAAACAATATTGGGCATGAACTTGACTTCTTTCAAACCTAGTATTCGCACTTATAAAATGGGAATAATATTATTCGGTGATTTAAGAGGTCATTGATGACCTTGAGATAGAGCTTTCCGGATTGTGGGATTAAAAGCTAGATTATAGGAGCTTGATTCTACTATATTGTTAAGCCTAAAGAACATTGAGAAGCTCAGTAGGAAACAAACATTGAGACACTGTAAAGAACGATTTTTATAGAAATGAAATACATTTTCTTGAGAGAATCTTACAGTTATATTTTTTAAGCCACGTTATTGGGAGTGGTCTACAAAAGCATAAAGCTACAATTGGACTTTCCTGTTGAAAGTATATTTCTCAAAATGTTTGCTATATCTTTGTTAAGGTAAACTGAGTGGTAAAGTGCTTTTAAACATGTTGAGCATTTCATGTTTTAAAGTATGTGATGAAATTTTTAGAAATAAATCATACATCTTGATTCCAATTTTTTTCTAGAAAAATTTCCTGGAGCAACCCCTGATGGCCTAGTGGTTAAAGTTTGGCATGCTCCGCTTCGGCGTCCCAGGTTCAGTTCCCAGGCGTGAACCACACCACTCGTCTCTCATTGACTATGCTGTGGTGGTGGCTCATATAGAAGAACTAGAAGGACTTACACGTAGAATATAGAACTATGTACTGGGGCTTTGGGAAGGGAGAAAGAAGAGAGGCAGATTGGCAACAGATGTTAGCTCAAGGCAAATCTTTCCAAGCAGGGAAACGAAAAAGAAAAAGAAAAATTTCCTAAATGTAAGTTACTTATACCCATTTTTTATGACTTCTTAAATAAGACTCTCCCGAAAAAAACTATACTGGCTGCAAAGCTATCTGCCATTAAACAGGTATCCATATGGAGAGATAAAAATGGTGATTTTCAAGTAGAGAAGAATTCAACCCTTATAAACTACACAGCAGGTAAACAGAATTTGTTGGCAGTGAAATATTCCCGTTAGTTCTAGTAGAACAAGGTAGCCAAGCATCAATCAAGATTTCAGTGGTGCTTGTAGAGAGTAGTTGGGTCATGTCACAGACATAAATTGTAAATTATTGTAACTTCATTTTATATAGTTACTCATTACAAAGGAGTTTATTATTATACTAGATTATTGAGGCTAACATCATTAAAATGTAACTGCATGGTGCTTTCTTATATAAGAGGAATTTGACAATAAACTATTTACTTAAGGCATATACTGATAGTATAGCTACTTTCTACTTTTAATTCTTCTGTTGTTTTGATCTAATAATGGCATTTTGGGGGTTCAAAATACCTTTTTTTAGAAACCTTGATACAACCATATGTTGTCTTCAAAATCTTACTTCAAATAAAGCAATAGAGGCAAGTTGGAAGTAAAAGCATGGAATACATAAACAAAATAATAAGGGAATTATGTTGCCAGTTATCAATGGGTTGCCCCTGTGTAACAACATCAGAGTGTTGGCCTCTATTGTCTGTTCTGCAATAATGGAGCTGCACCCAGTAGACATTTCTCTTTTGCACCTGGCAGGGGTTAAGCTTTGTCAGAGAAGGTTTAGGACAAAGGGCCTTCCTTCCTAATTCCAGGGTGCTTCCATTCTTTTCTTTTTCTTTCTCCTGCAGTACAACCAACAGTGGCACAATTCAAGGGTGTCTACAGGGACTCACCCACAGTGGGTGATCCACAGTGGATTCAGTGGATCCCCTTTGATGGCTTAATAAGGAGAATGAGTGGCACCCCTGCAAGTGGAATCCCAGTGAATCCAGTAGGCATCCCAGCCTCAGCCTACCTGCACCTGGGAGGGGACAGGGCTTTCCTGTTTGCCAGTCTCAGCCTGCTGTTCCCTACCTGCTGAGCTCTGCCCTGACCAGGGACCGGTACTGGCCTTGGGAAACATGACAATCTTCTCTACCATCCCTGTGCTGCAATCATTCCTTCTCCAACAAGCCCTGAAGGCAGCCTTGGCGAGGGGGGTCCTCTCCCAAAATTGTTTCTTTCTTAACTACTCTACTGTAATTCTGGGCTATTCTCTATAGTTCCCTTTAAAGGTTTATGGTTAATTGTTCATTATATAAACTGTCCCTGCTCAATCTATTGGTTGGTTTCCGTGTCCTGATTGAACCCTGATTCTTATCATTATATATTATTTTATAGGGTGTTAGTGCTAAGGGGAAAAATGAAAGGAGAACAAGTTGGATAGGGAGTGTCAGGACAAGAGGATAGTTTATATTTTAAATGACATGGTCAATACAGCCTCAGCAAGATGACATTTGAACACAGAATTAAAGATAGTGAAGAAGATGAGGCATGAAATCATCATGTGGAAGAGGATTCCAAATGGAAGGAACATAGAGTGCAAGTCTACAGGTGGGAGAGTGCCTGGCATGTACCAGGAGCATAATGGAGTGCAGAGGTACAGGGGATGACTGGCCAAAGATGATGTCAGAGAGAGTGTGGGACCAACTGTATGGTGCTTGAGGTCCAGCATAAGGACTTGAACTTTCCCCCTGAGAGAAATGGAGAGCCCCTGGAGAGATTTCACAATGTCAGGGTGTGACATCTGGTTTTAAAGGGTCACTCCAATTGGTGCATTGGAGATAGATTGTGGGTCAAATATAGAGGCAGAGAACCCAGTTAGAAGGATACAGTGATAATCCAGGCCAGAACAATGGTGCAATGTGGTCCACCCAGCCATCAGGGAGTAACAGGGTGTTGACTTACATACTCACCGCAAGCAAAGAAAAAACTAGTCAAAGTACGTGATATGATTATTTTGCTAATGATCAGTCTACAAATGCAGTGGGTGAAAGTCCACAAGGCCAGAGAAAAGCAACCTTCGTGTAAAGAAAAATTCTGAGGAACTGTGAGTCACACCACCTGCAACAACCACAGATTCTAGAATTATTTGAGATGCCAGGACAATGAGGAGGGAATAATCTTTTCAACAAGTAGTGCTGGGACAGGTGGATATCCACATGTGAAAGAATAAAGGTGAACCCCTACCTACACCATATACAAAAATGTTACATCTTCTTACCATCAAAGATGTAAATGTAAGACCTAAAACTATAAAACTCTTGGAAGAAAACATGGCCCTGGATTAGGCAGTGTTTTTATAATTATGGCACCCAACACATAAGCAACCAAAGGGAAAACAGATCAATTCAACTTCATCAAATTAAAACTTGAGTGCGTTGAAAGACATGATCAAGAAAGTGAAAAGACAACTCACAGAAGGGGAGAACATGTTTACAGATCTTTACATATCTGATAAGGGTCTACTATTGAGAATATATAATACATTCTCCCCTCTCAACAATAAAATACAAATAGCACAATGAAAAATGGGCAATGCATTTGGATAGGCATTTCTCCATAAGAAATACATGCCTGCCTGGTGCTGTGCTGTCACTGCCCGAGGCTGCAGTTCCTGTGCTGGCCATCAGGTGGCAGCCTCCTGTGTCAGTGGTGCCCACTGAGCTTTGTTGGAGCAATTGGAGAAAGGAGGAGTCATGCAGAAGTCATGCTGACCCTCCGCCTGCCTCAGGACCCACTTGCACTTCCTATTACTAGTGTTCCTCTTCACCGACTGAGTGGAGCAAAAGCAGGAAGGAGGGATCCAAGATGCCCCTATTTGTTCATTCGGCAGCTATGTGCCAAGCCCTCACCCTGGGCCGGGAGCCCTGGTGGTCCCAAGGGTGGTACTGAAATCTACCCAGTGGTCCCTGCCCACCAGGAGCTCAGTCTGGAGGCAGATGGACAAAAGCACAAAATCAGAGACACGTGAAAGAGAAGAGCATGAACTGGAATGAAAATAAAGAGTGTCCTGCAGGGAGGGCTGGGGTCTCACTGGGTAGGAGGGTCTGAAAGGCCTGACTGAGGTGACATTTGCTGTGACCAGAATGACAGGAGGACCCAGCGCTGCACTCACCTGTGATCAGCGTGCCAGGGAGAAGGCACTGCTGGTGTGGAGACACCCAGGCAGAAGTGAGTTTGGCCAGAGGAGGTTAGAGAGGTGGGCACTGTGGCTGCAGATAGCCTGGAGGGGAGAGGAGGGAGAAGGGCAGGCCAGACCCAGGAACTGGGAGATGGTGTGAGGTGTCTCCTCCTCTCTGAGAACACTGCTCCCCACCCTGCATCTTTAAACCGCAAATATTCTCTCTCTCTCCATCTCTGTGGACCAGGAATCCTGCACAACTGAGCTGGAGCCTCTGCTCATGACGACTTCCAGGTTGGGGCTGTGGCCTCCACTGAGGCTGGAACAGGGTGAGATGTGCTGTCAAGCTTACTCTTGTGGGCTCGGTCAGGAGCAGCTTCACTGAGAGCCCGGCTCCTTTCTGTCTGTTGGCCAGGGCACTCCCTTGGTTTTCTTCTGTGTGGGCCTCTGCATAGGGGAGCTCAGGACGTCCATGTATGTCCCCAGGTCCAGGGGTTAGACAGACTGAGAGAGGGGAACAAGGGAAGAGGGAAGAGGGAACACAAGAGAGCGAGTGAGAGAGAATGACAGCCTCGGTGATGGAATCTGAGAAGGGTCGTCCTGTCACTTGTGCTGGGTCTGTTGGTCAGAAGCCAGTGCCTAAGCAGTCAGTGGTCCACAGGGACGTGTAGAACAGGCAGGGAGATCATCCCTGCAGGGGCACGCTGACCTTGACTAGAGTGTCCTGGTTGCGAAAGGCTCCCTTCCTACCTGAGCTGATCCTGCATTGAGCTCAGATCCTCCTCCTTGGGAGTGTTGCTCATCGTGACCCGGGTGTGCTCTCCCGGGTTCCCTGGGCTCCTGTCTCCTCCAGGAGGGAGATGTACACTGAAGAGGCTGAGGCCAGAGCAAGCAGGGACCACTCCACCCTCCCAGTTCATTTGCTTCCTTCCCCAGGAGGGCCGACTCCTCAGGAGCCTCTCCTCACTGCTCACCATCTTCTCTGCTCTGAGAGCACCTCGTTTCAGCCTCTGAAGAAGACCTGGGGAGAAGCTTGCAGGTGGGAAGGCCTCTCTCCATGGGAGCCCCAGAGTGGACAGGGACCTTCGACAGGGCTGGGCATTGTCCCCTCAGTCAACTTGGACTTCCTGGGAGGCAGCAACACCTGGGGGCAGGGCCTAGGCTGGTGGAAGGTCTCTAAGCTTCCCCACAATGCCCATCTTCCTGGTCTCACCTGATTGGGCACAGGCCTGCACAAGCACACAACATTTCAGACCCCCTGGGGTCATGTGCAGCCCATCAAGGCCGCTGTGTCTGTCTCATTGTGTGGTTGTCCGTCTCACTTTCCTGGCTGATTCGCTGCTCTGTTCTAGATCCAACCTCAGGCGGCTGAAAAGTTGACTTGCCACGTCAGCTTGCCACTGAGATGGCTACTGTTTCCAGAAATGCTTAGGGGCCGGGCTTTGTCCACCCATGGCGACATCAAGTGGACAACCTCTGACAGTGAAACCACCCCCCTTCAGGCTTGCGCCACTCACAGGGCCGTCACACTGAGGGGGTGGGGACGGGACCTGCCCCGGGCAAAAACACCACGATTCTCACTGTTCTTCCCTCAGCTTCAAATGCTCCTCAGTTGGTTGTATGTCTTTGGTCTCTTCCCAGAGGTTGTATTCTGACAGCGCTTCCGGTGTGACCATGGCTTCCGGAAAGAGGATTGGCTGAATTCCTCACTCCACCATTCGATGTGTCCTGCCACCTCACACCGATCACTTTCTGAAGGCGCATCCTTTCAGCAATCTGAGGACCCAAGATTGTGAGTCTGTGTCCTGGAGGGATTTTGAGAAGAGCTGGTGGGATGGCAGTATTGCAAAGCATAAAGTCTTGCTTCCAGAAAGCTGTCTGGGATCCTCAGCATCTTGCTGTTTTGGAGTCAAAGCCCTGAGATCTTTAAAAAGCCAGCAATGTTAGAACATGGGCAGGACAAACAAAAGTCTCTGGGCTCCAACACCAACTAAAATATTCTGAATTTCTAGTAACCTGAGATGAGTGGAAAGGAATTGGGAGTGTGGAGTGGAGGGGCGGTTTGGGCCAACTACGCATCTGGGAGGAGAAATGCCATGCAGAGCAGCCTTTCTGGGGGCATAAGTGTGGGACATGTGTGCAGATCCCCCCTGCAGACATTGCTGCTGCTGCCCTTCAGTTCCCTCAGCCCACTTGAGTCCCTGCAGTCCCTGGGAGCCAGTCCCCAGCAGGTCCACAGTGTCCCCCTGGAGCACCTGCATCCACTCTCTGCCTGAGGGCTCTCTCCTGCACCGGGAGCTTCCTCTCCTGCAAGCCTGTGCCAGCCTGTAGCACAGAAGCCTTCATGACCCGGGGTAAACCCTCCACCCACGGGGACAGAGCCAGTCCGGGTGGGATCTCGTCTCCCAAGAGGACTAGGATGGATGCTCACCTCAGTGCTCCCTCGTCAGGCCCCGCACTGGCTCACCTCCTCCATGCTCCCTTCCCCTTGGCCTCCCTCGGGCCTCCTCCATCACCTGCAAACAAACCACTTGCCCTACATCCTTGTCTATTTTGTGCCCAAACCCTGCCGAGGTTCCACGCTGGCTGCGACTTGGAGCAGGTCGTCCAGCCTTCAGGACTTGAGCTTCCTCATCTGTAAGATGGGGACAAAAGGCCTGCCTCCCGGAGTCGTCAGAGGAGACACAGCGTGGGAAGATGAAAACCGCTGCAAAGAAGGATGCCAGATAATCACCCAGTGAAAACACCAACCTTGCCAAAGAAACAGAAGCTCTTGAGGCTGAGGGAGAAATGCGGGCAGCCTGTCCAAAAAACTTGGAGAGTCACTGACGAGTGTGGGTGTGCAGGGTAGGCCCCCAAACAGTGGAAGAGCCATTCGACAAGGAGGCTGACAGGACAGAGGCTTCCAAGGAGAAAGATTTAAGTGTTGGAGGATCACAGAGGCCTTAGAAAAATCGTGAGGCCCTGGAACAGGTTTACTGAAATACTATTATTGGCCAGAAAAATGTGTTACAAATACCCAGTCCACTCTGGATTACTTCTCGTTGGTTGTAGGAATGAGTGCACACTTGTGATTAGAACCCACATTTTGTTAAATATAGGATATCTTTATTTTTCTTAACTTTTAATTATTTTTTTTGTCGATGAAGTGCCAAGCATGGGTTTTCTCCGTTCTTCTCTTTGCATGGGTGGCCTCTACTTTCAGAAGTGGATTCCTGGTGCTCCTCACCCCTGCTAACCCGAGGGACAGCCCTCTTTCAGGTCACACAGTGGATGTGAGCTCCAGGTGGGCAGGGACCACGTCGGGTCATACTCACTGGTGAAGTTACAGTGCTCAGCCCATGGCAGGGACCAGATCGTATTGGCTGAATGAGTGAGGGAAACAATGAACGAATGCATGAATGAGTACATAAGTGCAGGAGTGAGTGAGTGAAGGAATGAGTGAAGGAATGACTGGGTGAATGAAGCAAAAAGTGAATAAACCACAGAAGCTGGATCCACACAAGAGGAGCCTTTATCTGTGTCGGGCTCACAGGGTGTCACAGCACAAGCCCTGCACCGTCGCATGGAGCATGTCCAGTTGTCCTTCCAGCGTTGAGCCTCCGTCACCTGCAACACAGTGTGGTCCTGGATCTTCTTCAGCTCCTCCTCAAAAATTGCTGAATGTTCCCGGGAGCAGGGCAGCAGGAAGGGAACCTGAGGAGGGACTTCCCAGACCCTGCGCCCTGGAGGACCACTGTGACAGCCTGGCAGGGGGCTCTTAACACGCTCCAGGCACCAGGCTAGAGATGCTCAAGCCATTCCGCAGGGAAGTCTCCCAACAGCCCATCAGGAGGCCAAGTTATTTCCTCATTGTACAGATAAGGAAACTGAGGCTGAGAGCCTTACCTGCATTACCAGCTAGAAAGAGGCTGAGCAGGGACTAGTACCCCTGTTTCTCTGACTTTGGATCATTCCAAACCACTGTCCTGCACTGGGGCCTCCTCGGGCTCCGGGGTCCTGGCCTCCCTGGGGCCTGCACCCTTCTGGCCTCCAGCCATCACTGAACTAAACGGACAGGGCCACTCCGTCTGCCTGGGGCTGGGTATGGTGGCCGGGGAATGGCCAGCCGTGGGCGCTGTGGGCTCTCCCAGTACCAAGGACCAGCCTATCCCCCCGCAGAGTAAGGTCTCTGTGGGCATCAGGACCAAAACTTGTCAGAACTTTAGGGAAAAGAGGTCCCTCCCTCAGCATGGGGGTGCCCTTCTCAGGCAGGCCCCATGGGGTCTAAGAGGCACTGGGTTCAAATCCCGGCTCTGCCACTCTGCAGGGCACAGAGGGAGCAAGTCTCTTTAAGCCTCAGTTTCCTCATCAGTGAAATGAAGACAATAATTGCTCCTCCCCCAAAGAGTTGTGGGGAGGATTCATGGAGATAGCTGAAGAGGAGAACAGAGGCCCCGGTAAGTGCTCATCACCGTGAGCTGTTCCTGCTGATGTCACCCCACTGAGAGCCCCCTGGGGCCCTTCTCTTCTGCCCACTCTGATCTCCCACCAGGCATGCCCTACTCGCTCTGACTCCGCTGTTCCTCTGGAATGCCTTTCTCCACCCCATCTCGTCCCACGGCAGCCAGCCAGCCAGGTGGGGATCCAGGACCCAGCCCCATCTCTCCTCCCGTGATTCCTCTTCAGTAGAGCTAGTAGCTGTTGAGATCTGAGAAGGTGCAGGGCACTCCAGGTGCAGCCTCAGCGAACTTGTCTGACACCACCGTGAAAGCTCGGCTGCCACCCCACTTCACAGGTGAGGAAACCGAGGCTCCAATGGCAGTGCCTCTCCGAGGTCACCAGGGCTCTCTCGCTCATCCCCACTGAGCAGGGCCCCTCCATCGCAGAGGCTGAATGTGCTGGATATGTGGGCTGGGGCTGGCACAGTGCCTGAGGCAGCCATCACTCCTGGAAGACCCTGAGGTGTGCTTTGGGCACAATGACCTTCTCCAAAGCGTCCAGCCCCGTGCTCTGACCTTCTGGCACCTTCTATGACACCTCCACTGTGTCTTGTCAAAGTCACTTCTGCTCACACAAGCTCCAGTGGGTCCTGCTGTTGCAACTGAGAACTCCCCGTGGAGGGAGCATGTTCAAGGAGGTCCCTGTGACTCACTGCACTGCCCTAGATGTGCTTTCCCTACTGAGGATGGGGCTCTCTGCTTGGAGGGAGAGGGAGCAGGCAGGAGTGTCCAGACCCTCATCATCATCTGTCCTGGATGGCAGGCCAGGCTGCTCAGCTCAGGTGTGTTAGGGAGCAGGAGGGGCATGGGCAAGGCCAAAGCGGAGTCAGGTGTGCTAGGTGCGGGGCCAGGGGTGAGGGGAGTGGTAGGGACAGAAGCAACAGGAGCGGGGCCTTCCAGCTGGGCAGGTCACCCCAGGTACCTTCATCCCCTGCATCCTAGCTGCTCCTCCTTCTCCCTCCCTCCCTCAGGTCTCTGCTTCAGGGTCTCTGAACTCCCTGTTCCCAAAGAAGATCACAGCGTAGAAGGAGACCTTGGGTGTCAGAGACTGTGCCCAACACCTTAACATCATGTTTACATTATGAGCCAGAATCTCCACCTCTAGGGATCGGTCCTAAAGAAGTAGAGATTTATGGATGCAGGTGTTCCTTTCAGCATGCTGACGGGAGTGAAAAATCAGAAATGATCCGTGTTGCCCAGCAGAGGCTCTTAGGAAATTCTGAAGCCGACGCAGAGGAGGAAGAGGATTCACTGGCCAGGGTCCAGCCCTGGGGAAATCAGGTTCCAGAAGAGCACACTCCCTGAAGTCCTTCCCACAAGATAGCCGCAAGTGCACACACACACACACTTGCACATAGACATACCTATGTGCATACAGATGCACACAGCTGAATGGGCACATGCACACACGTGCACACACACGTGCATACAAAGGCAAAGGACTGAAACGGTGAACACTGCCTGTTAAGGGCACTCCTCAGTTTCCACTTAATTCTTAATTCCCTTAGAATTCATTCTTTTATTCTAATAAACGTTCACTGTCTTTGTAATAAAAACCTTTACAAAGAAAAACTAAATAATGTACTTCAGTCCAAAGATGAGTGATAAATGGATAACATTAACCATGTGATTTTAATCTTGTTAGAATTATAAGAGGAATAGAGGCACATTTTATCAAGTTGAAACATCACGCAGGCCCCTAAAGGAGAAGAGAAGTGAGTGGCAATTCCCATCCCCAGAGGTGAACCCCATGGACTATTTGGTGCATATCTCTCTGGCTCTGTCTCTCTCTTTGTGTCTGTCTATCTCTGTCTCTCTCTCACACACAGATTCATTTTCGTAGATGCGTGTCTCCCGGCTGATATCACATATACGTGGTCTTACAGATGGGACAAATGGATCCCATCGCCTCGCCATGGACAGTAGCACTCCTTCCAATTGCTTGCTATTGCAACCAGTGCTGTGATGAATAGTCTGGAAAATACATCTTTGAAAAGTTGGGCAGGAATTTCTGTGGGATGAAGTCCAGGGATCAGCACCGCCGCCACAGGAGTGCCCCTGGGGACTGCGATGTGTCCTGCAGGCTGGTCTCCAGAGAGGAGTGTCCTTTAACACTTGTCACTAGGGGTCTACTGGGGCCTCTGCTTCCTCACATTGTCACCAGGGCTTGTCATCACCACACTGGAACCCTGCCCGTCTGATGGGGCCCAGTGCCCTCTCCATGTGCGCGTCTCCTCCTTGGGGAGCTCGAGCTTCTCTGACACATGCTGCCCCTGTGTATCACGTCTCGTTGGCGTTCAATGTGTTTGCTCTTTATCTCTTTTTAGAACTCTGACTTTCGAGCATTTTTTTGGACCACAAGGATGCATAACCTTTCCCTGGTCTTGTGTTATGAGGAATACTTTCTGGTTTGTGTTTTGTCTTTCCAGCTTTCTACACTTTCTTGTTTTAGTTTTGGCAGCAGGAAGCGCAACGTGTTTCGTGTGTGGCTTCTGGCTCTGGTGTCCCACTTAGAACAGCAGTCTGTACCCCAAGATTATGCACATATGTACCAAAAGGTCTTTCTTTGATACATCAAGTCTAGACTCCATCTGGGATTTTCCTATCAAATTAGAGAAATTCTATTTCAAATAGAAACAAAAGGAAAACCTATCAGGCCGTGTGAAAATAAATGGGCAGACAGACATGGCTACCTAAGGCATGATTTCACTTATAGGAAACATGCAGAACAGATTAAAAAAAAAAAAACAGTGACAGAAAACAGATTAGGGGTTGCCAGGGCCTGAGGGAGAAAGTGGGAGTGAGTGCTTTTAGAACAGGGTGTTCTTCTGGAGAATGAAATATTCTAAACCCATACAGCGGTGATGGATGCACAGCATTGTGAATGTACTTAATGCTCATGAAGTGTACAATTTAAAATGTAAAACAGTAAAGTGTTAAACGACGAAAGTGAAATTTATTTTAAATAATCAAGATATAAACAATAAAAAAAATCAATGAAAGGAAACATGAAATAGAGAAACAATTAGGAGGGTGGCGAAGGAAATTTGTGGTAAGGGAGTAGGTGGAACAGGTGGGACTGGAGGTTCTAATGAGGGAGGTTCCCAGGCCAGCTCTCCCAGGCTGCAGAGATTGGCCTCAGCTGCCTCCGGTTCTCCTGCAGGAGCTTGTGCAGGGGATGGCTCTCCCTGCACGGAGGCTGGGGCCTCAGCTGCCTCTCATTCTCCTGCAGGAGCCTGTGCAGGGCATGGCTCTCCCTGTACAGAGGCCGGGGCCTCAGCTGCCTCCTCGTCTCCTGCAGGAGCATGTGCAAGGCATGGCTCTAACTGCACGGAGGCTGGGCCATCAGCTGACTCCTCTTCTCCTGCAGGAGCCTGTGCAGGGGATGGCTTTCCCTGCACAGAGGCTGGGGTCTCAGCTAACTCAATGTCTCCTGCAGGCGCCCAGGCAGGGGATGGCTCTCCCTGCACAGAGGTTTGGGCCTCAGGTGCCTCCCAGTGTCCTGCAGAAGACTGTGCAGGGGATGGCTCTCCCAGCACAGAGGCTGGAGCCTCAGCTGCCTCCTGGTCTCCTGCAGGAGACTGTGCAGGGGATGGCTCTCCCTGCACGGAGGTTGGGGCCTCAGCTGCCTCCTTTTTTTCCTGCAGGAGCCTGTACATGGGATGGCTCTCACTGCTTGGATGCTGAGCCCTCAGTTGCCTCTTGGAGTCCTGCAGGAGGCTGTGCAGGAGATGTCTGCCCCAGCACGGAGGCAGGGATCTCAGCTGCCTCCTCGTCTCCTTCAGGAGGCTGTGCAGGCGATGGCTCTCCCTGCACAGAGGTTTGGGCCTCTTCTGCCTCCTGGTATCCTACAGGAGCCTGTGCAGGGGATGGTGCTCCCTGCACGGAGGCTGGGGCCTCAGCTGCCTCCTGGTCTGCTGCAGGACATGGTGGATATGATTGTTCTCCCGGGATTTAAGCTGGGTCCTCTGGTGGTTCTGTGGGTTTTATCACTGTCACTACAGACCCTCTCCCGGTAGCTGCTGATCCAGTCCTGTGGGACTCCGGCGCCTCCATCGGGGAGATGGATGGAATATCCCCTTCCACCAGCTCCACGCTGATATCCTGTCTGGAGCTCTGCAAAGACAGTGACTGGCTCTGTCCCAAAGGCATCAGAGCCCTGCCCAGCTGTCCTTGCTGCTGCTTCTGCCCTCTGGACCTAATTCTCCCAGATCAGGCAAACACCTGTGTCGGCACAGTATTCCACCCCTGAGGAAAGACCTACACCTCAGGGGCTTGGAATAAACCTCAGGCAGAAGGGCGCCACCCCCACACTCCACGTCCCACCCAGCTGGCCTTGACCTGGGCTTTGAACCTGACTGACCCCCCCAGGCTTCTAACACCTCACCGACTGCTCCTGGTCACGGTGGTCCACCCACATGAACCCGCCCTTCCAGGCACACATGGGGAGGTGATGTAGGGCTGCTCAGATGGAACCACAGTGGTAGCCTGGTTTGGAATGGCCTTCCCTGGGCCTCCCGGTGTTACCTTTCCGTCCCTCCGGGTAAACGGCCAGAGCAGTCGGCCGTGAGAGGGGCACCAGCATCTGCATCAGTCTTTGGGGGCTTTCCTGGGGCTCTGGCCCCTGGTCATTGGGAAGCAGCAACTAAACATGTTGCTCCTTCTAGACAAGTGCTAGACAAGTGAGCTCACTTGGGGGCTGTGTTTAGGATGTGGGTGCCTAGTTACCAGGGTTCCAAGTTCTGTTGGGCTCTGTGAGGTCACTTCCTGGGATCCCCTTACCTAAGCTTCCTCCTCACACAAGACCTTCCTAAGGGTCCCCCGGGCTGCTGACTGCTCACTCTCCATCTCCATACCCTGTCCAGACACAGTCACACCAACACAGTCCACCCCACAGCCTCTGGGGAGGTCTGGACACAACCAGGGCCCCAGCTTTGAGGACACAGAGTTGAATTCAGTCCCGCTCCTGCTTCTTGCCAGTGATGTCACCCTGGACAACCCTGCGCCGTTCAGGGCCTCCCTTCTCAGGGTCTCTCCTGTGTTCATGTCCCTCTCTGTGTAGTGGGGGTCATTCTAGCATCTACTTCCTAGGGATGTCATCAGGTGTATAGACCTAGAGATCCCTTCAGAGTCTGTGAATCCCGTGGGCTGCTCCCACACGTAGCTCCTGCACAGACTTGGCAGTGCAAGGATTACAGAAAGGGCTGGCTGTGGCAGAGAATACAATGCAAAGAGGCTTGGGTCTGCTGGGCGTCTGGGAGAGGCACTTCCCCTCTTGCCTGTTTCCCAGTGTCCCTAGGGAGGGTTGAAATGAAATGACGTTCAGACATCATCTCCTTCTGGCTCGCAACCCTCCAGGGCCTCCTGTTATGTTTAGACTCAGGTCCAAGTACCTGAGTGGCTGTCATCTCAGCCTATGTGGTGGGCAGCCCACACAGTGGCCCCAGCGTTCCCACTTCCTAGGCACACATCCTATGTAATCCCAGCTCCTCAATGAGAATGGACTTTGCGGCTGGCTTCTAACCAACAGAATAGGGCCGAATGATGGGATGTCACTTCCACGGTCGGCTTAATGAAAAGTCTGTGACTTCTGCCTGGTTCTGTCTCTCCTGTGTTCATTCTATCTCTCTGTCTCTGTCTCTCTGTCTCTGTCTCCCTGTCTCTGTGTCTCTGGCTGTCTGTATATCTCTTGGTCTCTCCCTGTCTCTCTGTCTCTCTCTTTGTCTCTCCTCTCTGTATCCCTGTCTCTGTCTGAGTCTCCTCTCTTTGTTTCTCCTACCCATCTTTCTATCTCTGTGTGTCTCTGTCTCTCTTTCTTTCTCACTTTCTGTCTCTCTGATCCACTATTCAGGAGAAGACAGATCAGATATTATGAGCTTGCTTCCCTATGGCACCCCCTAATGCAAAGAACTGGCAGAGGGTCCCGGCCCACAGACAGAAAAGGCCTGAAACCCCCCATCCAAACTGAATCCTACCACTGCCCCGATACTTGTGAATGATCTCCGAGATGGCTCCTGCCTCTATCGAGCTTCAGTTGAGAACACAGCCCCAGCCTCCTGCTAGACCTTGACAGGGAGCCTCCCAGCTGACCTGAGCCTGGACCCTGGTAGAGACACTGTCAGATGCTCAATGACAGGTCTCGTAAGTGCTAAGTGAGGCTAAAGCTGTCACCCAGCATAGACAGCTAGTACCTCCTTCCAAGCCTGTGTCTGGCCCTACCATCGTCTCTCCCTCACTTCTCTCCTCCTCAGCTCACTCTAGCCACACTGGCTCTTTTCTCACCTCCTCTCTCGTCAAATTCTCTTCTGCCTCCAAGTCTCTGTGCCTTTGAGCTTCCCCCCAGCACGCTGTTTGCAGACAGATGCAGGGCTGGTTCCTCTTGTCCTTCTGCTCAGGGCACAAATGTCCCCAGGGGGGCCCTTTACACCCACCTAGGGGCTCCAGGCCCTCCCTCCCTCCAGCACCCTGCTTCATTGCCCTGTATCACCTGCTCTTCTTTTTCGCATGGATTTGATCATGATTTTGTCCCTTCCACCTCCAGGCTGTGAGCTCCTGGAGGACAGGGACCATGTGGGTGCTTTCAGCACTGCCCTCAGGACTAACATGGGCCCTGCTCAGAGTGAGTGCTGGGGCCACAGTAGCTGAAAGAATCATGAGAGGATCTCAGAGTCCCCTCCCGCCTCTGATCAGCTCCCATTGTGGACGTGGATGTCAGTAATCAAAGGTGCCTGTTGCTTTAGACAGGGGAACACCCAGAACGAGCCCTGGGCATCCCTTCCCTGCTCTACTTGCTCCATTGAGCACGAGTGGACACAGGACACCCCTGGTGGTCAGCCCCAGCCTTGCAGCCCCACGCAGGAAAGCAGAACGCAAAACACACACCTTTCTTTGTTTGGGGTCCTCAAGGCAGTGGTTCCACCAGGCACGAGGGTGCAAAGCAGCAGGACCTGCAGGCTCCAGGAGTGACGTGAGGGACCTCAGAATCCTCTCTTGCTCCCCGCTTTCACTCCACTGGCCCTGGTGTGTCCAGTTGACTCACAAGGCCTCCTCACCCCAGCCAGAGCAATGACTCCACCTCACTTCCAAAGGAGGACCCCGAGGCTCCGACAAGGATAGCCTTGTTCCTGGTCCCCAGACAAGTCGACCAGTGCTCTACCATGTTCTGCACTGCCTGGGTCCCCAGTCCCCAAGCTCTCAGGCTGCCCTCTGCAAAGCAAGACCTCGAGGGAATGGAATGCATTTTACAACGACTCAGAGAACAGTGGGTCATGGATGGAGAAAGAAGGTCAATAGACTCGTCTACAAGCCTGTGGGACCCTGAGAGTCACCCCATCTATGCACCCCAATTACAGAGGCCGAAGATCAGGCCTTCTCTCCTGTAGCCCCTCCCCCCTAGGGGGTCACATCCTAGTTCCCGGTGCCCAGAGTGGTGGACACAGGACGCCAGACCTGGTTCTCTGCAGGCTGCTCTAGGGATGGCCCCAACCCCTGCATCTCCCTGTGCAACTTGGGGACCCCCTGCCCACCAGTCTGGCATCTCTCCCCTTCATGTTATGGGCCTGGGCATGTGGCTAGGGGACCGGATGCCCCTGCCCTATGGCAGAGCTGCCTCCAACCTCTTTCTTCCTTCCTCCTGTCACCTCCCCAGTGTGCACTTCCCTTCTGACACAGGACTGGGCAGTCAAAGTGTGTGTGTATGCTTGTGTGTGTGAGTGTGTCCACGTGGGGATGTGTAGAGGAAAGGGCCCTACATGGGGGGGTGTTGGCAGGGGTGCCGCAGGATCTTAGGGGCTCTCATTCCCAAAGCAAACCCCTTGGAAGTGTTGAGGCTGGCCTAAGAGCTTGGAATGCTCTCTTCTCCTCTGGACTCTGCCCACCTCTTGGGCCCAGGGCCTGTCCCTACTTCTCCTGGCCTCAGTTTCCCAACTCTCCTGTGAGGGTTGGACACGGAACAACATCAGCCCCGATGAGCATGGACATGGCCCGGGATCTCAGTCCGCATGTGTGTGGCAGGGATACCCTCACGGTCTCACAGGCCTCTCTCCTGTGGGGCAACCAGGCCTCCTGTCCATGGTCAGGCACACAGAGGGGCCATGCGTACAGCACTTCTGGGTGACAAGGCCCGCAGCACACATGTGTAACACAACGGTCCTCTGAGATGGCTGCTTTCGTCTGTCCCCTCCCCAGCCAACTGCTCGGTGACCATCACATCCACTACGTCCTGGGAACAGGCCACACAAGCCAGGTGGGCCAACGGTGCGCAGTTGGGTAGGTTGGACACCTGGGGAGGTGAGGGTCACTGAATATACACCGACCTCACTGTCCTGGTCCAAAGACTGCATCCCAGGGTCCAGCTCCATGACTGGCTGGTCCTGTGGACATGAAGACTGTGGTGGACACAGACCTTGGGCAGGGAGAAGGCCAGTCTGCCCTTTTCCCTCCTCCTCTACACCCCCTACCGGCTACATGATGTCCAGCCAGTTCCTGCCTGCGGCCCTGGTGGGTTTAGGAGGAGCTGAAGGAAACCCAGCTGGGCAACTATTGGAGGGAGTTACTGTTATTAGGGAGCCCTCTGCGTCCTGAGTGATTGCACCCCATTTTACAGATGACCAGTGGTCCCAGCATTCAAGGTCACTCTACTCTAAGTGACCAATCCAGACGTGAACAGGGGACTAGAATTCCTTGCTTTTCACCAGCTTTGAGCCCAGCTTTGACCATCGAGTCCTTGTCGTGCATTGGGGCTCCCCCAGCCAGGCGACCTCCTGAGTCCAAGCACTTTAGGCACCTTCTTCTCCCTGCTTGAATCCCAACACACCCTCCTGAGGTCAGAGTCACTGACTCCAATTTTCATGGAGTAAACTGAGGCTCCGAGAAGACACCACATGAACTTGTCTGTCACAGGGCTGTGAGGTGACCCAGCTGTGTGTTTGACCCCAGGTCAATCTGACCCTAAAGGCTCTGCTAGCACAGGAGCCTGAGGAGGTGGCCTGTGAGACCAGCACGGAGGTGAGTGCATCCTGGATAGGGGCATGGGGGAGGGGCACGGTAGGCTAGGAGCTCTGAAGGGGGCAGGTGCTTGGCAGGGTCCTTGGGGAGGAAGGCTCTAGGGATGGTGGGGTGCGGTGCGGGGGTGCACTTGGGGACGATGTCTGGACCAGATCACACAGGGCCGTGACTCAGGCAAGGAGTCGGGTCTCACTACAGGTTGGTTGGACGTGAACGAGCAGTCTCATCAGAGTCTCAGGCGCTTAGATCCTAGATTTGGAGGGAGCTTGGTGGGCAACTTATCCACCTCCACTCAAGCCCAGATCCCCAAGAACCAACAGGATGAGAAGGCTGCTTCCATTTCCTCCCATGTACAGTGGGGACTGTGGCGGTCGCATACCTGCTCCCAGGGCTGGGCATGCTGCGTGGAGGGCCCAGAGAGGGCTTCTTGTCAAAGTAGCCATTCAGGACAGGTCTGTGCTCAGAGAGCTCTGAGTGATGGGACCAAGGGCATGTCCCACCAGTGGGCTAAACAAGATGCTCCTGTCCACGTTGCTGTTGTTTATTCCAGGTGGACAGGGATGATGCAGCATCTCCCACCGGGTGGATGCAGAGGGCCAGCGAGGAGCTATTGTTGAAAAGCCTGAGAGACAACGCTGGTGTGTGACCAAAGCTGCCATGGGTGTGGTGGAGGCTGACCAGGAAGAGGTGCTGCTGGAGACCAAGATGAAACCAGAGACCATCGGGGACCAGGGGGCGGTTGATTTCCATAACTGCGGGGAATGGCATGATCTGCAGATTCTCTGGACACCCCGACAGGACACCCCAGGCCGGCATCCAGCTCCTGGGCTCCTTGGCCCTTTTGTGGGTATGGATGTGGAACACTGGTCCCGGGCAAGAAGGGACTGGGAATGCGCTGTCAGGGAGAATGCGTAGGGCAGCCACCTTCTTTTCCTTGAAATCAGGGGACTCTGGGTCAATACTCATGTTGCTCTCCTCCACCTTGGAGCTGGAGGAACCAGCCAAGTGCTCGCTGAGCATTGGACAATGTCCCTGCCACTGAGGTCCTAGCCCCATCTGAGGTGTCCCAGCAGTTGCATTGGGAGCTGTCCCTGGTCCTGAAGCCTGTGTTGGGGCCTGGAGGATTGGAGGCTGGATGGAAGGGTTGCATTTGCAGAGGTCAGGCCCCCTGGGTGAGTGGGGACTCTGGGACACCTGATGTCACAGATGCAAGTGACCAGCACCTGGGAAAGTGTGACTGAGGTGCACAGAGGGCAGTGCCTCAGTGGCAGGCAGGGCTTCATGCCCATGGGCAGCACTCCTTGGCAAAGGTCAGATAGTCCTTTGGACCCTAGAGGGCAGAAGGCACCTAAGGATGCCAGTGGTCCACAGGAGGCCAGGACAGCCTGCTGACTGGCAGGCATCAGGCCTGCAGCAGGAGAGGTTCAGGGTGAAACTGCTCCTGGATAGCCTGGGACAGTGGGTTGGACAGAAAAGATGGCCACCTGGTTTTTGTCACTCTAGTCTGTACATGCTCGTCTCCCCAGCTAGCCAGACCCTGGGAAGGGTGGCCCTGTGGCTGAACAGCACTAGGGACTGAGGAGAAGGTGCCCTTGCCAATATCGAGTCCCTCCTCTTCATGTGAGGCCGGTTGAGCTGGCTCCATGCCTGACCTCACCCCCTTGGTGACGATGGGCTTCTTCAGGTCCAAGTCATACTAGGCTTCGGGTACTGAACACATTGCCATCGTCAGGGGTCTTCAGCATGGGAGGGAGGGGCCAAGGAAGTGTTGCCTATGCTCAGGACAGCCACACCAGGGACAGGGTAATGCACAGAGACAGTAAGCAGATCAGTGCTTGTCATGGGGTGGGAGAGTGGATGTGGGGGCATGGCTGCTTCGTGGGTACAGGGGTTCTGGTGGGGTGAAGCAATGATCTGGAACTAGATAACGGCGACGGTACACAGCGCAGAGGATGTAGTTAATGGCCTGCCCTGAATTGTACAACTTTAAGTGATGAAAACATTAAACTTTATTGAATCTAAATTTGAACACATAAAACATAAAAAGTCATAAAACATAGAAAAGGGAAAAGACATCCTGCCCTCACAGGCAAGGTGAAGGACAGCTCTAGGGTGGAGCTGGAGCCGGCCGTGCCTTAGTTGCTGGCGGTGCTGCAGCTGCTCTAGCACTGGAGCCACTGCTGTGGCTGATGCTAGAGATCCCACCAGCTCTGGCTGTGCAACTGGTCCAGGAGCTGGACCTGATGTGGGGCTGGAGCTCGGTCTGTCTCAGGCGATGGTGCCTGACCTGCTTCTAGAATTGGCTCCAGTCCTGAGACTGACTCTAGCTCTGCATTGTTGACAGATTTGGTGTGGCAGCTAGTGATGGAAATGGCTGCTGCTCTGGAGCTGGTCAAGTGTGGGAGATGGAGAGAGCTCTCATTCTGGAGCTGGCCACAACTGAGCTCTAGAGTTGGCACCAGAGCTCTCACTAGTCCACAGCTGGAGCAGGATCTGGTGCCATGTGGCTCTAACTTTGTAGGTTCAGGTAACTCTGGCTCTGCTGCAGGTGACCGAGCCTTCTCTAGCTCCACAGCTGGTAAAGAACGTGTCCTGACCTTTAGATGGGGTCAGTGACATCACCAACCCATCATGAGCTGTCCATCAGATGGTGGGAGCACTCCAGCAAATAGGATCTATTAGATTAGTGTTATTTCATCTCAGTTCTAGTTACATATTTATTTTAAATATACTTAGAAGGAGAATAGGATAACAGAAACCATTTACTCTTTGCTGAGATTTAACAGAGCACACCTTATTGATGTCGTTTTTTAAGAAATATTACACAGTGGAAGACACCATTCTCCTTCCTTTCTCTTTCCTCCCCAGAGGTAACTACCTTCTTGACGTTAATATATGTATTCTTTACACGTTGTCTTTTGCAAAAAGACAATCGTCCCAAATTTGCTGAGATTTTTGTTATAAGTGGCCATCAAAGATATGCGTCCTAGTGGATACTGTTAAAAACTCTGTCCTTTCAAAGTAAAGACAACAGTTCAACAGTTAGTTGCGAAGGTACCTGCTTTGTAGATAACGTTTATAAAAGAGAGGTTTGAAAATATCTCCATTATGTTATCATTGACCCTCCTTATTTGGAAGAGTTATGTTCTGTCAATTCTTCACTGACACTGCATGAGTGAGACTGAATCAGTGCTCCCAGGGGAAGGACAAGGTGAGGTTTCCGCAGCCTCTGGTCGTGACATGTTTGGGAACCTCTCAATGCACAACCTTGTCTTATGTGTGTCTCTTGAAAGACACCTTATTTCATATAGATTGTTGATTCATTAGTTAAACTCTCCTCCAACAGCACTATCTATAACTCATGCCTGAAGGGAGCTATTCTAACACAAGCATTTTCTACGTAAGGCCCATGACAGGCTCCTTGTGCTTAGGAACACTACACAACACTTCAGCACTACGTTTGAGGGTCATTCTAAAGAGCAAAAGCACCAAGGAGAAGCACAAAAGGTGAGAAACGTAGCATTCCATAGATTAGAAAAAGGACATTTGTTGACGTGAGAATTAAAACAAGAGTTTTAATACTGAATAGCAAAAACTGGAAACAACCCAAATGTGCACCAAAAGAAGAACAGTCAAAGGAGATGTCGTTTACTCATACTAACATGTAACAGTGAAAAAGAATGGCATAGGTCCAAGCAAATTGTTACAAAAATATCTCCAATGTAGTTTTGAGTGAAAAGAGGAGGTTGCAGAACCAGGTCCATGCCTCACAGGAACAGGTCTGCCTGAGGTTTGATCTCCAAGCAGCTCTATCCAGCCTAATGCCAACTGCTGTGAAAAAGGAAACAAAAATTCTGTTTCTGGAATGTGCTATTTGCCTAAAGAAAATCTTGCAAGCATGTGGCTGGTAGGTTCATCTAAAAGGACAGAGAGCTGAGACTTTGCTGAGCTTACAGAATAGGATTTACGAGTTCTTTCATTCCCTGATTCCTAAGGAATATTTTTAAGTAAATGTCTGCTTGTGTGACAACATTTCACGTGAGACTCGCTTGCATTATAACCTGGTAATGAGGTTGTGGGCCTTAGCTAACCATTACCAAGGCAAAGTTTTGCTGGCTCTCCTCTCTACCAAAAGCAACCTAAAGTTGGGCAGGACGATTTTGGTGTATCTGGTGTTATTTGGGCTGGTTTGCAGCACACACCCCCAAGAAGTCTCTCACCTCTGGGCCTCTGTACTTGAGGTAGCCTCTGCCTAGAACCTCTACCCAGGATGTGTAAATGGCTCACTCTTCATTTATCATGGCTTGGCTCAAATGTCCTCTGAGAGGTGGACACCAAGACAGGATTAAACGGGCAAGGATTTTATGAGGGGAAATGCTTCTGTAACAGAAAATGGGGTGGGGGAGCCTGGCAAAGTGGGAGAGCCATCAGGCCATGATGCAAGTCTGACTCTAAATGAGGGGGAGATAGAGGGAAGGATGGGTCCAAGTGTCCTACACTGCTGTATAGTCTAAGGAAGGCTTAGGAATGCCACTGGGGAGTCCTTGAGCACAAGCAGATCAGCAGAGGAGTCCATGCCTCCCAGGAACAGGTCTGCCTGAGTGACTATCCCTGCCTCACTCACTGATTCAGAGCAGTCCAAGGGAAGCACGACCTCAGTGCAAACAGAGGATAGATCTCATAGCCCAGCAGACTACTGACTTCATAGCTTTGGTTAATTACGTTTGCTGCAGGTGGAGGCCTTCGAGGAGCAGTCTCCTGGATACCATATCTTATCAGTCAGTTTTCCCTGATCACTCTCTGCAAAACAGCCCCACAGAACAGTAAAACATCCACCACATTTCACCAGGAAACAGTAAAAACACATTTCAGACTGGATACAAGGCACATTCCAGGACAACAAGGTAATCTGAACTGGTGTTGGGAGTAGATTAAAACTGGATTACTTCTAGGGATCAAGCAATATCAAGAGAAAGAGAGAGAAGGAAGCAAGGGAGGGAAGACAGAGGGCGTTGGCCCTCAGCATTTGGGGCTAGTATTTGGGCATGCCCACCAGGGATCATAACCGGCTGCAAGACATCCTACAAGCCATAAAGTCAAAACACCTCATTCATTTTAAAAATATCATTTCATGTATTGACTTTTGTTTTAACCCGTCCCCTCATTTCAGACAGGAGATCCAGAAAAGGGAGACAACTAGTCAGTAGCCGAAGCAGGACTAGAAACAAGGGCCCCAGACTCCTGGTCATTCATTCAGGAGGACACCCCTTGTTCCTGGCCGCCTCCCAACCTGTAGGAGGACAACATTGGTGAGGACAACCTGAAGGAACTGAAGTACTTGCTTTCACAGAAGTTCAAAGGAGGTGCTTGAGCTGGATCTTAGAAGATGACTAGGAGTTTGCCAGACATCTGAAGGGCATTGGAGGCAGTGCGTGCAAAGTAGGGAGGCCTGAAACAGCGGTGGGATCAGAAGGCACAAGTGGAGCCCTCTGCTCAAGTGGATGAAGCGCTGAGGAGTGAGGTGAGCCGGGGAGGAGGATGCACTGTGGAAGACAGTGGGGAATGCCTGCAGGGGTTTTGGCAGCGAATGCCAATAGGAAGAGCTACCCTCTAGCTCACTGTGGCTGGAGCAGGGACTGAGTTGCCTAGTAGCTGATGAGGGTGGGGAACGCCCACGACAAGGCCAGGGAAGAGATGACAACGGACAGTGGCAAAGGGACTACACAGGGCAGGGGAAGGACTTACCTGGAGATGCGCGGAGGGCGCCACCCCTCCAGCGTTTCCCAGGCTGATGCCAAGAAGCAAAGGACCTGGCGACAGGAAAGCGCCCTGCGCCCTGAGGAGCCGGGCAGATGCTCGGGAAACGTGTGCTCCGCGGGAAGGGGACGGCGCTCAGGCGGAGCTGGAGCTCAGAGGAAGGTCCCGCACCAGGTGGCAGGGCCAGGACCTGGGCCCCATCCACCACCCTGAGGATCGCAGGTCTCCGGCTCCGCCCAGCCCAGCCCCCCTGGATGCGCCACTGGGGTCCCTCAGCACCTCTGCCTTCAGCCAATAGGAAACCTGGAGGCGGGCGCATTCGCCAGGGCGTGGGGTCAAGGGTCACACAAATTGGCCTTGCTGGGTGGCCTGGAGGGGTGAAGCGGCGATGGCGCCGGCGGCGAGGGCCCGGCTGGGGCGCCGGCTGGGCTGCCCCGGGGGCGGGGCGAGGGCTCTGAACGGCGGCCGTGTGCTCACCGAGTCGGCAGGAGGCGGCGGAGGCCGGGGGCGCGCCTGTGGGCCTGTAGGTTGGCGAGCGCGCGGCCGGCGCCGACCGCATCCTCGTGGGGGGCTGCAGCTTTTCGGGGCGCAGGGCGCCCCCCCTTCGTGCTGCCCAGCTCCGGGCGGAGCCCCGCGCCAGCTCGCGTCCGCGCCGCCGGGTCGAGCCGCTGCCATCCCTCCTGGAGCTGGAGCGGAAGGAGCGGGCGGCCCCTCCCTCGGCGCGTTCCGGCCACTGCCGCCGCTGCTCCTCCCCGTGCCCTCGGCCTCTTGAGAAGCTGCCACGCTGGAGGGTGAGACTCCGGGAGGGCACCCCTCGAGCGGCCACAGGCACAGGAGGGGGAGGCGACAGGGGCGCTGCCTGCCTTGATGGAGGCGCGGAAACGGCGGGGTTGTGGCGGCCCGTGGGAGCCACACCTCCCCGGCGGGTCGGGGTTGTCCCCACATATCAGGGAGCAGAGGGAGGCTCAGACAGGTCAAAGGACAGGCCCCAGACCCCACAGCTGGTAGGGGGAGGTACAGTGGGATCAGCACTCGGGCGGTTGGCCCCGGAAGTTCTGATGTTAGGACAGACGGCTGCAAAAGCTCTGGGACCTTGCGGGCCGGCTGGAGTCGGTGGGCCAGAGGGAAAGGAAGCGTTAACTGGAGCAGGTACAGGGATGAGCGAGGAGGAGCGGAGGTCCGCACACACTAGGGTGTTTGCACAGGAGGCGTCTGCCTTGACTCAGGTTTGAAAAGATGGCAGCAGAGGGCGACCTGCGGCAGCTTCTCTTGGAGCCAACAGTCAGAAGAGCAAAACGAGGTGCTTGGGATAGGTTCTTGTTGGGGATGCTTGTGGGAATCTCGATGCGGGATGAAAAAGCAGAAGATTGGACCAGTGTGGCTTCTGACTTGTCTGTCAAGGGTAACAAGTGATCTTGAACTGAAAAGGGGAGATCAAGAGAAACGGGGCATTGAAGCTCCAGAGGAATGACAAGTTGCGTTGTTTTTTCCTTAATATTGAGTTGTAAGAGTTATTTATGTGTGCTGGATAGAGGTCCTTTATCATATACATGATATGTGCGGATATTTTCTGCCAGCCCACGGCTTTTCTTTTGATTTTCTTAAGTGTCCTTTGAAGAGACAAATATTTAAATTTTAATGAAATTCAGTTGATCAGTTTTTCTGCTGTGGATTGTGTTTTTGGTATGTGTAAGAAGTCTTTGCCTAACCCAAGATCACAAAGATAGTTTTCCTATATTTTCTTGTAGGAGCGTCATAGTTTTAGTTCTTCTGTTTAGGTCTATGAGCCAGCCATTTGACCTGGTATTTGTGTATGGTGTGGGGAAGGGGCCTTTTTCCATGTGGATATCCCATTGTCCTAGGATCATTAGTTGAAAGACTATCCTTTCCTTATTGAATTGTTTGGCACCTTTGTCCAAGTCAGTTGCCTGTAAACAGTCAGGGTTTATTTCTGAACTGTCAGTTCTGTTCCGTTGATCTATATGTCTAACCGTATGCTAAAATTATGCTCTTTTGATTACTGTAGCTTTATAATAAATTTTGAAATTGGGAAATGTAAGTCCTCCAGCTTGTTCTTGTTTTTAAAAATTGTTTTGTCTATTCTGAGTCTTTTGATTTTCCACATAAATGTTAGGATTAGCTTGTCAGTTTTTGCAGAAGTACTTGCTGGGATTTTGGTAGGGATTATGTTGAATTTGTAGATTGATTTGGGCACAAATGCCCTCTAACATTCTTTTGTCTTCCAATCCATGAACGTAGAATCTCTCATTTAAGTAGGTCTTTAATTTCTCTCAAGTATGTTTTGTAGTTTTCAGTATACAACTCTTGCATTTCTTTTGTTACAGTTATTCCTAAGCATTTTATCCTTTTTGATGGTATTTTGAATAGAATTGTATTCTCAACGTAATTCTTGGAGCTTTCCTTGCTAGTATATAGAAATACCTTTGGTTTTTGTACATTGACCTTCTATCTTTTGACTTTGCTGAACTTGTATATTAGTTTTATATGTTGTTGTGTATTCCTTAGGATTTTCTACATACAGGATGGTGTTGTCTGGTTGTCTGTGAATCAAGACAGTTTCACGTCTTCATTTCCAATTTGCATGGCTTTGTTTCTTTCTCTTGCCTAATTGCACTGGGTAGAGCCTTCAGTACAGTGTTGAATTGAAGTGTTGTCCGTGTTCTGTTCCTGATCTTAGGGAGACAGCATTCAGTCTTTGACCATTGCGGGTGATGCGAGCTGTAAGGTTTTCACAGATGTCTTTCCTCAAGTTGAGGAAGTTCCCTTCTTGTCCTACCTTATGCGGAGTTTCTTTTCTTTTTTAAAATCCTGAATAGGGACTAGATTCTGTCAAATGCTTTTTGTATATCTGTTGAGGTGATCATGTGATGTTTGTCCTTTATTCTGTGAGTAGGATATATTACGTTAGTTGATTGTTGGATGTTAAACCAGCTTGCATTCCTGGGAGAAATTCCTCTTGTTCTTGGACAATAATCCTTTTTCCACTGGGTTGGTTATGCTAACATCTTATTGAGGATTTTTTTCTTGTGATGTCTTTGACTGGTTTTGGTATCAGGATATTCCTGGCCTCATAGAATGAGTTTCTGGAAAAGTTTGTGAAGAATTGGTGTTATTCCTTAGGTAAATGTTGGGTTAATTTACCAGTGAAGTAAGTTATCTGGGTCTGGACTTTCCTTGGTAAGAAGAGCTTGTTTTATTACTAATTTAATTTTTTTAAGCTTGTTATAGGCACATTAAAATTTTCGATTTCTTCTTGAGTCAGCTTGGGTAATTTGTGTCTTCCTAGGAATGTGTTTTTTCTTGTTAGTTATCTAATTTGTTGGCATAAAGTTGTTTCTAGTATTCACTTCTGATCTCCCACAGTTCTGTACGTTGGTAGTAATCTTCTTTCTTTAGTTCCCGATTTTGGTAATTTGTATTTTCTCTTTTGTCCTTTGTCAGTCTAGCTAAAGAATTGTCAACTTTATTAATGTTTCGAGAGAACCAAATTTTTGTTGAATTGATTTTCACTATTGATTTTCTGTTTTCTGTTTGATTGATTTCTAGTTGTATTTTTAGTATTTCCCTTCTTTGCTTGCTTTCGGTTTAGTTTGCTCTTTCTAGTTTCTTAAGGTGGAAGGTTTGGCTATTGTCGAGGTCTTTTTTCTTTTGTCATGTAGGTATTGAAAGCTACATTACAAGCTTTAAACTAAAGTTTAAAGCTAAAATTATAATTTTGTCTCTAGGCACTATTTAGCTACAGCCCATAAATTCGGATATGTTGTATTTCTTCTGTCTTCATTTACCTTCAAGTAGTTTTCAGTTTTCTTTGGAATTTCTTCTTTGACCCTGGAGTCATTTAGAAGTGTTTACTTTCCAAATATTGATGGTTTTCCTAATTTCTTTATTTGTGGATTTCCAATTTCATTCTGTTGTGGTTAGAGAACATACTTTAATTTCAGTCCTTTTAAATGTATTGAGACTTTCTTTTTTCGCCTAGAATATGGTCTATCCTGGAGAATGTTCCCTGTGTGTTCTAAAAGGATGTGTATTCTGCTGTTGTTTGGGTGCAGTGTTCTAGAGATGTCAGGTCAAGTTGGTTGATAGTTTCTGGGTTAATCTATATTGTTTGCTCCTACTATTATGCACCACCCAGGCAGCTTTAATGTTCGTTATTAGCCTCTCATTGTTTTCAACAGACACTCCAGGAGGAAAGGCTGTTTGTTTTGGGTGATATCTGCATCAGGTCAGAAAAATAGAGCCTTGTTAATGGGGTCTTGCAGGGCACTACCAGACAGATGAAACGCGAGTTCTCTGGGAGTGGGGCTTTGCAGTTGTTCCAATCCTTTTCTGCCTCCCCCCATGGCTGCCAGATTGCTGATTTCCACTGAAATTGTGAGCTGTTTGTGTTGAGGGCTCCTGCAGAGCTGAGGAGAGGTGGATGGGAATAGGTCAGATTAAAATGCGACCAAGCTTGCTGTTCTGACTGAGAGTCAGCTGCTTTCCTGGAGTAAACATCCCCCAGATTGCTTGAAGTCTTTGGTTCTTTGTCAGAGTTTTGAAAAGTGGATTCTGACAGTTTCCCAGTGTTTTTGTTGCTCCACTATTTTCACCGACATTGCTCAATCCATGTCCTTTGAATGTAGTTACGGATGTGGTCGGATCACATCTGCCATTTTGCTCTGTTTCTTTATGTCATTTTTTTCTCTCTGCTCTTCCTTTGAGGCCCTCTTTTGTGGTTAATAGTTATTTTTCTAGCGGACTTTTTAAATTCCTTTGTTTGGTGTTTTACTATATTTTGTTTGTTTTTTTAGTAGTTGCTCTTGGGATTAAAATATGTGTCCTAATTTATCACAATCTACTTCAGGTTAATAGTGACCTAATCCTGAGGAAACTAACTTTGTTTCAACATTGCTCCATTTCCTCCTCTCTCGTTTGTGTGGTTGTTGTGATCTATACCACATCTTTCTACATTTGAAGCCCAGCAAAGCAATTTATAATTATGATTTTGTGCGATTGTCCTTTAAATCTCTTAAGTGATGAAGATAGACAAAATATATTTGTGCAGTGTTTTATATTTACCTTTATAATTACTTTGACTGATGTTCTTCATTTCTTCTTGTGATTGTTACTGACCATCTGCTGTCATTTCCTGTCAGCCTGAAGGACTTCTTTAGTTCTTGTTCAGACGCGTCTGCTCTCAGTGAATTCTGTCAGTCTTTGTTTGGTCATGTCTTTATTCCAGCTTCAATTTTTTTTAAAGTGTAATTTTGCTGGATATAGAATTAATGCTTGGTTGACAGTTTTTGTCTTTCAGACTTTGAATATGTCATTCTATTCGTTTCTGGTCTCCGTAGTTTCTGATGAGAAGTGAGCCGTGAATCTGATTGTTGTTGCCTTGTACCTGATGAGTCCATTTTCTTTGGGTGCTTTCCAGAGTTTGTTTTTTAACAGGTTAACTGTGTTTTGTTGAGCATCTTTGATCTTAGATTTATGTTTTTTCATAAAATTTGGTGGGTTTTCTGCCATTCTTTCTATAAGTGTTTTGTTCTACTTTCTTTCTCTCTTGCCCTTCTGAGACTCCCATTTCCTGACTGTTAATACAATTGATGTTGTGCCACAGGTCTCTGCAGCACCATTCGTTTTCTTTTTCAGTCTTTTTTTTCTCTATTTTTCAGAATGAATACTTTCTATTGCTATTTCTTCAAGTTCACTGATTCTTCTGCCATCTCAAATCTGCTGTTGAGCCTATATAGTGAATTCTTTATTTTGTTATTTTGCTTTACAACTTTAAAATTTCTATTTAGGATTTTTGTGTTTGTTTTTCTGTATTCAGCGTCCGTATTTGTCAAGTCATTGTCATCATGTATTCATATGGTTTTTTAACATGGTCTTAAAATAGTCTTTGAAAAACAGTTCATTGATATCTTTGATAAATCTAACATCTGGGTCAACTGCGTGTCAGTTTCTGTTGGCTGCTTTTTTCCCCCTGGTATATGTCACTCTTTCTTAATTCTTGTATTTTTTTTTTTTGTTAAAAACTGGAGTTTTTCATGATATATTATAACAATTTTGGATTCTGATATTTTTCATGCTGAGGATTTTTTCTTTTGTTTTGTTTTTTAATTTTTATGGACTTGATCTATAGCCTCAGCCTCCTGGGCTGTGCGTGGCCACTGATGTCTTTGCTCGGTTCCTCTTATTTTTTTAGCCTGACTTCCTGAGGGTTGCCCCCAGTCTGCATCCCTTTGTGGTCAGCCAATGATTTGGGCAGAGGTTGTGCTCAAACAACTTGAGCTTCTAAGGTTTCTACTCTCTACCTTTGATTGTCTGTAGGTTGGAACCACATCAAAGTTCAGCCTGTTCTCCAGTCTCCTCATCTTTACTTTCCACCGGTGCTCAGGTCTCATCTGTCCATTCGTGCAGTTTCTCAGAAAGCCGTGGATGTGGGCAGAGGCTTCTGTCGCTCTCTCTTTTCTAGCATTTTCCCATGAAATTTCTGGCTGGTCTGCCTCTCCTCTTGCCCCAATCACCATTGCAATCAGGCTCGTCGAGTTGTGCATTTTACTTGTTTGTTTCCTACTAGTTTGCTGATGGGCATGAGTTTGCACCCTCCAGTTTCAGCATCCAATGAAGGTCTGTGCATTCTGGCAACAAAGCTGAAGGTTTTCATGGCCAGCCCTGTCCTGTTCAAACTTCTGTGCTAACTGAGCTGGGGCAGAAGGAACAACACAAGACAGGAAGTCTGAAGTCTCCAGCTGTTCTTACCTGTAGTTCTCACAGTCTTCTGTGAATAATTCCTCAGTTTCTTTGTGTTTTATTGATTTCCCAGGCCGTGAAGTGGTGTTTTTTAAATAATTTTGTCCAGTTTTGCAGTTCTTTTTTGGTGAGAGCTTCACTAACTTCTTCACTCCACCATAGTTGGAAGTGCTCTGCTGGCACATTATTATAACACACATTACCGAATGCTGACTCTGTGTCAGGTGTTGTTCGAAGCCTTTTCCCATACTAGCAGATTTAATAACACAGTAGGTGCTCACCAAGTATTTGTTGAGTGTTGAATCAACAGCTACCACAAGCAATGAGAGAAAGCATAGGGTGCTGGGCATCCTCTGTGGACTCGCTTCTTTTCTATGTTTCCTGCCGTGTGGTCGGGGGCTGGCTCCTGCCTCCCCAGTGGGTCGTTTCTGTGGACCCAAGCCATTCCCAAAGGCCAGGGAACTGAGCTTTTTGACTCACACAGGGGTGCATGTGTATATGTTCCCTGTGAATGTGAGGAGAGAAAATATCACAGGGAAAAAGGAGGGATATGTCACTTTGGGATGACTTGATTAAACAAGTCACCAACACGTCAAATTTAAAGGAAATATTTAGCTAGCTTTCCTCAGGCCATGCTGCAAGTAAAAAGAAAATCTTTCTTTTGCTGAGGAAGAGTCACCCTGAGCTAACACATGTGCCAGTCATCCTCTATTTTGTATGTGGGTCGCAGCCCCTGCCTGGCCACCAAAAGTGGTGTAGGTTTGCATCCTGGAACCAAACCCAGGCCACCCTAGCAGAGCGCGCCGAACTCACTCACTGGGAACTAGTCCACATGGCCGGCACCCCCGCCAAGAAAATTCTTCACATTTGCTCGTTATTGGTCAGCTGGCTTTTCCTAAGGATTAGGTTTATATATAGTCTCTGAGATTGACTACAGAGGCCTGTGATAAACTGTAAACAGCCAAGGGACAGTGGGGCGTCATTTGGGTCACTGTAGAATTTGTTGTCCAGTTTGTTCGAGAGTGAACGTTGGGACATCAGGTGTAAGCTAGGACTATCCCAGGCCACCCGGGAAGGTGCTCACTCTGGGTTTTATGGGAAAGGAGCCGATTCTAAAGCCAGGCTGCCCTTGGCTTCAGCCCTACCAAATCCTCCGTTTCCTCATGTGGCCAGTGAAAGTGAGGATTGATAACATCACATCGCGTTTGGGTGAAACACCCAACAGAGTCACTGGGCTGTGAATGTGTCACTTTCGCTGTGGCTGTGGTATGAATGCTTCTTCATGGCAGGGCTTTGAGAATGTCACAGTGCAGTATCAGGGTCAAGAGGGTGCATTCTGGACTCAGACAGCCTCCACATCTTAGCCGCGTGACTGTATTAGACAAGTTACTTAATCTCTAGGAGCCTCGATTTTCTCCTCTATCGACTACTCCTCTTACTACCACCAGTAATGATAGTGAGTACGTGCCGTCGCTCTTACACATTAAGTCAAGTACTATTCACTGTAGGGGCTTTAGCTCTATTAACTCATTTAGTCCTGACAACAACCCAATAAGAGAGATATTGTTCTCAACTCCAGTTCACATAGAGGGAAACAGACACAGAGAGGTCAAGCAGTCTGTTTCAGATCACACAACTGGTCAGGGGCTACCAGCTGTAGACCCTCTGGTGTTGCCAAGATTCAAACTAAGGTAATGTTCAACTTTAGTGCTTTGCGAGACTGTGTCTTGGTGAATGGGGAGGATCTGATAACTAGATCCTTGGGTGAGTGTGAAGATGAAATGAGATAGTGCATCTCAAGCACTTAGCATGTAGCAAACATTCCATAAGTGTTGGTTGCTGTGTTAATAGTGTGTGTTCTTGGAATGGGTAAACAAGCTGCCATTTATTGCTGGAAAAACTGGACGTCCCAGATCAGTGAATGCTTTATGGGAACTTTTTTTCAGATTTCACCTGCCGCCTGTGGCCATGGATTCACACTGCTGTCCTCTAAAGCTAAGGATGGGACGAAAGTTTGGTAGATGGAACTCAACAGAGATTCTCAGTTTGGATTTCACAGGAGCCGAAAAGAGAAAATTGAGGCTCTCGCCTTGGCTTTTTCTGCTGTGATTTGCTGAGGAAGCTCCCTCTGATTTTCAAGAATCTGATGACATAAAGCAAACCGTAACAACAACATAGATGGAGTCTTGAAAGGCACATTGTTTGGAACTATCTGGACTAGATTATTTTCAGCCTGTTTGGTAAAGGTCCTTTGCTGATAAGTAGGGATGTTATTTTTTGGCCCCAGAGTGATGACCTTTGTTTCCTAGCTTGAGATATCCTGAGACACTCTACAGTGCCTAGAATGTGGTCTGGGCAAAAAATTCAATGAAAGCCTTAAGATGGAGGCTTTATTCCAGATATTTGAAATTGGATTATAAAATGTTAGAAATGATTTATGATATTTGCAAAAGTAGACACGAGTCAATCAATATGATGAGGACAATATGAAACATTTTTTAAAATAAAGGGGAATTACCCAGAAATACATACTGGACAAATCTTTCTTTTCATTTTTTTCCCTCTTCCCTCATTTGTATGCAAATGTCTGTTTATAGAATTTTGATCACAGTGTATATTTTGTTTTCTGCCTTTTTTCACTGAATTTCATATCAGAATCCTTTTACCCTTAGTATTGAAGTCTTTATTGGCTGTACGATGCCAAATGACATTTCTTTTTACCTTTTGTTAAGAATGATTGTAGACATATGCAAAAGTGGATGGAATAAGATAATGCACCGCATGGGCCATCACCAGCTTCCACCATCATCAGCTCATGACGATCTTGTTTTACACATTTCCCCCATGTTCTCCCTCAGCAAATTTAGAGCAAATCATAAGAAAATTGATTTCATTCATAAATATTTCAGTACATATCTAAAAACATAAGGACTGAAAAGAGTGGTAAGTATAGCATCACACCTAAAAATAATTAACAATGTAATCCCTTAATATCAAATAGTTTGTCAGTGTTCAAACTGACAGTTGTCTTATAAGTGTCAATAGATTTTTATTTTATTTTTAAAAATTTATTTGAATCAAAAGCTGGATAAGGTCTAGACATTGCAAGTGGTTGAGAAGACTTTTATAGTCTTTTAAGTCTGTTTGAATCTTTTATCCTTGAAATGCATTTAACGAAGAAATCTCATTGTTTATTCTATAGAATTTTCCAGTCTTCAGTTTGTTGAATGCATCCCTGTGGTGCTGGTTGACATGATCCTCTGTCCTCTGTATTTCCTGTCAATAGGTAGTTGGACCTAGAGCCAGTTTCCCTTTCAATGTTATATATTAACTTTTCCCAGGCCCTTAGGGGTCCATGCAGATAGTAATGGGGGATGTGAATCACTTGTCAGTATTTTAAAGTACTTCATATTTTCAGCTACTAATATGAGCTAACAACATTGTCCATTTTCTTTGATTTTGCCTAGAATCACATCATCTCATTGTGATAAACCAGTTATTTCATGCAGATCAAAAGCTCTGTCTGCAAATTATATCAGTCACTGATGAATATGGATGGGCAAGTATATTATTATAACATTCATAATGCCATTTATTTGGTGGATGAGATGTTTTTAAAGATGAGGATTATAGGAGAAGATAGGGGGGTCATTAGTGAGGAGTATGTTGAGAACCAGTGCGTTTGCAGATCTTCTCCTCAACTCAGACTCCACTGTAAATAGTCAAAAGTTCATTGTTTAAAACCTGTCAGAGGAATTCCATACATAGACCAATCTGGCCTCTCCAGTAGGATTATAAAGAAGAATAAGTTTCTGCTTTAATTCCTTTATTTTTTATTATTTATTTTTTGTGAGGAAGATCAGCCCTGAGCTAACATCCGATGCCGATCCTCCTCCTTTTTGCCGAGAAAGATCGGCCCTGAGCTAACATCTGTGCCCATCTTCCTTTACTTTATATGGGACGCCACCACAGCATGGCGTGACAAGTGGGGCGTCGGCGCACGCCCAGGATCCAAGCCAGCGAATCCCGGGCCGCCGAAGCACAGCGCGCACACTTAACTGCTTGCGCCACCTGGCCGGCCCCAAGTTTCTTCTTTAGAGTGACTTCTAGACAACATTTCATCTTACATGCTTATTTAAAAATTAAAATTTTCTATTTTGAATAGGTAACATATTTGCATAATTTAGAATCGTAATGGCGCCATAGAACATATGATGAAGAGTCTGCTTTCCACCTCTGTCCTCCCAGGATCATGATTTTTCTCCCTGTCGACAACCTGTGTTAACAGTTTCCTGTTTATCCTTCTGGAGAGATGTAATGCATGTGCGAGCAAATGCATCTACAAATGTATTCTTTTTGCTTCCTTTATTAGAAGTGGTGTCATATAACATGTGCTGTTTTTCACCATACTGAGAAATCCTAGTGGCTATTGCAGAAAGTGGCTATTGCTTTTACTTTCCTGAAAAATTCAAATGGTGTGAAATGACATGTGAAGAGCTTTCTTTAATAAGACTAAGGATGCTTTTCAGTAACCCCATGTGTCATGGAGGCAGTGTGGTGCAGTGGGTTGGACTTGGGGGCCAGGGTTCTGGTCCTTGCTGTGCCACTAACTTATGTGGCTTGAGTAAGTCATTCCGATCTCACTGTGTAACAATGTAGGGGTGGGGCAGTGTCATCTCTCATGTTAGAAGTGCTCTGACTCTGCGTCAGTGCACTCGCCCTGGTTGTGTTTGTTTCAGCGAGGGGAGACGCGTGTGTTTTGGAGCTCTCACCCGTCCCACTGCCTCTGGACAGACCTCAGGAGACACAGGTGCTACAGGTCTCCTTTGGCAGCGCCCACTGTCGTCCTGACAAGACGGTGAAGGACGTGAATTGACCTGTTCAAGATTGATGGATGGTGGGGGGACCACTTTCTTGCCCTAGGGCCTGAAGTGGCCCATTTGATTGACCCACATCTGATTGTGAGGCTGTTGGAATTTCCCGAGCAAATCAGGAGCATGGCTCAAGAGACTATGTTGGGCAGACTTGGCTGACTCTTTTCTGTTCTCTGCTCTCTGTGGTTCTTGGGAAATCTGAGGTATATGTAAACATGACAGTGCACACCAGGCAGCCTCATCAACGCCTGCCTTTGTTGTGAAGTCACTGAGCTGGGCTACGTGTGTAAACGGCTTTTCCCTTGTACTGAGAGAAGCCTGTTTGCTAACACTTCCTCCAAGACGCGGGGCTTTCAGAGTCCAGGCTCCTGGGTAACCCCGACCGTCTCCAAAAAAGTGGTTATTCCAGGGAAGGCCAACTTGATGAAATTCATCACATTTCATTTTCTGGCTAGGGTTCTTTGTAGGAAAAGCCGAAGGTGGTGTTTAGGAACTCTTTCCAGAGGGGACTTGGCCTTGAGGGCAACCTGGTGACAGGTGCAAGGAATGGGGTGTTATGAGCGGTTCGGGGGATTCGATTGGAGACGTAAAAGAAACTCCACTCCAAACAAATGGACTGAAGGTATATTTTATTATACAGAGGATAGTAAAGGCGGTAGTCCTCCAACAGATCAGAATAGGTCAAATAATAAGAGGGAAAAACACCAGCTCCATCAGAATGGGAAACCCCTGATCAGCTGAGATAGCGGCAGATTCGAATAGGTCATATAATAAGAGGGAAAAACATTGGCTCGATCAGAAATGGAAAAACATTGGCTCGACCAGATCGACTGAAGGGAAATGACACAAGGCAACCGGAAAGAGAAACACCAGGTTGACCGAAAAGAGAACACATCAGATCAATTACTTCACAATAAATCCATTACTCACAACATCCACGCCCCAGTACCGAGAGAGTCCTGTCAATCGACATGGGTGTGTGGGAATCACACGTCCTGGGCAAGGCGTCCCTTCCACAAGTGGAACTCTCACCAGGCCTCGCTTTCCAGCAGTTTATATAAGCAGTTACAGAGTTTACAGAGCAAGCATTCAGTGTTTCCATGCACAAAAGGTTATCAGTGGCGTACATGCACTGAGCACCCTGGCTGTTGTCGCAGCCCAGTAGTTGTGTACGTGCATTGGTTTGTGGTTATCGTCCCAGCCCAGCACAGATGGTCAGTCAGGCCCAGGCTGCGGCGCCCGAGGGCCTTGAAATTTTTACACATTGCAACTATGTTCATGGGAGAAGGGCCAGTTCCCACCACTCAGAAAGCAGCTTTTATATTTCTTTTTGTGCTGGTGGCTGTAGGTCAATGGAGTGGCCAAACATGGCTGTACTCATGTCAAGACAAGGGGGTGCTGAGTCCTTTCACAGGAGGTGCTCGCCTCTCATGGAATTCCTGAGAGGCAGAACGAGGGCCCAGAGGAGAAGCAGAGGGAAAGTACAGGTGGCCCAGCCTGTTGCAGCATGTCTGGACCCCAGCATGCCTGGAGGTGTGCCTGCACTGGCTGGGAATATTGGAGAAGGAAACCCAGTGGCAGTTGGGTGAGCAGTTGGACTAGGACCACTTTCCAGACCCCCTTCCAGTCCTGACATTCTTGGGTTCCACACACCTGTAGAACTGATTTCATTGGTGGTGGTATTCTTTAGTCTTCAGCCTGGCAAACAGCTATTACGGACAATGTGGAAGGAAGGTGGTGGAAAATGAACCTTACAGGTGAGTTCCCACAAGGACTACCCCTCCCCAAGTTGTGTTGAGCATTAAACATCTCTGGAGTGATTACTGTGTGATAGAGTCACAGAGCAGTACCAAGCAAGGTTCCTCAGGCCTGAGAGGAGCAGTGAGCGCTCCACGGAGAGCTGTGGAGAGTGTTGTTCCATCTCAGGGGGAGCTCCGTGCATCAGCCTGGTGGGAGGGCAGGTGCATGAGCATTGATTGGGATGGCTAGACCTTCTTTGGATTCCTTCTTTATTTTTAGCCAAATTGATTAACTTCAAAAATTCCTCTGTTTCAGTTCTATTTCTGTTGGTCTTTAAAAATATTTCCCTCTAGTTCCTCGCGTTATGCTGGTGGGTTTAAACACCAGTCTCAGCTCTGGCAGCATATTAAAATCACCAAGCGATTTAGTTTGTATTATTTTACCTTTGCACCTGTGTCTAACTCTGCCTTCTTTTTGACCTAGAGAGTTTCCCTAACAGTTACTATGTGTGTGTATGGGGCCGCCAGTGAGGAATGACAGAGGAGAGGCCAGAACCCCACAATGCTTACCGTGACCATATGTCTTGCTTCTCCCCAGATGGCCCTCAGCCATTAGCGGAAGTCACAAAGTCCATAGAACGCAGGCCTTCGATGGACAGGTGGTCCAGGTAAGAGGCGTGGGCTGAGAGCTA